>NC_135963.1:29247431-29550462 GCF_053455715.1 Rhinoraja longicauda | reverse complement strand
GCGTAACCCCAGTTTATTCATTGTTGCAAAATCACGGTTGCATTGTCGTCTTGGGGATCAGTTAATCAATGTGAAAACCAGTGTGCGAGTGGTTTAATATTTATGCTAAAGCCTTAAGGGAACGGTAGCTTTATTTCACATCCTAAAGCTCCAAATAAATTTGTATTTATACTTATATACTCTGTTCATGAAGAAAGGGTGAAATACATTTTGAAAGCTCTAATATTCTGTTAATAGGTGAAAATAGGTGAAGAAATGCATGCAATAGCAGGTAAATGTTGTGAATTAGGAAAGCATTAAATATCAAAACTGGGGGAAATAGTAATTATCTCTGGTTTAAAAATATTACATTGTTAAACCATCAGAGAAAAAAATGATCTACTTAGTAGAACTGCAAGGCATAAATTCACTGTAAATTAAGTGGGAAGATTTATTTTAAATTCACTATGATTATTTTCTAGAGTGGAGGTTTATTAAGGAAGCGCTTATTTTCCAAATAGGAAATTAAAATTGCAACGATTCATTTTATTGTAACATTATCTCTTAATTATAATGTGCCCTGCTGGGCGGTTTCAATAACGTTGTATAAAGATGCAGCAAATCAATCTATGTCTGATTGAGGAAAGTGAATCTCCAACTGTGGTAAGGTGTTGCACCTAAAACATCACAGTTAGGTGATGATCTCTGATATTTATCTTAATTTTTACTACATTATGGACCTAAGTTGTGAATTGTGGTGATGAGGCATATCGGGGCTGTGCTTTGTCAAGAAAGCTAGACAGAAAGAAAATACCATTTTGGTAACTATTAATCAAGAAATAATTGTTGATCCCTCAGTCCAGTATGTACATTTTGGTAATGATTGTCATTTACGACTACGATGGTTTAACACATAAAATTGAATGTTTAAGAGAAGCACAGGTCAAGCCTTTTTTATACAGAGTGGTGGGTTGCCTGGAACACTTTGCCTGGGGTAGTGATGGAGACATATACAATGGTGCCATTTGAGGCTTTTAGATAGGCACATGGATATGCAGGGAGTCAAGTCTATTTGTCACATTCACATTCACATACACGATGTGCAGTGAAATGAAAGTGGCAATGCCTGCGGATTGTGCACAAAAAAGAATTACAGTTACAGGGAATGGAGGGATATGGATCACAGGGAGGCAGAGGAGATTAGTTCAACTAAACATCATGTTTTGCACTGAGACTGTGTTGAAGGGCCTGTTCCTGCGTTGTACTGTTCTGTTTTCTATGAATTTCTTCACTACAGTTAATTGGTGAGCAACCCAAAGGATTAGGCTAAAATAGACTGAATTAGATGTGTATTTACATCCCAATGCCACTCCCTTTAGCCTGGTGTACGTTACTTCCTCTCTTTTAAATTGGATAAGCTTGATTAATTGTGATTTATTTTGACTTAACCTAGATGAGCCAAGAAAGTGGCACAAGTAACCTGTCTAGTTTTGGAGCTGCTGTGACCACGTCACAAAACATTGCCAGCATCAAGAAGAATACAGCTGACTCCTCACAGAGGAACTCAGGTAAAATATCAAAATTAGATGATTAATACATCTGGATTTTCTTTACTTGTACTGTTTCCAACTTTAACCTCTGGGCAATTTGCAGCAGTTTAGTTCAAAAAACAGTGGCGAAACAGGTCCTTCGGCCTATCGAGTCTTTGCCGACCAGCGATCCCCATACACTAACACTATCCTACACTAAGGACAAATTACAAATTTTATCAAAGCCAATTAAACGTCTTTGGAGTGTAGAAGGAAACTGGAGCACCCCGGTGAAAACGCAGGGTGAACGTACAAACTCTGTACAGACAGTATCCATAGACAGGATCAAACACAGGACTTTGGCGCTGTAAAACGGCAACTCTACCGCTGCGCCACGATCATCCAGACAATGAAGATTTTTTCAAATCATCCACTATAAAGTTAAATCTCCAACAGAAAGTATAAAAACAATACTTGGTTCCCTCTGCCTGATTAAAATAGATATATATTTCCATCTCTTTGATTCTAAGGAGTAGCTCTATTTCACAAATGCTCAAAGAATGCAGAAATGAATTTGCTTCTGCAATAGTTATTAATGTATTTGAATTTGAAGGGAAGTATTTCAAAATAAACAAACAGGCATTAAACCCATTCAATCCAGAATTCTTCCACAGAACATGTGTAATCTATTTCATCATGCATTTTCTGAGGCAAGGTTCTTCACAGATATCTTCAAAGTCCCATTTCACTGCACTGGTATCAATAGCTAGCCAGAATTTATTGTCCATCTATAATTGCCTGGGGGAGGTGGTGGTGAGCCACTGCAGTCCTTCTAGTGAAGTAATTCATAGTGTCATTGTTTAGGGAGGTGCTGGTTTGAAACCCAGTGACAATAAAGGAATGATGATATATTTCAGGATTCAGGATATCTTTATTTGTCATCCAAAAAACAAGTTTTTTGGACGAAATGTAATCACCCACAGTCCAACAATAAAAGCAATAAAATAAGCAAATTACACAACCCCAATCAACACACAAAAAAAGAAACATCCATCACAGTGAGTCTCCTCCAGTCCCCTCCTCACTGTGATGGAAGGCCAGAATGTCTTTTCCCTTCCCCTGCTGTCCTCTCCCGTGGTCAGGCTGGTGTCGTTGCCACGTTCCAGGCCGCGCCGGACGGTGAAAGGTCCGCAGCGGGCCGACCCAAGCCCCGTGATCCGGGGTGGGTGAACACGCTGTCGCTGCCGCTGTTGCTGCACGTCGAGGCGGTCGTGGCTCCCGACATTGAAGCCCCCTCCGAGCAGAGAAAAATCCCGCGGCCTATTTCAGGCCGTGCCGGACGGTGAAATGTCCGCGGCGGGCCGACCCAAGCCCCGCGATCCGGGGCGGGCGAACACGCTGCCGCCGCCGGAGCTCCCGATGTCGGCATCCACGCGGCCCGAGCCCAAGGCGAGTCGCAGCCACTCCCGCAGCCTCCGAGGACGGCCGGCTCCGCTGATGGTGAGTCCGGTCGGCTCCGCTGATGGTGAGTCCGGTCCGCGGGCTCTGCGAACCAGTGCCCTGGAGGCCGCCAGCTCCAGGAGTTGGGCCGGTGGTAGGCCGCAGCAGGAACGGAGACCCGACCCAGAAAACAAAGGTCGGGTCTCCGTTCGGAAGGGACACATTTACAATTTTACAGTTCCCCCCCCTCCCCCCCACACACACACATAGTACACAACCACAAAAACACGACATCACATCTACAATTAAGACAAAAAAAACCAACAAAAACACAAAGACAAACGGACCACAGGTAAGCCGCAGCTGCTAGGGCAGCGCCGCCATTTTGGGAATGTAGGTGACAGAAGGTAGGTGAACTGGAAGGGGGCCATCAGTTGGTGATGTTTCCATGTGCTCTTGTGGTTTAACGTGGCTTGTCATTAGTGCATATGTTTGGACCCTGCTGATACTGAAGACCAGGATCACTTCTGGCTGTCTGCCTTCCACAATTTTCAACCTCATCGTTTCCTCGCCCCGCACAGCCCAGTTTTAC
Source organism: Rhinoraja longicauda (assembly GCF_053455715.1). Classification (NCBI taxonomy): domain Eukaryota; kingdom Metazoa; phylum Chordata; class Chondrichthyes; order Rajiformes; family Arhynchobatidae; genus Rhinoraja; species Rhinoraja longicauda. The sequence continues at coordinate 29,546,922 of NC_135963.1, read as the reverse complement.
CTTCTCCCCAAAATCCATAAACAGAACTGCCCTGGCAGACCCATTGTTTCTGCCTTCACCTGTTCCACTGAAATGATTTCCACGTACCTCAACTCCATCCTATCCTGGTCCAATCTATCCCGACCTATGTCCAAGATATCTCACATGCCCTTCGTCTCTTTAATAACTTCCACTTTCCGAGCCCCCACTCCCTCATCTTTACTATGGACGTTCAGTCACTCTACACCTCCTTCCCCCACCAGAAAGGCTTGAAAGCCCTCAGTTTCTTCCTCGACCCCAGAACCATCCAATTTCCTTCTACTAACACTCTACTCCACCTGGTGGACCTAGCTGGTCCTCTCTCTTAATAACCTGCTTCGACTCCTCCCACTTCCTCCAAGTTCAAGGCGTAGCTATGGGCACCTGCATGGGCCCCAGCTATGCCTGCCTCTTTGTAGGGTACGTTAGACAACCCCTGTTCCAAGCATACACTGGCCCTATCCCCAAACTCTACCTCCGTTACATTGATGACTGCTTCGGTGCTACCTCCTGCACCCATGCAGAACTCTTTGACTTCATCAACTTCACCACCAATTTCCATCCTGCACTAAAATGTACTTGGACCATCTCCGACACCTCCCTCCCCTTTCTTGATCTCACAGTCTCAATCACAGGAAATAGAGTATCGACTGACGTCTATTACAAACTCACTGACTCGCACAACTATCTCGACTACACTTCTTCCCACCCTGTTCCCTGCAAAGACTCTATCCCCTACTCCCAATTCCTCCATCTACGCCGCATCTGCATCCAAGATGAGGTGTTCCATACCAGGCTATCCGAGATCTCCTCATTCTTTAGGGAGCGGGGCTTCCCCTCTCCCATCATAGATGAGGCCCTCACTCGTGTCTTCTCAATACCCCTTGCTCAGCCCTTGCTCCCCCTCCCCCTAGTCGCAACAGAGAAAGTTCCCCTGGTCCTTACCTTTCACCCCATCAACCGTCACATACAACACATAATCCTCCAAAATCTTTGCCACCACCAACAGGATTCCAACACTAGTCACATCTTCCCATCACCACGCCTTTCCACTTTCCACAGAGACCGTTCCCTCCGCAATTCCCTGGTTATTCCCATCCCTTCCCACCCAAACCACCCCCTCCCCAGGTACCTTCCCCTGCAACCGCAGAGGATCCAACACATGTCACTATACCTCCTCCCTCGACTCTGTCCAGGGACCCCGACAGTCCTTTCAGGTTAGGCTAGGGTTCACTTGCACCTCCTCCAACCTCATCTATTGTATCCATTGTTCAAGATGTGGACACTTATTCATTGGCAAGACCAAACGTAGACTGGGCAATCGTTTCGCTGAACGTTTCGCTCAGTCCGCCTGAACCTACCTGATCTCCCATTTGCTGAACAGTTTAATTCTCCTTCCCATACCCACACTGACCTTTCTGTCCTACGTCTCGTCTCCTCCATTATCAGAGTGAGGTTAAATGCAAATTGGAGGAACAGCATCTCATATTTTGCTTATAGCCCAGTGATATGAATATTGATTTCTGTAACTTCAAGTAACCTCAGCATTCCCTCTCCCTATCCCTCCCCCACCCAAGTCGCACCAGCTTCTCGGTTTCACCCAACAAACAGCTAACAATGGCCTGTATCATCGTAACGTTTTTGCATATCTTTCATTTATTGTTCTTTATTTCTCGACATCATCGTCTATATCTCTCGTTTCCCTTATCCCTAACTAGCCTGAAGAAGGGTCTTGATCCGAAACGTCACCCATTCCTTCTCTCCAGAGATGCTGCCTATTACTCCAGCTTTTTGTATCTATCTTAGGATATTCTTAGAGTTGCTTTTAACTGTTTAATTATCCAGCACTATTTATGTTTAAAATCACAAAGCGCTGGAAACATTCAGCAGATTAGACATCCCCTGTGCAAAAAGAAACCAAGTTAATGTTTCTCGTCAGAGAAACTTCTTCACAACTGAGAAAGACAGAAAACAAGTTAGTTGTAAATTACAACCAAATTGGGGGAGGAAGTAAATATGACAAAGGAAACATCTTAAAGAGTGAGGCCAGAGTTGCCATGGCGTTTCCAAGGTTTTAAGGAATTGTTTGATTGATAGATCAGTGAGGTCAGATAGAGTGGGAGAGAAAACAATAAAAGGATATTATGGCGAGTCTGGAGGCTCGTTCTTTGTTGAAGAAGTTTATTGCGACAGCAATATTCGATCACAAAGTTTACATAACGAGATTACAGACAACCATTAAAACTAACTGTTCACTTCGAAGGAGTCTCTCAACTGACTCCTTTGGGCGCCAAAACCGCACGTGACGACGCTGTCCAATCAGCGATCTCACTCCCTGAACCAATCCTTACGGTCGCACCCACACGTGACCCTGCTGGCCAATCTGAGGGTTCGACACCTAAGACCACTCTCTATGGTCGCTACATGACCCCCCCACCAGAACCCGAGGTACGGAACCTAGCAGGGAGCCAGATTTCGCGACCAGAACGAGTAAGGAGAGGGGCAGCCGGAACCACAGGAGCGGGGGGTCCTGGACCGGGTGGAACTGCAGGAGCGGGGGGTCCTGGACCGGGTGGAACTGCAGGAGGACGGCCAGGCCGAGGCGGTTGACCGACCAGGACAGGGCTGTCCGGATCCAAGTGCGCAGGTTTAAACCTGGACACCGAGACGAGTTCACTCCTGCCGCCCACGTCTAAGGTGAAAGTGACCGTCCCTTTACGCAAAACCCGGAACGGCCCTTCATAGACCCTCTGCAACGGGGCACGATGGGCATCTCTACGCAGAAACACAAACTCACAGTCCTTCAAGGCAGGCCGTTCATGCACCACGAGACACCCATGACGCGAAGTCGGAACCGGAGCCAGGGAACCCACGCGTGCCCGGAGTGATGCTAACACCGACGGAACTGAAGGCAGCTGACCAGAGGACTCCGGCAGGAAATCCCCGGGTACTCGAAGTGGCGAGCCATATACTAGTTCTGCGGACGACGCACCGAGATCATGCTTAGGAGCGGTCCGGATGCCCAAAAGGACCCAGGGAAGTTGGTCTACCCAGTCCGGGCCCTCCAGCCTCGCACTGAGGGATGCCTTGAGTTGTCGGTGGAACCTCTCCACGAGCCCATTAGCCTGAGGGTGGTATGCCGTGGTGTGTTGCAACCGGGAGCCGTACAGCTCTGCTAGCGTGGCCCAAAGGGTAGAGGTGAACTGTGGCCCCCTGTCGGTGGTGATAACAGACGGAACCCCGAAACGGGCCACCCAATGGAGGGCCAGGGCCCTGGCACAAGAGGTAGCGGAGGTATCGGACAATGGGAAAGCCTCCGGCCACCGGGTGAACCGATCCACTACCGTGAGCAGATGGGTGTAGCCCCGGGAGGAAGGTAAAGGTCCGACTAAATCCACATGAATATGGAATAAACGGACCGCTGGGACCGCAAACTCTTGTACCGGGGGCTGAACATGGCGTTGGACTTTAGCGGTCTGGCAGGGAACGCAGGAACGGGCCCAAGCAGCTACCTGCTTTCGCAGGCCATGCCACTCAAACCGAGCGGCCACTAAGGCAGAGGTGGAGCGGATGGACGGGTGCGCCAGCCCGTGAATGGTATCAAATACCCGGCGCTGAAGGGAGGGCGGCACCACCGGCCTGGTACGGGGGAGGGAAACATCACACCAGACTTTTGTGCCCGCCGGCCCACTTCAACCCTGAAGTGGCGGACTGGTATGCCGAGGCGGTGTCTGCCAGGAGCTGTGCCTCCGCAAGCTCCTGGGGATCCACCTCGCAGTCTACCGCTGAAATGGGGGAAACAGCAGGCCGAGACAGGGCATCAGCAAAGGCATTAAGCTTACCCGCGACATGACAGACATCGGTGGTAAACTCAGAGATGGCAGTCAGGTGCCGCTGCTGGCGGGCCGACCATGGGTCAGACAGTTTGGAAAAAGCAAAAGTTAACGGTTTACGGTCCGTAAAGACCACAAACGGGCGGCCTTCTAGGAAATACCTAAAGTGACGGACAGCTAAGTAGAGAGCCAGAAGCTCTCGGTCAAAGGCGCTATATTTCAGCTCAGCCGAACTCAGTTGCCGGCTGAAAAACGCCAAGGGCTGCCAAAGGCCACCGGCCTGCTGTTCCAAAAACCCCTCCCACCGCCACGTCAGACGCGTCGACCGTCAGGGCCGTGGGGGCGGAGGCGTGCGGGTGGACCAGCATGGTGGCGTCTGCCAAAGCCGCCTTAGCTGCTGCAAAGGCCGACTCCGCGGCCGAGGACCATACCAACTCTACAGGTTTCCCCGCGAGGCACTGGAAGAGCGGGCGCATGACCCGTGCTGCTGCTGGGACGAACCTATGGTAGAAGTTCACCATGCCCACGAACTCATGCAGACCCTTCACTGTGGTGGGCCGCGGGAATGCACGGATAGCCTCCACCTTCTCGGGCAAAGGGGTGGCGCCGGCAGGGGTGATTCTGTGCCCTAAGAAATCGAGAGAAGGAAGGCCAAATTGACACTTGGAGGGTTGGATGATGAGCCCGTGGTCTTGGAGCCGCTGGAATACAGTCCGCAAGTGGGCCAGGTGTTCCTGCTCCGAGGGGCTGGCGACCAGGATATCATCTAAATAAATGAACACAAAAGGCAAATCTCGACCAACACGGTACATGAGTCGCTGGAAGGCCTGTGCCGCGTTCTTTAAACCAAAAGGCATGTGCAACCATTCGAACAACCCGAACGGAGTGATCGTGGCAGTTTTTGGTATGTCCTCCAGACGCACAGGTATCTGGTGGTAGCCCCGCACCAAATCGATCTTGGAGAACACCATGGCACCTTCCAGCCCAGACGAGAAGTCCTGGAGGTGCGGTATGGGGAAACGGTCTGCCGTGGTGACGGCATTGAGGCGCCGGTAATCACCGCATAGTCTCCACCCCCCAGATGCTTTGGAGACCATATGCAACGGCGAAGCCCACAGGCTGTCGGACCGACGGACAATGCCCATTTCTGCCATCTTCCTGAATTCTGCCCGCGCCACCACCAGCTTGTCGGGCGGTAACCTCCGGGCCCGAGCGAAAACGGGGGGACCACGGTGCGGATGTGGTGGACCACGCCGTGCCTGGCCGAAGGGGCGTCGAAGCGTTGGACGAGCAGCTCTGGAAACTCCGCCAGGACCTCAGCATACGGGTCGGGGGCCGCGACGACGGCCTGGACAGTTGGGCGTGGCGGCCGGCGGATACCACGGATATCAGGGACTAGTGAAAAGGCCCAGAGGAAATCCGCGCCTAGGATCGCTTGGCTGACGTCCGCGATAATGAATTGCCATTCGTACGTGCGGATGCCTAAAGCCAGGGACATTGTCCGCGTACCATACGTGCGGATGGGGCTGCCGTTAACCGCGATGAGGGTAGGACCTGTCTTACCCGATCTGGTCTCGAGGCCGGTCGGCGGTACGATACTGACTGTGGCTCCCGTGTCAACCAAATATTCTGTGTCCGTGAATCGATCTCGGACGTAGAGGCGTCGGTTCTGGCCAATCGCAACCGCCTCTATGTACGATCGGCCGAGGCATTTCCCGAGAAGGTACAAGTTGAGCGGCAGTTGCGGGATTCTCCACCCCTTAGTAGATGGTAATAGCACCAGCCGCGCTTGTGCGGCTCCTTTTGGCGGGCTTTTGGAGAATTGGCGGGAGACGCGGCGCCATCTTGATGCCGCTGTGGCGCGGCCGCTGATGTTGAGTCCTTGTTGATCGAACTGCTTCTTTTTGATTTGGACGCCATGAGCGCATCGGCTTTTTCTGCATATGCCACGGGGTCCTTAAAAGAACAATCCATGAGCATAAGTTTGACATCTTCAGGAAGCTTCTCTCGGAATGCCTGCTCGAACATGAGGCAATCTGTGTGTTCACCTGCTAGCGCTAACATTTCAGCCATGTGAACGGACGGCAGCCGATCTCTGAGATCCGGTAGGTGCATAAGCCTCTTAGCTCGGTCATGCCTACTGAATCCGAAGGTTCGTAATAACAGTGCCTTCATGGCCTCGTACTTGTCTTCTGCGGGAGGGTTGACGATGAACCGCATCACCTGTGCGGTCGTCTCCGGCGGTAGAGCGCTGACGAGGTAGTAGCACTTTGTCGCGTCTGCCGAGATGTTTCTTAAGTGAAACTGGGCTTCGGTATGGACAAACCAAGATTGCGGTTGATGTGCCCAAAACGACGGAAGGTGAACGCTGACCGCGCTTAGCTCCGGTGCGCCGGGCATAGAAGCCAAAAACGAGGCGTCGTGTTCACTCATGGTAGGTGATCGGCTGGATCACGTCGGGGTCACCAATATGGCGAGCCTGGAGGCTCGTTCTTTGTTGAAGAAGTTTATTGCGACAGCAATATTCGATCACAAAGTTTACATAACGAGATTACAGACAACCATTAAAACTAACTGTTCACTTCGAAGGAGTCTCTCAACTGACTCCTTTGGGCGCCAAAACCGCACGTGACGACGCTGTCCAATCAGCGGTCTCACTCCCTGGACCAATCCTTACGGTCGCACCCACACGTGACCTTGCTGGCCAATCTGAGGGTTCGACACCTAGGACCACTCTCTATGGTCGCTACAATATGTTAAAGCTGTGAATTGCAGGTCAGAGGTGTGACTGACCCTGAAATCAAAATTTAATTGCTGAGAATCACATTCTACCGACAACATAAATTATTGGAGTTATGGCTGGAGAGGAAGGTTGTCAAAGGATACAATAGGATATACCTCAGTCAAACATTATGGCGAAGACAGGACTGACAGATTTTAACCCAGGCAATTTTGAGGTAATGCATTTTGTGAGGTCAAATGCGATAGAAAAGTATAGATTAAATGGCCAGGTTCTTAGGTGTATTGATGTACAGAGGGATCCTGGGGAATAAGTCCATAAGTCCCTAAAAGAAGCAACACATGTGAATAGAATGGTAAAGAGGGCATGCAGCATTGTTGGATCTTTGAGTATAAAAGTTGACAAGTCGTGATGCAACTGTATAAAACTGTTTGGTTCAGCCATATTTGTGCAATTTTGGTTGTCATTGTATAGGAAAGATGTGGAGCCAGCTAGAAATCCAGCGTCACCCCTCAGGAGTGAAAGGGGGTGTTCTATGAAGAGGTCACTGATCTACATTTGGTTTCTCTAATGTAGAAAAAACACGTTGTTAGCATCAAACGCAAAACACTTTTCATATGGCAGGACACGGAAGTTTGGTCAGATCTGATGGTTATGGATTGCTTAGCTTTACCAATTGTATGCTTTGTTTTGCTGTTCTGCATGCATTTTACCCTGTGTTACAACTTCACCAGAATAATGCCTAATTTTCAGAATGAGAATACTGCTCGTTGAACCAGTGAAATCGAGCAGAGCTTCCCAATAAATATTCATTTTCTTATCTTTACTGTTTAACTCGAGAGGCTGCTTTTAAAGTGGTGATGCTAATCCAAATTCAATAAGATGCGACAATAAAAGACTTTTACAGTGACATTTCCATCAAATCACTGAAGAACAGAGAGCAAGCAGATCCTAGATTCAATTCACATCTGCAATAAGATCTTTACAATTTAGATGAAAGTACTATAATTACCTTTGTTCTAAGTCCTCATGCTTCAACATTGAAATGGTATGAATAAGGTCTACACTTTGCAATAACTGAGTAATCAACATTAATACAATCGCAATAACGAATCATACGGGTGGGGGGGGGGGGGGGGGGGGGGGGGGGGGGGGGTGGGATGGTGTCTGTTATTGTCCCAGTCATTGTCCACTGTAACGGAGTGAGCGGGTTAACGCTGGGAGAGAAGAAACGCACTGTTGGGGGAGTTAAGCAAACGGGAATTCACAAGCCATGGAGCCGCAGAGCCCCTGGCCTCACATGCAGTGTGCCGAGGAGGGTCCGATACTCATGTTGCCTTCAGGCTGCTTGCTCTCTCCACTCCTGCAAACGTAAACACACCATGTGGGGCCAGCTCATTGTCTTGTGGGGCCAGCTCATTGTCTTGTGGGGCCAGCTCATTGCGTAACTGGCAGTAGGGGGAGGGGGGTGCAACGGGAGCCTTGGTTCGCTATAACCAAAATCCGCTATATGGTCTATTAATGCAAGGGTTTACTGTAATATGATGTTACCGTGACACATTGTTGCATGTAAGCTTCAAAATATCATTTTCCACAAAACATTTGTGGTATTTTGCAATTTTTCACAATCTGGAAATAGTTAACAATATTCTTGTGATCAGTAGATAATCAGTAGATAATGAAAATGAATATGGCTAGTCAGTCTAATAATTAGTTTTGTTTCTAATTGAATATTTTAGGTTCAGATACAGGATTGAGAACTGTGGAAATAACAAGGGTAAGTATTATGTATATAGTCCCACTAGAGACAGTGCTGCATTTGGCCTGAGGGGCTGAAACTAGGCAGGTATTTGAATTGTCAGGGGAGCACTTTGGGAATAGTGACCATAATTCTGTAAGTTTCAATAGAGTTATAGAATGGGATGAGGTTTGTGCTCAAATTAAGGACCTAAATTAGGGGAAGACTGATTTCAAAAGCATAAGCAAGGACCCGCTGAGTTACTCAAGCACTGTGAGTCTTTTCCTTTTCCCTAAAGTTGGAGGACTTTAGTTATGGGGAGAGATTGGATAGGTTGGGCTTGTTTTCTCCGAAATGAAGGAGCCTGATGGAATGACCTGATAGCGGAATATAAATTTTGAGAAGCATATATAGTAGAATATCTCTCCCATGGCAAGGGTTTAAAAAATAAGAGGGAAAACTGGTGAGAGGAAGTAGTTTTAAAGGGGATCAGACAGAGGGGGTTGTTTTTACAGTGGTTAATATCTGGAACTCGTGGCCAAAGATGGTGGAAACAGATACAATCACTATGTTTAAGATACTTTTTTCCAGGCACTTAAGTAGCCAATACATTGAAAGATCTAATACAGCAATTGGGATCAGTATAGATGGACAAAAATGTCAGCATGGACATGGTGGGAAGACCCTTTTTCTGTGCAATATGATTCTTACTGTAATGTAATTCAATAAGAAGTAATTTTCATATGGACATAAATAGCAGAAAAATACCCAGTAGGCATGAAGTGTAATATTAGAACAAATCTGGACATCAACAATTTAACCTATAAAATGTTTTATAAGTGTTCGCCAAATTATTGGTGCTCATACTTTCAAAAGGGTTTTTATAGAATGCATTTCTTTCTTTCACTTCAAGTTGCCCCATAGAGGAAAGAAAACTCCAGTCAATGAATGAAGACAGTGACTCTGCTCCACCTTTCTTTGGATATAATTTAATACAGCTTCTTGTGTAGTCTGTTTACTCGTTTCATTGATTTCAAAGCTCACTAGATCTGGCTAGAAGTTAGTGTCCAGTTTCAAATTAATACATTAATCAAATGGAGCTAATCGTAAATCTGGGGCCATTAAATCTGAGGAGGGAATGATTAGTTAAAATGTTGATGATGTATCGACACATCGAGTGGAATAGGATAAAAACAATATATCCTTGAAGCATCTGTAGGAAGGAACTGCAGATGCTGGTTTACACCGAAGATAGACACAAAACGCTGGAGTAACTCAGCGGGACAGGCAGCACCCCTGGATAGAAGGAATGGTTGATGTTTTGGGTCGAAACCCTTCTCCAGTCTGCAGAAGGGTCTTGACTCGAAACGTCACCCATTCCTATCCAGAGATGCTGCCTGTCCCACTGGGTTACTCTGACATTTTGTGTCTATATTCTTGAAGCAGGTTGAAGAGTGGGAGCAGGAACTCGATAGAAACTGTTATAATAATCAATTCTGGAGCTCACAACAACATGCATTAATTTTTCCTTCATCTGAGGAGATGAAATGGGGAAGGAAAGTGACACTGTAATCGTGGTGTGCCGGCAGTTCGTGCCTGTTCCTCTACTGTTTGATGTTAATCCATTTCTGTTGGTCCTTTTATGTTCTTCAATCCTGCCAATCCTCGCTCTTATCTTTTCAGGAAACATTTCTTTGAAGTTTATCAGATCCCTTCTCTTGGCAAGATTTTCAGTTTGCCTTCATATTTGTTTGTCTCTTGTTGAAGGAATTGATATTTGTGATGGAAATAGGATTCTTTTGTCTTAAAAATAGATTCCTTTGTATCCAAAGTTAGCCATAGTATAAGGAAAGCAGAGGAACATTTTTTTTTAAAAGTGCAAACAAGTACATCACAGCCACATCTTTCAACAATGTGTCAGGACTTAGGTTTCATATTTTTGTCACAAATAGAACTCAATAATGTGGGTCATCCTAAAAAATCAGGTTGGCAGAAAATATTGTGCAGGAAATGTGAAAAGTTTGCAGAAAGTATTAATTTGAAACTGGGCACTAATTTCTAGCTAGATCCAGTGGGTTTTAAAATCAATGAAACTAGTGAACAGAATACAAAAAGCTGTATTAAATTATATCCAAAGAAAGATGGGGCAGAGTCATTTTTTACAGATTCATTAACTGGAGACCCAAGGACAGACTGATGTTAAGATGGATTTGTGTTTTTAATTGGGAACAGATGACAACAAGAAATGCTTAAAACAAATAATATCAATGCATTCAAGGGGAAGTTGAATAAAGATAGTGAGGATGGTGCTAATAGGGTAGGCGATGGGAGGTGCATTTGAGCTCAGTTGTTTACCAACAACCTGCATTTACTCAGTATGTCACCGATGAGTTTTGTGCTATTCTAAGACCCAGGATTTGAAGAGTGCAAGTCACTTTCTAAAGCACCACACAAGCAGTTTATCGGGACTGGTTAAGTGAGTTCATCAGTTGTTGCACAATGTGGCAAGAACCATATGGCAAAAACTGTAGAGCTGCTAGAGGAACACAGTGCTTCACTCAGCATATGATGAAGAAAATAGATAGCCGACTTTTCGGGTCAAAACTCTTTATCTAGACTGAAACTGTAAAGCGGTGGTGTATGCAAAACTTATCAATGACAAGTGAGGAGGGCACATAATAATCAAGTGGGGGAGAGATGGGGAGAGATAGTGACAGAGACAGGATGGTGATAAATGAAGAACAAAAGGCTGCCAAATCTGAAAACGTACTCTTCACACTCTTCTCCAACCAAAGAGCATAACATTGCATCCAAGCTACTTCCCTGTTTGTTCCGATCTGGTTTCTTAATATCCTTATCACCATCCCGTCTCTGTCACTGTCTCTCCCCACCCTGGAGTAAGGTGCAACCTCCTCTCTGATTCTGTAGCTTCATCAGTTTCTCAGCATGTTCACTGCTTCAGAAAAAGAATCACTCATCTTAAGTCTATGCCCTCTGGGATTTGACATTACCACCTGGGGGGGGGGGGGGGGGGGGGGGAATGTGACTATCTATCCTATCTAGACCTTTCAGAATTTATAATCTTCTCACAGATCTTCCCTTAGCCTTTGATGTTCTAGGTTTGTCCAACCTTTTCATTTAACTAATACTTTCTACTCCAAGCAACATCATTATGAACCTCTTCTGCACTCCCTCCAAAGCCTCTGCATCCTTCCTGAATGAGGCTTTACCAAAGCTACCTGATGACCTTCCTACTTTTATACTCAATGCACTGACCGATTAAAGACAAATAAGTTGTGCTCTAATTTTACCACCGTTACTACTTGCATTGCAACATACTGGGAGCTATGGACTCAACAGGAACTCAAAAAATCAAGCTGCATTCATTTTCTATCTATACACTAAAACTCTCGTATGTTTGTTTGTTTGTTCCTGAACTACAGCCAAAACGGTACACGATAGTGTTGTGATATTGCTGGGACTACTTTGTGTATCCAAGAACTACTTTGTATGGCTGTGTATATAAGTGATGGGTGTGATTAGGCGGTCACTCTGGATCCAGGCGGCCTTGGAATAAACAGCCTGGAGTTAAGCTCCACCATGATAACATCTTAAACATGTGTACTCGTGGTCCTTCCAGAGTCACAACAAAGGTACAACAAGTACCGGACCACGAAGTACAACATGGTGGCAGCGGCTTGGTGTTTCGCCTAGGGAGGGAATGAAGCATGCCCGAGCAGAAAAGGTTAAAAAGAAGAAAAAAAATAAGAAAAAAAAAAGCCCCGAAGGGAAACAAAACAAAAGAAAAGTTTCCAGCTCGGTACGGGACGTTTGGAGTGCATCCCGACAGGGCCAGTGTGAGTTGGTATAGTTACCTGCTCAGTAGTCGGCGCCGAGTTGCCGACGTGACGCTGCAAGCTGCTGGGGGCGGTGCGTGTAGGCCCACGTCGCGCCCCAGCACCTGTGTAGGCCCGAGATTAGAAGCCTGCGACTACTTCGCGGGGGAGAGACCGGGAGACCCGACACACACGGAGATGTGCGGTGACCGGGGAAGACCGGGAGACCCGACACACACGGAGATGTGCGGTGACCGAGGAAGACCGACACCCATGGAGGTGTGCGGCAACAGGGGAAGACCGGGAGACCCGACACACACGTTCGAAAAGTTGAACGGCAGCTGCCAGGGAGCACCTGTGGGCGGGGCCAGCGCGCACTGCAGCGGAGGCGCGATCGCACCACGATTTCAGCAGTGGGAGCCCAGCAGTGCCAGCCCAGCAGTGCCAGCCCAGCAGTGCCAGCCCAGCAGTGGGAGCCCAGCAGTGCCAGCCCAGCAGTGGGAGCCCAGCAGTGCCAGCCCAGCAGTGAGAGCCCAGCAGTGGGAGCCCAGCAGTGCCAGCCCAGCAGTGCCAGCCCAGCAGTGGGAGCCCAGCAGTGAGAGCCCAGCAGTGGGAGCCCAGCAGTGCCAGCCCAGCAGTGGGAGCCCAACAGTGCCAGCCCAGCAGTGGGAGCCCAGCAGTGGGAGCCCAGCAGTGGGAGCCCAGCAATGGGAGCCCAGCAGTGGGAACCCAGCAGTGGGAGCCCAGCAGTGGGAGCCCAGCAGTGCCAGCCCAGCAGTGGGAGCCCAGCAGTGCCAGCCCAGCAGTGGGAGCCCAGCAGTGGGAGCCCAGCAGTGCCAGCCCAGCAGTGGGAGGCCGGCAGTGGCAGGCAAATCATGGTGGTGGAGCATCTAGAGCCTACACTACGTTTGATCTACACAGCACGTCTTCTTGAGGGGAAGATATGGAACAAAATGAATATTTTGTGTTTAATGACTGTAGTGATCTGTGTAATGAAAGCTTAATGTATTATATTTGATGCTTTTGTATAAATGTATATATCTGTGGAGTGACCACACGGAGTGAGTGACCACCCGGAGTGAGTGACCACCCGGCGATGAGTGAAACTCCGCAGAGGAGTGACCACCGTGATGGCGAAAAAAGCAATTGTGTTTAGTTGTGTTATTGGTTTTGTTTGCAAAAAGCAATGGTGTTTTGGTTTTGTTTGTTAAATATATTTTAGCCCTCGAATGGTAAAGAAACCAATTTTATATAAGACAAGGGGGATGTTGTAATATATAAGACAAGGGGGATGTTGTGATATTGCTGGGACTACTTTGTGTATCCAAGAACTACTTTGTATGGCTGTGTATATAAGTGATGGGTGTGATTAGGCGGTCACTCTGGATGCAGGTGGCCACGGAATAAACAGCCTGGAGTTAAGCTCCACCATGATAACATCTTAAACATGTGTACTCGTGGTCCTTCCAGAGTCACAACAAAGGTACAACAAGTACCGGACCACGAAGTACAACAGATAGCACGACAATTTTAGGCCGACCTTCCTCACCATGGTGCTAATGGAAGAAGTTTCATTGAAATTTGTGTAATATTTTTAAAGTTATTCACATTTTAAAGTTTGAATCTATCTCCGAGGGAGGGAGGGGGTGAAGGGAGGGAAGATAATGGGGGATGAGAGGGATAGAGTGGGGGGGGGGGGGGGGGAGGGGAGGGTGCTGCACCAATGCAGGAGAGGTTTGGGCCCAACGGGTTCACTAGGTCTAGTATCATTTTATAAGTAAGGTTTATGCTGTTGTTGCTTTTAAATCATAAACCATGTAAATAATTTTCTGAAGCAAACCTCATGTAGATAAGAGGCAGCCACAATCACCTTCAGCATAGTAGTACAGATGATAATCAGCATTGTCTAGCTATTTTAAAGTAGTACAGGCAGGCTTAGTTTTGAATTAATTTGCAGAGTTACACTATTGTGAGCAGACACGGCATATCGTACAATGGATCCTGTATGTTATGCCATTACCTCCAGAATAAGTCTAGATACCGAGCAGCTTTTAAACAAATTACAGGAAGCAATACACTTGGTCAAGTAGGGACTGTTTAGTTATTATTCCTATTCAAATATGTCTTTAGTCCATTTATTGATAGGAGTGTTTTTATAACAGGGACCAAATGATGCACTTGGAATTAGCATTGCTGGTGGCAAGGGGAGCCCTCTAGGTGATGTGCCTATCTTCATCGCTATGATCCAAGCCAGTGGAGTGGCTGCACGCACACACAGGCTAAAGGTAGGGGCAGCAAAGTCATATATGTCTTGTTAATCTGCAGCAGTTGTTGCAATATAATATTCAATCTACATGTTAAATATCTTCAATATGCTTCTGACCTAAAATGTTTAACGGTTATCATAATGGAAATGGCTTCAATGCATAAATTATTGATTCCATTTTTTACATCCATTAGATTTTCAGTTTTAGTGCAGTTAAGGTGTGTTGACACAAGAACAATTGAAAGTATAATAATAAGAAACGGTAGATTAGCTCCAGTGTACCATTCCATGAAGAGCTCTTCAAATATATTTAGTCCTCAATTGATCAAGCACAGACAAAATTTTAATAAGATACGTTTTTATTCCAAAATATTCGAACCACACGAGGAAGGTTTTATGGACAGATGCATGTTGGACTCATTTTCAGGGCCTTGAGACAAAACCCCTTGTAAAACTTTGCTGTTTTCTTTGATTTCTCCGGCTTAAAAAAAATTGAGAAAGCTCATTGTTCATGCCTTTGCTGCCATTGTTTACATATCCATACACGTGTTTTACGGAAACTGATTGCATCCAATTATTTTTGTTAACCACAATTTTCTGTCACCTTGAAATATTTGATCAGTCTGTGACTGACTACAGCTTTTAGCTTTTGAATGTGTTGTTTATGTTATGCACCTCAAGAAATCAGCTCCATATAAGTTTTCTTTCTCTGGGGTGACTAAGGTGTCTCCAAAAGGCTCCAGAGGTTTGCACATATAAGAAAGTAGTGGTCAGATAGTCTCCCTCCAAAACTGTTAATTGCCTTTTGGTTTTCCTACGTCTGTATCTGTGTTTTAATCAATAAATCATCTACCTTCTCTATAAATAGTGTATTCCTTTTCTGGCATTCATATTCGTCTTCTAGCCCTTTATTCATCCTTTGGCCAATGTTTCCATTTTCATTAAATCTTTCCAAATTGTTGCTGAAATCTAACTATTGCTTTGTGTATGTAGTTCGAGTGGTTTCAGTATAATAAGAGGAGACCCATGGATGCAAGAATAAGCAGCTCACATAGCAATCAAATCATGCTGTTAAATGTTTAGATATGGACAACAGACAATGACAGGTTGCACTTGGACTCTCTCTAACACCTTTCTCTGTCCCGATATGGCCTCCTTTGCATCGACAAGACTAAATGTAGACCAGTTTCGCCGAACACGTGCTATGTCCATCAAGGATCTCCCGTTTGGTAGCCATTTTAACACCCTTCCCATTCCCATATTTACTTTTTTAACTTTGCCCTCCCCCATTGCCAGAGTAAGGCCACACGCAAACTGGAGGAACAGCTCCTAGTTTTCTGCTTGGGTAGCTACAACCCAGTGGTATAAACATTATTTTTACCAATTTTTAGTAACTCACAAACAACTCTTTTTTTATTCCTTCTTCCCCCCGTTCCCTGTGCCCCATCTCGACTCACACCTATTTCTCTCCTTCCCCCTCCCCTTTCACCTATATTCTTTCTTCTGGCTTCACAATTCGCAACTCTTCAATCCTTGTATTTCACACCTATTATTTCCATCTCTGCCTTTGTCAACCAACTGCCTATCAAAAATGCCACTCGCACGTGTCCACCCATTACCTGCCGTGCTTTGGCCTGCACCTCCTCTCATCCAGCCCCCCCACCACACAAACACGCGCGCACACTCACACACACACACACTGCGTCACGGCAATGTGCAGGAAATAATTACAGTAAAATTCAAGACATTGGTATTTTAATCAAAGTACAAAAACTGATATGTGCTGATCTAGCTTTGTGAGTGTTCACCTCCCATTTGAAATTAATTTCTCTTGCAATTAATTAGCAGTTTGTTTAATATTAGGTTGGGGATCGGATTGTCAGCATTAATGGCCAGCCCCTGGATGGACTGTCTCATGCAGAAGCAGTTAATCTATTGAAGAATGCCTACGGAAGCATTATCCTTCAGGTACTGAAATAATGGCAGCAACAGCTGCATGCAGCAGATAACGCCTATTCAAAAGCAATAGAGTATTGCTGGCAAACATTACCACGTCCAACGGGGATAAGGATTCTAGCCTGGGTGAATCACACAGGATTTGGCAATGTTTAGATCTGTTGGTGTCTAGATATTTCAGTGCCACCCATGTAACATTTTGAAAGATCATGTGCATACTTATGTGAATTATAACAAGTGTAACTATGACACTTGGATAATAATGCTTTTTGCCCTTAAGATTCATGTTTCCTGCTTTCCTGTGAAGTCTTATAATTTGAATCAAAATGTCAGCTTATTAACTGCACCAATTAATAACTAGAACACCACAAAGATAATAAATATGGTTGTACTGCTACAATGTTTTAAAGTATAGGGGATACCACATAATAAAGTAGATCTATAAAACATCTATTAGTGATTTTACATTCTTAATATTTGTTTATCTAATCCATGCCAATAACAGACACACTACAATACTGTAAATTATTTCAATGTCTGGTTTTAACACCATTAGGTATAATTATATTTTTTCCATATCAGAATAAACATATGCTGGACTCAATTGCACAGGCATTTGGCATTAATGTTACTGTTCATGAAACATTTTTCTGGTGCTATTTTGTATTGGAAACCTGTAGTAAAAGAAATGAAGAGTTTCTACAAATAGAAACTACATATTTGTTTCCACTTAAAAGTTGTATTGTTTGTGGCTTAATAGTGGTGTTTATGCCAAGTAAATCTAAACTATGGGGACTGCCATTGAATGAATGTCTTTAGAATCACATGTGGGGTTCACATATGACAATTTCTGTTCCTATCCTCAAAAACATCACCTTTCTCCAGACAGGCAGTTTTTTAAAAATCCCAGTTCATTTCTTCCAGGGTTTCACCCAAAAAGAACTGTTCGTTTATTAATGTTGACATTAATTGTCAAGCCATTTTCTTGAGAAGTATCAGACATTCATGCAATACTCTGACACATATGAAAGACAACTTGCAAGTTGACAGCCTGAATTATTTTATTACTCTTTGACGACTAAATTACGGAGACCAATAGTAAGATGAAATAACCGACTGCTAACCAGAGATGTAATCACCATCTTGTTATGCCTTTATGGCTCTATTCTTTTTCCTTCTACAGACATGTGTAGCAATCCAATTGCCCACATCTATGATGACATTGTGCATCAATCACAGGTCTCCACATCAGGAGGCTCTCACTTCTGTTCTGAATACATGATAACACTTAAGTTCATTCTTAGTTCATCCATTTTTCACAAGACTCATTAGGCCTGGAATGTGATCTTAATTGGAAAATGTCCCCAATGCAATTGAAATATTTGAATAGCAGAGATGTTGCCTTAAAGCCTCATCTATCCCTTTAGCTAATCCAGTAAGCTACCTCAATGAGAGAAATAGTTTCATTTTGATGGCCTTGTCTGCTATTTTTATGGACTGAGATTCTTCCAAGCAGCACCGTGAATTGAGCACCTAATTGTCCTACCTGCCAAACACAAATCCTCAGCTTTCCCAGGCAGCTCAATCCATCAACTTCTGTGTGGAAAGTTCAGTAACTGGATGCATCCTTATACCATTTCTCACACTTCAGGACTGCATTATTCGTATATATGTACATACGGCTCATATTTTCTAGCTACAGATTTCTGTGCCAGTCTCAGGTTGATGTAAGCTTGAACTGACTTCAAATTATCAATATATAAAACTCTCATTTGTTTGTTTGTTCCTGAACTACAGCCAAAACGGTACAAGATAGCACAACAATTTTAGGCCCACCTTAGTCACTGTCGCCCCTTTGGTGCTAATGGAAGAAGTTTCATTGAAATCGGTGTTATATTTTTTAAGTTATTCACATTTTAAAGTTTAATCTATCTCCTAGGGAGGGAGGATAAGGGAGGGAGGAGGAGGGAAGGGGAGGGTGGTGGAGGGGGAGGGAGTGGGGAGCGGAGGGGAAGGGGGCTGAAGGGAGGGTAGGGGAAGGGGGAGAGGGGAGAGGGGAGGGGAGAGGAGAGGGTGCTGCACCAATGCAGGAGGTTTGGCCCAACGGGTCCACTTGGCCTAGTTATCATTTAAAATTGCTTAATGAGGAAGAAAGAAGTCATTGAGACAAAGATACATTTTACTAATTTCTTGGAGAAAAAAGAGCCTCATAGTAGTTTAACAAAACATTACATTTTGGTTTCTCTGCAGCTTTGTTTATGTAATGTTTCCAGTTCTTTGGAGCAGAGCTAGTCTTACATTTTGCAAAACTTTAATCAGGAGTGCTTTTACAGTGTTTAAAAAATATCTGCAATTGTTCTGGTGTGTATGTATTGCAAAGATAATTCACAGTAGCTTGTCATTAGTAAACAACATGTACTTGCTATCAGCGTTTTGGCCACATTCTAACCAGAAGGTCAGATAAATGCATTCATTCATGCAAATGACAAGGATGTAGGTTGATTATCTGCCTATCTTCAATAGAATGTTAAGAGTTTAAAAATGCTGTTTGTTAACTAAAGATTAGGGTCTCCAGGGAGCAATTACCACTCGAAACCCTGTGTCTGTAGGCTTGCCTGGTTTTTGCATGATTTAATCTGTTTGTATAGCAGGTGTAGTAATGAGATAAGGAAAGGCTGAGGGTGCTTGTTGATGTGTACAAACCACAGCAGATCTGTTAATTGGGACTTTTTCACCCATTGGGATAGTTTCTTTACCCTTTACATAATGTGACTTTTTTTTCCCCTGCAGAGAGAAGAAAGGTATTTCTCTGTATTATGTATCATAAACTGGAAGTCTAACAGCAAAGAGGCTTATGTTATATTAAGCAGCCAGTCTCTTTGGGCTTTATATTTTTGAGATCAAACTGAAGAAATCAAATAATGTTTTTTTTAAAGTATATTTATTTATAAATAAAGTAAATTATATTTCACTCAATTAATCCACGGGCTTAAACATATTTGTCTGTTCTGTCACAGCATCAAATTCCTTACTAATTGAGATTCCATATTTTGCCTGTCTAATTTAAGATTTAAATAAAAATAGCACAGAATAAACAAAGGATCCTTGGAGGCAACCAATGGTTATGTCATTTAAAGAAGACCAATAATCTACTCATAATTTACTCACTGCTCCTGCTCAATCAGTTCAAACTCATGCTACACTGAGCATGAAATATTAGTTATTTGTTCAAATCTCACAATATAACCACCACCAAGATTGCCAGAATATCCACTTATCCCTATACCACATTTTGGCCTGTGTGTCACCAGCGTCACCCCTGAATTCCATTTTAACCATTGGTTGCGTTCACCTCCACGCATTCAAATCCATCAAAGGTGGGGGAGGGAAAGGGGGCTAAAAATAATAGCTTTGGTCTTCTTTATATTCAAGTTGAGTACCTTTTAATTTATTCATAAACTAGAAGTCCA
Source organism: Rhinoraja longicauda (assembly GCF_053455715.1). Lineage (NCBI taxonomy): Eukaryota > Metazoa > Chordata > Chondrichthyes > Rajiformes > Arhynchobatidae > Rhinoraja > Rhinoraja longicauda. The sequence goes on along the minus strand of NC_135963.1, from coordinate 29,527,065 downwards.
ACAGCAAAGAGGCTTATGTGAAAGTATGAAAAATCATGGAGATCCAAATCTTGGATATCATCAGCATGCAGATGGGAGGAGAGCCCCTGGCTGGAGATAATGGCAGGAAGAGGAAGTTCCATATAACTGAATAATGGAATTGCCAACTGTTTTGAAAACTGCTGAGAACTTGTGGTCAACAAAGAGTTTTAAAATGCCTTGATCAAGGAGGATATCATTTTTAAAACACCAGAAGATGGATTTTTTAACTTCTCTAAATCCCATCCAGATTGGTGACATTTTTCCATTTTATCTGCATCCTGAATATTATCTCTAATCCCAATTTATGAGTTCAGCTCTGCCGTTTGAGAAATAAACATCACACCATGTAACCAACTTGAGGAATTGTTGAGTTGCATCACTCTTATGAAATGTTAAATGAGATCCTGCCTATTCTTTCCATTAATTCTGGTAGATGAATGGATCACATGACATTATTCAAAGCCTGGCTATTCCATTAACGTTCTACTTTCTCTTCGTTAATGATATACTTACAATTAACACCACCAAAAGCTGATAAAATTGATATTTACTCTGTATTTCTTGTGATCTTTGTGTGAAATGGTTGTCCCGTTTTCTTACATTTTCTTACTCAATATTATTTCAAATCAGTAATTTTTGTTTCTCCATTGCATGTTTGTGTGATGTAATGAGGCGCTCATGAACTCAAGACTTTTGAATTGCTGTCTCAACAACATTAAGTAAGATGTAACTTTTTGTATCCAGTCATAATTTTCTTTCACAAAGTCAAATGTAACAACCACTTAAGTTACATTGCTAAGGATGAGCCAATTTAAGGCGTAGTATTTAATCTGTAGCTCTGGATGTTCCTGTCAACCCATCCTCCAATCAATTTGTCCCGCCCCCTCCCCGGACATCAGTTTGAAGAAGGGTCTCGACCCGAAACATCACCCATTCCTTCTCTCCCGAGATGCTGCCTGACCCGCTGAGTTGCTCCAGCATTTTGTGTCTACCTTCAATCATTAACCTTATTCTATTTTTAATTAACATGTCCTTTTTGTTGGGTTATCTTCAGGTTGTAGCTGACACAAATATTACTGCTATTGCAAGCCAGCTTGAAAATATGACGACTAACTCCAATTTGAGTACACCATCTGACGTTAGAGTGGAAGACCCAGAGTAAGTTTATGGCAAATTGTTTTGAGCCCTGCAAGCATGCCCTGTTGTCCTGTGCTGTGAGTTAGATATTTTCATTCTCCAAATCTCTGCCTTCAACCACATCCTACCAACATATTATTTTATTGAAGAATCTACACCCTACTTCTGTCACATAGATATTTAGCATAAAGAAGGGCATGTATTCAGAAACTATCCACCAAATATAATAAAGTATACAATGTTAATAATTTGTTCATAGAAGTATCCTATCTGATTCCACCTGTTGAAGAACAGGATAGTGTTCAAGTTACAAAGTGAAGCACCAATAGCTAAAACAGCAGAATAGACGAACAAGATAAAAGACCTTGGACCAAATCCTTTGTATTACCAATTTCACCTGGTCTTAGATTATTGGTAAAGAAAAATAAAGGAAAACGTTGAATTTATTTGATCACTTTTTTTGTAGTCACCCCAAGTTATATTTATTACTATTTTTTGGTAAACCCATTTTAATGTTTTTGTGTAATCAGATATCACTGATTCAATCCAATCTGGGATTAATAGTTTATCTAACCATGAAAGTACCCCAAAATGAACATTTACATTTATATAGTATATTTCACAAGACCAAGATATCTCAAATATTTCTAGCTAACAGGGTACTTTTCTAGTCTATTCATTATTTTGCAGCTGATTTGTACAAAGCAAGGGCCCACAAATTACAATTTGATAATGACCAGGTGATCCCTTTTTTAAGACCTGGAGGAATTAACATGGAGCAGGAAGTAGTCAATAACTCTGAATGTTCTTTGAAGAGCTTGGAAGTGCCTTGGAAGTTTCTTCATCTGTCTGAGAGGACGGTTTTAATATCTTACCCGAATGTCTACATATTGTTGGCAGAAAATACTTTAAAATGCGTTATATCCTCCATCAGTAAGTAGTGCATCTATATAAATCATTTTAGTTAAAATATTTAAATCTTTAAATGCTAACCTGCAAACGTGTAAATTGCAAAAACAATTTTTCCCCTGCAATGTCCTCTATTTTAAATTCAGGCAATTTTGAGAAATCTGACATTTGCCTTCTATTTCACATCTATCTACCTATATTATATTACTAAAACTCTCATCTTGTTTGTCTCGCTCGTGTTGTTTGTCCCGTTTTGCGTTTCTTGTGCGCTTTTTTCTTCTGTTTGTGTGTGTGGTTTTCACCCACACACACACACGATAGGTCGACAATTTTAGGACTACCTTACTAACCATTGTCCTGGGGACACTTTCATCCAAGTATCATTCAAATTGGTCTTATATTTTTAAAGTTAGAGAGATTTAAAATTTTACAAATTGCCTTATTAAACCGATTGCTTGCCATGTTCAGCGTGTGACGACACAATGGGACTCGCCCGAGTGACGGCCAATGAGGAATGCGCTCATCTGATACTTACGTGTCGCCAACGGCTCCGCGCCTGCGCAGCTGGGTCCCGTTCATCTAACATTTGTGTCGCCCGAGTGGGGGGAGTTCAATTTCAAGTGCTTACTTACGTGCGCAGAACAAACGGGTCCGAGCCTGTGCAGTTGGGGCCCATTGATGTTCGGGGGGAATGGGGTGGGTGAGTGGGGGGGAGGGGGGAGTTGAGGGCTGGGGGGGGAGGGGAAGGGGAGTGGGGGCGAGGGAGGGGAGGGGAAGGGTGGGGATGGGGGCAACGGAGGAGGGGAGAGGGGGAAGTGGGTGGGGGGAGGGTTGCTCCAGGAGAGGCCCGCAGCAGAGACTTGGACCCAACGGGTCCACCTCAGTCTAGTAAAACATAAAAACCTCGGCACACAACAAATACTCAAGGCTTAAATGATCAAGTTTTCAAATAAGCCTGTAAATGTTTGAGAGGCCAATTTCCCTGGAATAATCAGAAGGCAGTGTAAATATAGAAAGAGAGTCAAGGGCCTTAACATACAACACCAACTGAAGTTTTCACAGATAAATGGATAGTGTTTCAGACCAGTTCTGTCTATTCCCTGATTAGCCAAGCCAGCAGACCTTAAGGAGGCACGTGAGGGCAGTTGCAGAACAGTAATTATCTTTTTTAATCCAACATGACCAATTCCCTATTGTTCTCAACAGTTCTCTTACCCTTTGTCTGCATATGAAATACAGAATAGGGAGAACATGGTGCAGGAAGGAAGCAGACCGGTAAGAAAGTATGGTGATATATAAGGACCAAGGATATGTCACATGAAATATTGCAGAAGGAAAAGCACAATTGTAGCTTTGGAAATTTTGGCGATGTGAACCTTTGAGGTAGAAATAAACTTTGTGAATCAAAAAGTCAAACAATTCTAAAATAGATACTTTAAAACATCTTTAAATGTCAACGTGCAAACCAGACACAAGGCAAAAAAAAAACATAAAATATGGTAGGATCAAGAATATTCTCTTACTCAATCTTTTGGGTACTACACAATATTCTAACCTTACTCTGCACAAGCATCTTTTCCAATTTCCCTTAAGCATTCCCTTGGACATCTCCGAGTTTCAAAGTAAAAACCTGATTTATATAAATACTCTGTTTACTATTGATGGAGGATATACATTATTAATCTTTTAAGGTATTTTCTGTTCTAAAGTTGTTCAAATATGAGTAATATCTCAATCTGATACATAGTACTCTAATAATTTTTTTAAAAGTGACATGGAGAAATACTCTGAATAACGTAATTTTACAATTCAGACCACCACAGTGTACAATGATAACTTTAGAGAAAGGACCAGATGGACTTGGATTCAGTATTGTTGGAGGACATGGAAGCCCCCATGGAGACCTACCAATCTACGTTAAAACAGTGTTTGCCAAGGTAATTCTGTAATTAATATTTAATTTCTTGCTAATATTTAAACATTCCAAAAGAGAACAGGTAGAAACAATTCTCCTCACTATTCTAAAATGCTCCAAATGGTTTATCTTCAAATTTTATTTCTCCAAAGCAAACTGTCTGTAGGTGTAGAACAACTGGACTGCATGTAAAGGAATTTCATGGTGCACATATGACAATAAAGCACCACTGAAAACAACAAGCTTGATGAGATTATGCAAACTGTTATAACTATCAAAATATGTCTTTGGCCTTGACAATTAAATTTGGATTCTTCCCAGTTCAAATAGCTGGATCAGTAGTTTTTCTTTTAGTAACTGGTGATTTCAACAGCTGAGGTAGATTTTTTACTTTCAGGTAATTTAACCTAAAAGAAAGCTTGATTTAGAAATGGAAGCAATTTGTTTGAGGAGCTACTAATAAAACCTAATGCTATTAATTTGAATGGGAGTTTTTGATTTGAATTGAATTGAATACTTCATTCACATGTGACAAGTCACAGTGAAATTATTTGCCCATAAAGGGTGCTTACAAAGTTACAGATTTCCCCCCGCACTCCAGGTCCTCTTTTGTTCTTCCTGCCCCCTCCCTCTTGGCACTATTCCCCCCCCCCCCCCCACGCCGGGTTGTCCATTGTTTCCCCCCTCTCTCTCATGGTGGTCCCCCCATGCCAGGTCCTTTGTTCCTCCCCTCAGCAGCGGCGTCCTTTCTCTCATGTGTCTGTCCTTCTTCGTTAGTCGTAGGATGTAGGAAATTTAACGAGACTGGGCATATCCCCCTGCTGGGATGTCTAGAACCAGGAATCATAGCCTCAAAATAAGGAGTTGGCCATTCAGTATAGGGATGAGAAGAAATATCTTCACTTTGATACTACTGAATCTTTGAAATTCTCCACACATTTGAGCTGCAGAGACTCAATCAGTGAGTATATTCAGTACGTAGGTTGCTCGATTTTTAGATGGATCTAGATAAACTTGGAAAGTGGGCCAAAGATTGGCAGATGGAATTTAACATGGAAAAAGTGTGAAGTGCTACATTTTGGTAAACTAAACCAGGGCAGGACTTGCACAGTAAATGGCAGGGTCATGAAGAATGTTGTAGAACAACAACTGGGCAACAACTGACTGTTGTAGAACAACAACAATATAGGAGTGTTGTAGAACAACAGCAGCAGAGTTGCTGCTTTACAGCGCCAGAGACCCAGGTTCGATCCTGACAACAGTTGCTGTCTGTCCAGAGTTAGTACGTTCACCCTGTGACTGCGCAGGTTTCCTACGGGTGCTCCAGTTTCCTACGACACTCCTAAGATGTACAGGTTTGTAGGTTAATTGGCTTTGGTAAAATTGTAAATTGTTCCTCGTGTGTAGGATAGTACCAGTGTGGTTGGCACGGATTCAGTGGACCTAAGGGCCTGTTTCCACGCTGTATCTCAAACGTATATAGTCTAAATTCTTAAACAGAGGGACCTGGCGGTACAAAACATTGGTGAGGCCACACTTGTGTGTAGTTCTGATCACATAAGAAGGTTCCGATCACTTAAAGATTGCTATAGAAGGCTGGAAAGGCTGTAGAAAAGTTTCACAAGGATGATAAAAGGGCTGGGTGACTTGAGTTACAAGGAGAGACTGAAGCTTTTTTCTCTGGAACATTAGGAGGTTGAGAGGTGACTTTATAGAGGGGCATAAATAAAGTGAATAGTTAGAAAAATCTTGAAACAAGGTACACTTACAATCTTTTTTTTCCCCCCAGGATAGAGGAATCTAAAATTAGATGGCATAGATTTAAGTTGAGAGAAAAATGTTAAGAGGACCTGGTTTCACCATTTTCACACGGAGGCTGGTGGATATGTTGAATGATCTGTCATAGGAAATGGTAGAGGTGGGTGGAATCACAACATTTAAAACATTTGGATAGATTCATGGATGGAAAAGGTTTACAATATAGGCTAAACGCAGACAAATAAGAGAGAGAGAGAAGAGAGAAGAGAGAAGAGAGAGAGAGAGAGAGAGAGAGAGAGAGCGAGAGAGAGCGAGCTCTTTTCAACTGCTGAGTACCAGATGTAAGTGTGCGGGGAGGCTCAGCAGGTCACATGGCATATGTTAATTTAATTCAGTGACAGAATATTTCTGCAGTGCAACTTCAGTAATGTCGTGGAGCTGCTAAACAATGGAAAAAAATCTGATCGTCAAAAGTATGAAAAGTTCTCCTTTAACGAAATAACTTAACGATTGAGATGTATAATAAGAACATTGAGATATAAATTTTAAAAAATAATAAAGAATTTTTTAAATAATTATTCTGATGACATTAAACAGCACAAATATCGAGTTTTCTTTTATGCCAGAGAAGATGTTCACCAGTAATTATGACACATGATATTGATAAAACCTCAGTTGTATCTCATTCAAAACTTGGGGCTTATAGGGAAGATGAGTGTAACTTCCATCTGTGAAGACTAAGACCCCCTTCACCACCTCCACCCCAATAATTTATTCCAGACTCAAAGAACTTCTATAAAATTGAATTGTGCACTGTTGTCTTTTTGCAGGGAGCAGCGACAGATGACAACAGGCTGAAGCGAGGAGATCAAATTCTAGCAGTAAATGGGGAAAGTTTGGAAGGTGTCACACATGAACAGGCTGTCGATATTCTGAAACAACAAAAAGGAACTGTAACGTTAACAGTGTTGTCGTGAACATAACAATGTGGACATGATTAATACTGGTTTACCTGTTAAAATTCTGCCAGGAAGTGATGTTGCATTGCCAAAAGCTGGAATATAATTCAACTATGATTGTGTGATCTTGGACCTGAATTTGTTCTTTTATTGCATTGTAGTAATAGTCATTATTGCTCTGTTAAAGGGAGAGATAACTAAATTACTGTGCATCAATCACTGTGCTTTTGACGTGAAAAACTGTTGATTGATCTTACCCAGCTGCAGCTTCTTGACAAATCTCACCAAGTGCTTTCATATTGTGTACCACATAGCTACAGCGAATCGCAGAATCTGGAGTGCCTAAGTCTGATGTTGGATACATAGGGATATATTTTAGTCTTCAAAACTGGGGCAATAATCCATTTGAGCAGATCACCCACTCTTTGTAGAACCCATACAAATTTAGTTCATTGACTTTACTCTTTTCCCCCATGTGTTATGTCTGTAGAACAATTTATTTTCCTTCCCTTTTTAGTTTCTGATCGAAACTTGTGTTTGAATTTTTAGATCTGATTTTGAAGTCCTTGTTTTGGTAATGAATTGCATATATTTATAACATGAATCTTCTTGAGTCTAATTAAATAAAAAATATGTGTCCCAGATGATCATTTATCAGTTTTAACTCATTTGCTCGTAATATGCAGGCTTAATTAACCTTTTCAATGAGTATTTATAGATTGGCAATATGAATTCATTGGCTCATTCACAAAGCTCACTTGGAACCAATCCATGATTATTTTCTCATTTATCTGTTGTCTATGAACCTAAGGCAAACAAAGTTTAAGATTAACTTTTAATCCTCTCTTTTAAATAATCAATGTGGGAACTGGGGTCTGTGGGGTCCAAATTGAAAAGGGAGAATTTTCACCCTCTGCTTCTTATAAATGTGTTGCAGAACAACACAATATTGTTGAAATCAAGCAAGGTGAAATGGAGCCTGCTGAACGTGGAATCATAGCAGGTCATAAGAGAATAATCTTCCTTTTAAAAAGAACCTACGGATGCCACTCTAGTCTAGTAGATCTCCTGGGCTACCTGAAATGGAAGATATTTCATTTGTAAGATGATAGAGATTGATAACACCCTAGGAGATTGTGGAAATTACAAACTTGGGACAAGACACGAAAGGTAAGTCAGATCAAATTATTGAATATGCACCATCCCCAGGTATTTTCCCCTGCAACCCCAGGAGATGTAACACCTGTTCCTGTACCTCATCCCTCACCTCCATCCAGAGACACCAGCAATCCTTCCAGGTGAGACAGAGCTTCAAGTACACCTCGTCTAACCTCATCTACTACATCTGGTGTTCATGGTGTGGCCTCCTGTACATCGGTTGGACCAAGCATAGACTAGGCGCACATTTCGCTGAGCACTGGCACTCAGTCCACTGAGGTCTCCTGGATCTCTCGGTTGCTAACCATTTAACCCCCCTTCCCATTCCTATACTGACCTTTCTCTTTAAGGCCTTTTCAATTTCCAGAGTGAAGCCACATGCAAACTGGAGGAACAGCACCTCATATTCTGCTTGGAGGAGCTTACAACCCAACGGTATGAACTTTGAATTCTCCAATTTTAGGTAACCTCCTATAACCCCCCCCCCCCCCCCCACCTTTTCTCCCCCACATTTCCCCCCCACTTTTCACCCCCCCTCTCCCTGTGCCCCACCTAGACTGCCACCTATTTCATTGCTTCCCCCCTTATCTTCTGCTACTTTCTTCCCTCGTGCTTCACTATTTGCAACTTTTCAACCATTTCACGTTTTATCTCTGGCCTTTGTTCCAACTACCTATCTACCAAATAAAACGTCCTAATCTGCATCCACCTATCAGTCTGAAGAAGAGTCTTGGCCCGAAACATCACCTTTCCATGTTCTCCAGAGATGCTGCCTGACCTGCTGAGTTAATCCAGCATTTTGTGTCCTTTTGTATATTAACCCGCATCTGCAGTTCCTTGTTTCTACAAGATGTTAAAGTGAGTTCAGCATGTTCTCTGAAATCACAATGATGCTTTAATCACACCTGCCACAGCAGAGGAAAATATCCAATCACATGATAGTATTCCGGCATTCTGACCCTCATATTAAGCATCTTTGTGCAAAAAGAAATGTATTTTTTTCCCTTCGGGTCCTACTGAGTTACTCCAGCATTTTGTGTCTCTCTTCCATGGATATTCTACAACTGGTCAAGTGGGTGTTATCAGAGCTGGAACGCTGAATGTTACTGGACTTCGATCCTTCTTTGCTCTGGTCCAATATTTTGGCAGGCTTCTGCTGAGCCTCACAATTAGACTTTCACTGTTCTATCAACTGCTGTAGAAAGATGGAAAATGAAGGGAGAGCAAAGGTGTGCAACCTCTTGCAAAGGAAAAACACTGAGTCACTCTTGGTGCACAATGACAATTCGCATACACTAAAAGTGCTTGGAATGCAAAATAAAATACATATTGCTGGAAACACTCAGCGGGTCAGGAAAGCGAAAGAAACAGCTTTCCAGATTTGAAGCCTTTGTCAGAAGTGAGAACGTTCTGAAGAAGTATCTTGGACTGAACTTTGTTTCTTGTTCCACAGATACTGCCGACTTGCTGAATGTTTCAAGTATTGTGGGGTTTTTCATTTCAGATTTCCGACATTTTCAACAGGCTTCACAATACAGCCAAATCTTCAGTTTAGCCAGTGATCATTTATATGCACTCCGCTGGATAACGATTGCACACGAACAGCGGCTAATTTCATCACCTCCTCCCCTCCTCCATGTCCACTGCTTGCTCAATATGTTAGATTGAACAGTTACCACCAATACTCCAGGTGATGTCATGCAACTCTTCCTGTATTTTATCAGTTTAAACATTTGTCGAGGGTTGGGCCCTTATCAAATACTTTTCATTTGATTTTGACATTGATATAAGCTGAGGAACCAGACCTATAGAGGAGTGCAAAGAACCAGCTGAAGGGGTAAATAAAATATTGTTAACCAAAGTGATAGGTAACATAACCTTGAGAAGGTGCCTTTAGACAAAGATTTCATAAAAGTTATAATTAAAGAAAACTTGCAATATTTGTAAATGGTCCACGATTGTGAATCCCATCTTAAATAGGTATGAGTAGAAATGTTACTTATTCACAGCCTGCTAGCAAATACGTTTAATGTTCTATGATCATCTTTTCTGTAAGTTCAGATCTGGTATTCTGAAGGTAAATATCATCACATTGGTGCATTGCTTCCATGCCACTGATCTGTGAAAAAGATGTAATGGTATCAGATTAGCCCTAACAGATGGCATTCTACAACCAGTAACCAAGTCTTTTCATGCTGGAAGAGACAGCACTTGGCAGGCTGGGTTTCCATGGCAGCAGTCTGAGAATCTATGGCAGAAGTCTTAAGGCCTCAGCAATAACTCTCCAGCTGCCAAATGCTCCAGAATAGGCCATGGACTGCAGCAACTATTTAAATGTATACAAATGAAAAACAGAAGCCCTGCAGCAGAAGGTGTAAAGACAGACGCAAAAGCAAAAAATATATAGAATCCATTGGGAAGGAATCACTTTATGAAACAGCTGGGCCATTTTGGATGTTGTCAAGCAATATGTTTTATTTAGACATGACTTGTGTCAAGTATTAATGTGACCGTAATTATCTAAAATAGGAAAGAGTGTATTATCAATGCAAAAGCAAAATCCTGCGGATGCTGGAAATCTGAAAACATGACATAAAATGTTGGAAATAAACAAGTCACGAGCTATCAGTTATAGGAGAGACAATCAAGACAGCATGATCACTTTTTAAAAAATCAGACAAGGCACACAGTCATACAATGTTACGGATGTGAACACATGCCCAATCCCCAAATTTAAATTCCTGACCCTGACCCCACATAAGCGATACTGTGTATTCCAACATCATTATTGCAAAAGTAACCAGTCAAATAAAATGGAAATTGGCCTTTCTGCAAGGTATCAAGTTAAACATCCAGGCCACAGTTTGGATTCAAATTAAATTTGGTCAAAGTTATTAATTTTATGATGGGCAACTTCGCGAGTTCTACTTTATATGAACTATGTTATTTTCATGCAAATATTATTTTAAAATGGAAATTGTGCGGAATGAATCTCATCTGCCAAATTCCCTCTGAATGGAATTGACTGGACAGGTCCTAATAATGTTATACTGTTCCTCATTTGTACTGCCATTTGTTACTGGCAATTTTGTCGTTGGCAGCAAATTGGACAACAGGAAATAATTTGTCATTGCTTGACATTATTTGTAATGTGTTAAGTCACTTATCTTCCTAACGGAAACTTTCCATTTGTAAAATAGCTGGTAGTGATGAAATAATACTGGATAGAACCTAAAATGCTGGAAATAGTAGGTCAGGCAGCAGATAGAGTGACAGAGTTAATTATTCAGGTCTCCATTTCTATGGATGCTGCCTGAACTGCTGAGTATTTTTAGTATTTTCTGTTTTTATTTTGGATTTCTAGCATCTACAGCTTTTCGAATTTCACTGGATAAATGTTGTCTGCATCTTGTCTGTCTGAATGGCAAGGTTGTGCCAATTATCAATTTATTACATCCAGATTGCAGAATCTAAGGCTATTTCTTTCCTAGATTATACAGTTATTCAATACAATATATGTGCATTTGGTACATTAAGGCTGAAGCCCAAGAAGTAGCTGACAGACAAATCGACCCAAAAACTCTCTGGCTTATTGTTTGACCTGTGCTGCATTAATTCATCCCAGACAGAGTAACAGAAGGTTCATAACTTTCCTTCAGAACTTTTAAGCTTGTTCCTTGTGGAAGATGAGGTAACCATGTGCTTTCACTTTAGTTTAGTTTAGAGGTATAGCATTGGGAAAAGGCCTTTGGCTTACCAAGACCACACTGACCAACGATCACCCGTTCACACTAGTTCTATGTTATTCCACTCTCTTGCCATTCCCGTCACATGAAAGGTAATTTACAGAGGCCAATTAACCTACATGCAAACTCCACACAGACGGCTGCAGAGGTCAAGATCGAACCTGGATGTCTGGTACAGATCTACCATCTGCGCCACTGTACTGCTCTTTCCTCCACAATATAGGCAGATTATCAGAAATAAATGTAAGTTTGCTGATGACACCAAAGTTTGTGGAGCTGCAATGAGGAAAGCTGCCGAAGTGTACAGCAGGATATAGATCAGCTACAGAAAAGGGTGCAAAATGGCAGATGGAGTTTAATTAAACAAGGGTGAGGTTGAATATAAGGGGAAAATGTATAATTATGGTATGACCCTTAACAACATTGATGTATAGAGGGATCTTGGTCTGTAGATGGAGTGGCAAAAATGGCATATGATTTGCTTGCCTTTGTTGGCTGGGGCAATTAATATAAAAGTTAGGAAGTTATGTTGCAGTTTTGTAGGACTTTGGTCAGGTCACCTTTGGAGTATCGTGTGCTGTTCTGGTCACCCCATTACAGGAAGAATATGGAGACTTTGGAGAGGGTACAGAAGAGGTTTACCAGAATGCTGCCTGAATTAGGGAATTAGCTAAAAGGAAAGATTGGGCAGACTGGGATTGTTTTCTCTGGACTATCAGAGGCTGAGAGGAGACCTGATAGAAATATATAAAATTATGAGAGACATAATAATAATAATAATAATAATAAGCATTTATTTTATATAGCGCCTTATCGGGTGCTCAAAGCGCTTTACAAAAACAATCAACATAAAAACAAACAGACAAACTATCCTAACGGAAAAGCGACGAATAAACAACGCCAGCGTCCTCTCACGTCAGGGTCCGGCAGTATACAACACAAAGCACAGGACACACAGATACAATTTTTACACAAACAGCCATCACAGCAATTGCTCCAGGCATACCCTCACTGTAATGGAAGGCAAAGAAAAGTCTTATCTCCTCCTCATTACCACATGGATGAGGTAAACAGTCAGACCTTTATCCCAGGATGGAAATGTCAAAGAGTAGAGGGCATGACCATAAGGTGAGAGGGTCAAAATTGTCCTGGAATTCACGATTACAGCGGAATCCCCTGTTCACGAAGAATCGCAGGTACAGTGAGTACAGACTCAGGAAACACCGGGGAGACCTCCATTGTGTCCGGAAACACGGCTAATGGGCAGGTTTGCAAGTGCGACTGAAGTAAAGGGGAAGCAAAGTTCCGCCCCTTGTACCTCCCAAGGGATTTATCATAACTTCCATTATCATAACTGCGGTCCACATCTCACCCCAGGCAGATGTTTGTCTGGCACTGGAGGGGCTGCATGCCATGGTCAACAAACACAAGAGAGTGTGCCCCAACATCTTTCATAGCTGAGAAACCAGCCGGAAGAAATCACTCCCCTACTACCACCGACCGACACGTCGTGCAGCACCAGAGGATCAAACCCCCTTGACCACAGCCACGCCATGATCAGAGATGCCTATCGTTCCATACCTCAACCTCACTTTGGTAAATTGGTCCACTTGACTGTGCTCCTTCTTCATCCAAAAAGGCCGCGATTGGAGAGCACACCCCCAGCAGTGAGGACCGCATAGAGCTGATCAGTGGATGCAAAGGAATTACTCTGGGACTGCTTGGAGTCAGTAGACTGGGCAATGTTTGGCAAAAGACCTGGAAGGAAGCAGAGGTTGATAGTGGAAGGTTGCTTCTTGGACTGGAGGCCTGTGACTAGTGGTGTGCCCCAGGGTTTGGTGCTGGGCCTGTTACTGTTTGTCATCTATATCAATGATTTGGATGAGAACATACATGACAAGATTAGCAAGTTTGCAGATAGTGAAGATGGTTGTGAAAAATTGCAGCAGGATCTTGATCGATTGGCCAGGTGGGCTGAGGAACGGTTGATGGTATTGAATACCGAGAAATGTGAGGCATTGCATTTTGGGAAGTCTAACATTGGCAGGACCTATACAGTGAATGGTAGGGCTCTGGGGAGTGTTGTAGAGGAGAGAGATCTAGGAGTGCAGGTGCATGGTTCCTTGAGGATGGAGTCACAGGTAGATAAGGTGGTCAAAAAGACGCTTGGCACATTGGCCTTCATCAGTCAGAGTATTGAGTATAGAAGTCGGGAGGTCAGGTTGCAGTTGTATAAGATGTTGGTGAGACCACATTTAGAATATTATGTTCAGTTCTGGGCACCATGTTATAGGAAAGATATTGTCATGCTGGAAAGGGTTCAGAGAAGATTTACGAGGATGTTGCCAGGGCTAGAGAGTGTGGGCTATAGGGAGAGGTTGAGTACGCTGGGTCTCTATTCCTTGGAGCATAGAAGGATGAGGGGTGATATTATTGAGGTGTATAAAATCATGAGAGGAATAAATTGGGTAGATGCACAGAGTCTCTTTTCCAGAGTGGGTGAATCGAGGACCAAGAGGACATAAGGTGAAGGGGAAAGGATTTAATAGGAATCTGAGGGGTAACATTTTCACACAAAGGGTGGTGGGTGTATGGAACAAGCTGCCAGAGGAGGTAGTTGAGGTAGGGACTATCCCAACATTTAAGAATCAGACAGGTACATGGATATGACATGTTTGCAGGGATATGGAACAAAAGCGAGCAGGTGGGCCTAGTGTAGCTGGGACATGTTGGCCAGTGTGGGCAAGTTGGGCAGAAGGGATTGTTTCCAAACTGTATCACTCTATAACCTGAATGAATACGCCACAGTTAATATGGACCATAAGGATATGTGTGGAGGAGTGTGTTCCCACAAAAAACATTTGAGTGTTCCCCACCAGAAGCCTTGGATTAACAAAGACGTCTGCAATGTTTTGAAAACCAGATCTCAGGCACTCTAGTCTGCAGAAGCAAATTTGTAGAAGTCCAGATACAACCTTGATAAGACCATCAAAATGGCTAAGCGGGACTTTTGTTCTAAACTGGAGGAAGTGGCAGATGTTTGGCAGCTGTGGCAGGGCTTACACACATTCAGTTCCAACAAGGTGTAACTAGGGTGCAGCATATCACTCCCAGATTAACTAAATGCCTCTACACATGCTTTGATAGGGAGAACACTGACGTGACCTCCTGGTACATCAGTCACAGAGGCCGATGTCAGAAGATCCTTCAGGACAATGAACTCTTGGAAAGTGTCTGGACCCGATGGTATACCTGGTCATGTTCCTAAAACCTGTGCATACCAACCGGCTGGTTTTTGCAGACACCTTCAAATTCTCAGAACGTCTTGACCACCCTATCTATATATAATGCCTCTTTCACTCTATAACATTCTCCACAGCCCTGCCATTCATTGTGAAACTCCTGCCCTGGTTTGACTTTCCAAAATGCAACACCTCACTCTTATCTGCACCATAAGCCATTTGCCCAGCTGATCAAGCTCCTGCTGTAATTTTTTATAACCATCTTCGCTATCAACAATACCACCCACTTTAGTGTTATCTGCAAACTTACCAATCATGCCTTCTACATTCTCATACAATCATTGATGTTATCGTCAATCGTGCCTTGTACATTCTCATCCAAATCATTGATAATTATTTTGTGATGTTCTTTTGTTGTACACTGATAATCTAATGGAAGAGCCTCAATGGCACAATAATCTCTCACATGCTGCACCATTTGCACTGATAGTAAGGCGCCATAAATTACTGTTGGATCCAATTATTAAAAAGATTCACTGCAGCTCACCCTCACGTTTCCTGTGAGGCCATTAATTACATCTATGATTGCTCAGCTGAATCTGAATTCTCAAAGCTGGAAGAGATAAGAGAAGCAATGTCCTGTCCAGTTTTTGTTACATTGGCCCTTGTGTCTCTCCTGGACCCTTGGCAGGTGTGATCTCCATTCTGGCATGTATCTCATTGACCACAACTTGCATGTTCCTCTGAGTGAATGTGAGAACTGCCTTCCCCTTCCCCTTCCCCTTCCCCTTCCCCCTTCCCCCCTTTTCTCCCCTTTTCCCCTTCCCCCTCCCCCCTAATCAGTGGATTTGGGGATTAGATACAATGAAGAGAGTGCCTTTAAGGGATAATTGGGAAGATTCATTATATCAACGAATGCTTTCTTGAACTTCTGCAGGTGAGAGCATATTGACTGGTTGCATCACGGTCTGGTTTGGCATGTCAAACACCCAGAAATGAGGGAGGTTACAGTGAATTGTAGCAAAGGTTTAGAGTGATATGGGCCAAATGCAGGCAGGTAGGACTATTGCATATGGCGCATCTTGGTCAGCATAGGCAAGTTGGGCTGAAGGGCCTGTTTCTATGTGGTATGATTCGTTAACTCTATGACCTCCAAGACCATCACGAGTATTGACCATTTCACAAACAAAATCTATAGGTATTGCCTCAAAATGACAGCCAGTATCATCAAAGACCCACATCACCCTGGCCACACTCTCATTTCACTCAGAAAGAAGTTATAGGAATCCGAAAACTGTCTCCACCAAGTTCAAGAATAGCTTCTTTGCAACAACTATCTGGCTCTTGAACACTAATAACTCTAACCTCAACTATGAATCTATGGTTGCATGACGGACTTTTTTTTTGTTTTGCATTACTATTGTGGTTATTTTATTTATTATATAGTTAACTAAGGGTACTGTATTTACAGGGCTGTTAAGCTGTTATATTAGGTAAGAATTTTATTGTTCTGTTTACTGGTACATATGACAATTAAATGCTTGACTAATGTCTATTCTCTGATGAATGTGTAGCAGAATGCCTAAAACTGTGTTGAATTGTGTATGGTTGCATCAAAAACTGTTTAGATCTGGTATTAACGTATGTTTCTGGGTGGAAAACATAATAGTGCCATTTCAGTCAGGGTCCTAAATTGGCATTCGTCCTAAATGAAACAATGGTTTAGACCACTAAAAAGAAAGAAATCAAATTTCTGGAATTATGTAATTATGTATTATTTTTCCAGATATGCTTTGAATTCATTTGAAATCGCAATCAAGCTCACTAACAGACATCTTTTGATAGTGAAACTAAAGCACGGTTACAACTTGAAGTAGATTATTATTATTATCAATGTGATTCAAATTGTAAGCTCCTTGTTCCCTGAAATAATTTGAAGCAGGTTTCTATCTCCTCAGAAAGAGTGAAGTCACTTTGAGCTGTGTCTGTGCGCCTCCTAGTGGCAGGTTTCAAAGCAGCTGAGATTTGGGAGCAAACTTTATGCTTGCAACAGATGTCAGGCCTGATCCAATGGCCCCTCTAACTTGTCAATGCTTGTTTTTTGGGGGAAATTATTTCAATTCTTTGTTCACAGCAACTAAAACCGAGGTTAAACTGTCTTTGAACTATTCGTAAATATCGGAGGCCAAATGTAAGGGAAAAGTATACAGTTAATGGCAGGACCCCACAGCATTGATCTGAGGTCTAAGTTCATAACTCTCTGAAAGTGGCAACAGAAGCAGATAAAGTGGACAAGAAGGCATACATTCTGCTTACCTACATCACTTGGCGTATAGTTAGGAAGTCATGTTGCAACTTCATAAATCTTTGGTTAAATCACATTTTGATATGTGTGTAGTTCTGGTCGTCCCATTTCAGGGTGGAGGCTTTGAAGAGGATGAGGAAGACATTTACCAGGATGCTGCCTGTATTCCAGGGTATTAGTTATAAGGAGAGGTTGGTCAAATTTGGATTGTTTTCTCTGGAGTGTCAGAGGCTGAGGGGAGACTTGATAGATCGTTTATTTCAGCACAAGAAGTATCATGGATAAAGCAGATGAACTTAGAGCCTGGATCTGAACTTGGACCTATGATGTTGGGGCCATTACAGAGACAGCTGAACTTTCCAGGGTTTTGATCTTTCAGATGTTTTAGAGGGGACGGTAAAACAGATGGGGGAGTTGGTCTACTAATCAGGGAGAATGTCGTGGCACCACTCCTGGAGGACATATTGAAGTGATTCATCTACTGAGGTGATATGGGTGGAGCTCAAAAATGGGAAAGGTGCAATCACTCCAATGAGATTCTACTATAGGCTTCTCAATGGTTAATGGGGAGATAATTGAACAGATATGTAGACAGATTACAGAAAAATGCAAAAGCAACAGGGTAGTTGTAATGGAGGTCGTTAATTCTCAGAATACCACCATGGATGTTTGATTTATGCATTTTTGGAATAATGCACTTGTTTAATTAATACTAACGCCTAAATTACGTGCTTGTATTTGTGAAATAACGTGCTCACATTTACGCTTGGCCATATTTGACACCCCCTGTGGGAAGTGTTCCACAATCCAATGAAAAATGATCAGCAGTGTACCCATTATCTCCACAGCAGCTCTCTTCTTTAGAGCCTTGTGGTGCAAATCATCAGGGCCAGGGTCATTGGTATTTTATTGCCAATATATTCTTTAGTTTAGAGATACAGCGCGGAAACAGGCCCTTTGGCCCACCGGGTCCGTGCTGACCAGCGATCCCCGCATAATTAACACTATCCCACACATACTAGGGACATTTCTTTTACACATACGCCAAGCTAATGGAGCTAATGGACATACGCCTTTGGAGTGTCGGAGGAAATCGGAGATCTCGAAGAAAACCCACACAGGTCATGGGGAAGAATGTACAAACTCCGTACAGACATAGTTGGGATCGAACCCGGGTCTCTGGTGCTGCAAACGCTGTAAAGCAGCAACTCTACCACTGGGCCTCCATGCCACCATTTCTTATGGTGAAAATTAGTTTCATTTATGCGTTTTTGAGATACGCGCTGGTTTTCAAGAACTTGACCCCTGCCCCTAACGTTAATGTATTGTTTTTAGTTCAGATTAGACATACAGCGTGGAAACAGGCCCTTCAGCCCACCGAGTCTGTGCCAACCATCGATTCCCATACACTAACACTATCCTACACACTAGGGACAATTTACCAAAGCCATTTAACCCACAAACCCGCACATCTTTGGAGTATGGGAGGAAACCGGGGCACCCGGAGAAAACCCACGCGGTCACAGGGAGAACGTACAAACTCCGCACAGACAGCACCCATCGTCAGGATCGAACCCGGGTCACTGGCGCTGTAAGGCAGCAACTCTGCCGCTGTGTCACCGTGCCACCCTATTGACTCGTACTTGCTCAGTGTAAAAGGCTTAGATGGGGTGGACTTTGATAAGGGTATCCACAAGAGTTTCCTGAAACAGTAGATGTATAATCCAACTTGAGGAGGGACCTGGGCCTCGCATTGGGAAACAAGCCTGGCTAGGTGACTGGTGTTTCAGCAGAAGAATATTTTGGGTACAATGATCACAACTCCAACGATATGTCTGGACCTTGGGTGGGGGTGGGGGTGGTGGTGGGTGGGGAGGGGGGGGGGTGGATGTAATAAATTTAGTTGAGGCAGATTACAAGATTATTTGTTAGAAGCTAGGAGGCAGTAAATTGGTTGTTAGTAGATAAATCCACATCTGACAGATGGGAGTCATTTAAAGGCCAGCTAGTCAAAGTTCAGGACAGTTAATGACTTGGATGTAAATGTAGATTTACTTAGTAAGGCTGCTTAGTAAGTTTGCAGACAACACCAAAATTGATGGAGTAGCAAACACTGATGAAGGTTGTCAAAGTATATAGAGGGATATGGATCAGCTGGGTGGAGAAATAGCAAATGATTGAATCCAAGCAAAGTGAGGTGTTGCACTTTGGGAAGTTGAATGTTATGGGGAGTTAATGGCATGACCTTAACAGCATTGACATACAGAGGGATGTGGGGTCCGGTCCAAGTCCATATCTTCCTGAAAGTGGCACAACAATGGTGAAGAAGCCTTTATGGAATACTTGCCTTCAACGGTCAGGGCATTGAGTACAGGTTCACCAATGATTTTCCAGCAACTGGTGGTCTGGCACCTCCTTTAATCCGGACAAAATTACAAGCGCATACTTAAAATCTGACTTCCGTGGATGAATGGCAGGATGCATTTGCCCCCTGTGGGTGCAGCTCTAGTACTCCGGCCTGGTTGGAGCCAGCAATCCATTCCCATGGTAGACACAAAATGCTGGAGTAACTCAGCGGGACAGGCAGCATCTCTGGAGAGAAGGAATGGGTGACGTTTCGGGTCGAGACCCTTCTTCAGACTGAAGAAGTCCGTTCCCATAGTCGACTTCTGAGGCTGACTTTGCGTGCTAGTATCTTGGCCCCTGGGCGGCCGAGGTGGACTATTCTGGTAACATTGGTCTCCTCTCGGAGGCCATGACTTCAGTTAATCTGGCCATATGTATAAGCTCTGGAACCAAGGGTGTTTTAAAATAGGTGGTGGACTTGTATAAGAGTTAGGAAATAACTTTGCAGCTTTATAGGACGTTGGTTAGACCTGTGTGCAGTTCTGTTCACCTCATTACAGGAAGGATATGGAAGCTTTGAGGAGGCTGCAAAAGAGGTTTACCAGAATGCTGCCTAGATTAGAGGGCATTAGCTATAAGGAGAGGTTGACCAAACTTGGATTGTTTCTCGTATTGGAGGCTAAGGAAGATCAGATAGAACTCTATAAAATTATGAGAGGCACAGGTAAGATAGACAGACCAAATCTTTTTCCAAGGATGGAAATGTCAAAGACTAGAGGACCTTGAGGTTAGAGGGACAAAGTTTAAAGGAGAAGTGTGGTGCAAGCTTTTTACACAAAGATAGGTCGGTGCCTGGAATGAGCTGCCACAGATGGTTATAGAGGTGGATAAGATAGTGGCATTTAAACGGCTTTTAAATAGCCACATGAATATGCAGGGTGTGAGGTGATATGTATCATGTGCAAGCCGAAGGGATGAGTTTAATTTGGCATAAGGTTAGCACAGGCATTGTGGACCAAAGTGCCTGAATCTGTGCTGTACTATTCTGTTTACCTCCAAGAAACCAGTTAGCTGCCTCCTTCTCAGCACAGAGAGAGAAAATTATCATTCAATTTTTAATTATACATGCTTTTAAAAGAAATAGTAAAATATCAGATTTAGGAAGCACTCAGATTGAAAAGTGTGGGTCCAATTGCAAAGAAAACCTTGCAGACATTAAAATTTCTCTATAATATATTTTGTTCTATTCAAAACAAAGGAAGAAAATGTGCTGTACATCAGTGGATCATATGAAATTAACTCAATATTTTTAACAGATCTGTTGAAAAATATAATTTCATGAACAGTGTTACATTGCAGTTATAGTTATCTTTGGTGATTCATCATAGGCAACGAATATATTTTCATAGGCTACTGGATGTTCACTTGTTCTGCAGTTAAAGGAAAGATTAATCAATTGTGGAATACAAATAAAAATATATTCTTCATATCACAATGCTATCATTTTGTACTAGGTGAAAAGGAAAGTTCACAGAATGCTACACATCAAAGGATCAGTGAAATGACAATGATATGAAGGGTTTGTAAAGCAACTTATAGGTATGACAAATGGAGGCTATTATTGCCGGAGTTCCCATGTTTAACTTGTTTCCATGGCTCCTGATGAAATGTACACAGTTACACAGGTCAGCATGTTGAAGACATGATCAAACTTGACAAAGCTGACCACAATATTTGAATAACCTGTTCAAACACAGAATCTGAACTTTCAGAAATGGTATAGCTGACAGATTGAATCAGCAATTAGGGAAGAGGAGAAGAAATGGGGGAAACAATCGCTGGTACACCAAAGAAGGATTCATTTTTTGGGAAGGAAGGGGGAGAGTGGGGCAAATAATTGTTCATACTTAGTGGATGGTTTTATTCCAAATCTATCAGGAGCAGTGTAAGTGGCATTTCAGGAATACAAATATATATTGTGGGATTTATAGATATGTATGAAACATTCTGCTGAAAGATGCAATATATACTGCAGATGATGAAATCTCACCAGCTTTGATTTTCTGCTGGGCAGTAACAATGCTGTCAGTTTTCCTGTGGTTTACAATGCAGATCAGATATCTTTAAATCCATTCAGAATTTGAGGAGACCTGCAAACTATTTCAAACCCATGCTTCAATTTCCACTGATCCATGAAGTTCTTCGATGCCGTGATTATTCCCTACATTTGCTGCCGTCACGCATGATCTTTTGCTTCGCACCAGTACCAATATATTCCACCAACACAAAGTTCAGCAGCTACCGCAGTGCCACCTGATCTCACACTGTCAGGACTCTACATCTGGGCCAGTCATAGCTGGGTTAGTTTCAAAAGACACTGACACTCAGTATTCAGCACCTTTAAATTCAATAAATCTCCACTGATTCTTTTCTGCTCCACAAAATTTCACTGGCTGCAGAAGATTAGGAATAGAACTGTGTGTCAATGTTTATAAGTACACGTATGCTACATAGCTTTGCCTTCTCCAAGACCTAAAGGCTATGATATAACAGTACAACCACAGCCAACCAGCTGTTTTTCATGTCTGCTTACACTCCCAGTCTGTGAGTGGGAATTAAAATGTGGGATTTGAACAATCACCATGGATTCTCCATCTGAGGTCAAAGCAAAACAAGAGAGTGAATTCCTTCTGGGGAAAATAAATGTTAAACAGGGGGAAATATGCCTTTGTATCAATCTGCGTTCATTATAATATTTTCAGGTCTGGTTCAAGTAAAAGCCACAACTCTTAAAGCTTATTTTAATATTAAGATATAATAAAATTGACAACTAATTCCAGGTCTGATTGGTTTGAATAGAAAGCATCTAATGACTAGTCTGAACCATCGCCAGTCCATCCCCTCTGAAGATCCATCTGAACCGCTGTTTTACTAATGACTAGTTAAGACTGTGCACTACTTTTCAGTGCACTACTTAAGAAGGCTCTACTTTTACTTCCACATGTGCAGAGTGCCCAGAGTATTGTCACCATTGAAACAAGGTAAATTAAATAAAACTTGTGAAGCTGTGAAGATCATTCCATAAATATTTTGCAGAGACAGTGCGCCTCAAGTGTGGCGTTATCATCTCCTATACTGGCATTTCTTTGTAAATTACATGTTTTAGCCCTAGCTGCTGTGCTGTATTCAAAACACTTGGGAAAATGTAGCCATTGCTGACCTCACATCTTTTAATGTCAGAGTTTCTGTACCCTGGGCTCCATTGGTGTTTGCATAATCAGCTTCTGGTGCTGGTGATTCCAGATGATTACTCACCCTGCGAGAAGTGAGAAAGATTTTTCAAATTATTAAAGTACAATCCTCTTAAAGAAATTCAACTTCCACATTACAACCTGCTTTCTGAATCATTTGGCTTTGCAGAATGGCCCCTGGTGCATCAATATCACGTTCCAATGCACCAAGAGTATTTAATAAAACATTAAATATTTAAACAACCAAATACCGAAACGTCACCCATTCCTTCTGCCTGTCTATGATGCTGCCTGTCCCAATGAGTTACTCCAGTTTTTTTGTGTCTATCTTCGCTTTAAACCAGCATCTGCGGTTCCTTCCGACAAATATTACTTTCATTTACATTACAGCTCTTGTTATCGGCAGATTTTGTGAATGCATAACAATTGAGAGTTTAGTGAATACAGAAAATGCTGGAAACATTCAGCATGTCAGGCAGCATTCGTGGAAAGAAAGAGAGTTAATGTTTCTGGTTGAAGACCCGTGCTCTGGCAAAATCTTCCATTAGCATTTCCTGTTTTTATTTTATCTTTCAAGCATCTGCTGGGTTTTTTTAATTTTTTGATTACACGTTCAGTAAGCAATTTTCATCATAGAAAATTCCATAATTGAATACTGCTAATCAGTGTTTAGTAAATTCACGTGTCTCTGTGCATTTGTTTTACCTGACTAACACTGAAGAATTAATCACTTGAATATTCCAGGGCAACGCTGGATGAAGCTGTCAGTGTCTGACATCACTCCCCCATTGACACAGAGCAACTTCAGATTTTTTGCATGTGTGCATGCTGATGCAGAAATGTTAGACTTGGTAACTGTGATCCCAACAAGGCAGCAGAGTATCCCATGCCAAGTCTTGCGAAGTGAAAAAAAAGGCACAAAAGTGTTGGAATAACTCAGCAGGTCAAACATCCTTGGGAAAAGCAATAGTTAAGGCTTTAGATCAAGTACTTTCCATTACATATCAGTTAGGTCATTCTGATGAAATGTTACTGACTTTAAACGTTATCTTTTTCTCTCTCTACAGATGCCTCTGGTCTTGTGGAGCACCTACACAATTGTCCCTTTTAACTTCAAATATGTTATTTAAAAATGCATTTGCTATTTTCACCCAAGGCGAGGAAACGTCATAGTGACTATTTGCTCTTCTTTGACAATTCAGGCAATTTTTCACAGCATAACTCGTACAACCTTAGCTCAGTAAGTGAAGCCAATCTGCAGACTGTTAAGACTATTTGTCAGGATCAGTTTTAAATGTATAAATCATCTTGTTAACTGAGCTCAAAGAAATTGAAAGCGTCATTTTACAATTGCAGGCCACTGTGATGAATGTTTCAGAGCTGCGATGGAAGAGCTCATTGAATCTACACCATTTTTCAAGAGATCAGGATATTGAAGAAAATTATGCAATTAAAAGAGTATCTGCGATTTCCCAGAATATTTCCACAATCACTCTATCAATGAGAAGTTCATGCAGAAAGACAGGTCAATGACTTACTCAGGATCTTTGCACCAGATTTTATTCACTATAAATCCAATGAAGCACAGGCCGAGGAACACAACCACTGCAATTATCCCTGTAAGCCAGGGTTGCAAACCTCTCCGAGACTGCTCTTTAGTTTCACCTGTGGAAGCATGAAGCAACATTACCAGAATTTTAGTACATTTAATGCAGTTCAGTTAATCGACCAATAATTGAAAATAGTTAAATGAAGAATGTTTCTTTAATTTAAAGGAAAACATAACAATTGAACAAAAAGCTGGAATAACTCAGAGGGGCAGACAGCGGATGGGCCTCGACCCAAAACGTCACCTATTCCTTCTCTCCAGAGATGCTGCCTGCCCCACTGATTTACTCCAGATTTTTGTGTCTATCTTCGGTTTAAACCAGCATCTGCAGTTCCTTCCAACACATGACAATTGTGCAGAATGCAATGGATCAGATTGTGCTCAGCCTGGCCTGCTGCCCACAGTGATTACCCATGGCCAGAATACCTGGGCCAGATGTGAAGGGCCTGCATCCTTTGGGTACAGGTAGGGAAAAGCAAAGGCTCTGCTTCAGATCGCTCACCGGCCTTTTAAAGACATCAAAGGTTACGGGGTGCTGGGAATGGGGGGGGGGGGGGTTGGGGGATGGGTCCATGGGAGGGTAGTGGTTGAGTTAGGAGTTTTTCCATCGCTGAAACTATTAACTCATTCTGACATCCAAGGGCATTTAAAATTAAAATAGATAAGTTTTAAAGTATTTAAAAAAGTTAAACATGTTCATGAAGCCAAAACTACATTAAAACATATAAACCACGTTAAATAATTAATGAGAAAATAACTTACCTTTAGCTTTGCCTCCCAATCCACAAGCCTAGAATTTCATCAACTGCCTGTCTAGTTCCAGGGAATTGAGCAAAAATATTTCTCCATTTTTGTGCAGTTGTTGTTGTAGTGAAGCTTGAGTAGCTTAGGACCCAACGATATGACATTGAACCGTCCAATTTTTGGTGACCTATCAACAACACCTCCCCTTCCCTGTGCCCCACTTGGATGCACACCTATTTCTCTCACTATCCCATCTCCTTTCTCCTTGTCCCTTCCGATTCCACCTATATATCCCTTTGGCTGGATTCACATTTTGTGCCTCTTCACCCGTTTTTCACAGCCTTTTATCGACCAAGATTTGAAAATAGTTCAATGAACTATAGTTCCCATCTTTGTCCACCCATCTGCCATTCAACCCACCCCCACCCCTCACCGATATGCACCTATCTCTTGCCTACTTTGTCCCACGTCCACCTTTCTTCCAGCTCTCTCCTCCCTACTATAATCAGTCTGAAGAAGGTTCCTGGCCTGAAACATCGCCTATCCAAGTTCTCCAAAGATTTGCCTGACCTGCTGAGTTATTCCAGTGCTTTGTCTCTTCTTATGCTGTTGCAATGTTGCAATTATAAAAATTCATAACTCATGTTTGGGACATAAAACAAATCATTTGGCCTGTCGAGCTAACACGTAGAACAATCCCATCAGTCACAATATTCCACCTATTCCCCCTAGCTAATTCTCTTTCACATTTCCATTGATATTTGGAATCCCCAGCTGCATTTCCAGGACCTGCACAGACCAGCCGGCAGGAGTATTCAGACATGTTTAACCTCTCCCTGCTCCATTCCGGGGTTCCCACATGCTTTATAAAGACCATTATCTTCCAGGTGCCAAAGAAAAACAAGGTTATAAAACAACATCATGTCGTTGTTCGAGAAGCTGATTATCACACATTAACTCCAGTCTCCTAGTAAGCCTTGATCCACTGCAGTTCGCCTACCACAAAAGGTCCACGGCAGACCTAGACCTACACTGACACCTACATCAGACACCAATTTATTGACTGTAGCTCTAACTTGATACCATAATCCCAAACAATTTCATCTCCAAATTCCTGGATCTTGGAGTAAACATCCTCCTCCGCCACTGGATCCTTGACTTCCTTAACCCACAGAACACCATCAATGATGATAGGTGACTATTTTTCACAATAATTTTCAATATGGGTGTCCTGCAAGGATTAATTCTCAAATCTTTACTATACACTCTGAACACTCATAAATAAAGCTAAATTCTGCTCTAATTGCATTTTCAAGATGACACCACCGTAGTGGGCCGGATTTTGAATAATAACAAGCTGAAGTAGAGGAAGGAGTTAGAGAGCTTTTTAGCATAGTATATAGTCAACAATCTCTCCCTCAATGTCAGCAAGACAGAGGAGCTCGTTATTGACTTCAGTATATGCCACAGTTAGCATCAACGCTTCTGAAATCAAGATAGTTGAGAGCCTCAAACCCCTAAATATAAATAAGATAAACTATTTGTCATGGACCAACCACATTGAAGCAATGGATAAGAAAGCACATCAATGCTTCTACTTCCTCAGAAGACTAAGGAAATTTAGCGTGTTTTAGTTTAGTTTACATTTACAACTTAAAAACAGGCCCTTTATCCCACCAAGTTCACAATTGCCATTGATCATCTCTTCACACGAGTTCTATGCTATCTCACTTTCTCATCCCTTCCCTACATCCTAGGAGCAATTTACAGAGGCCAGTTAACCTACAAACTGTATGCCTTTGGGATGTGGGCAGGGAAGCAGAACATCCGGAACAAAACCCTCTCAGTCACAGAGAGAACATGCAAACTCCACACAGACAGCACCCGAGCTCGGGAACGAACCTGGGTCTCTGGTGCTGTGAGGTCATAGCTCTCCTAGCAACACCACTGGGCCACCCATTGACTCTTACTAACTTTTACAAATGCACCGTCATGAGCATCCTATTAGGATGCATCAGCTTGGTTTGACACGAGCTCTGCCCAAGACTGCAAGAAATAGCAGAGAATTGTGGATCTTTCACACAAACAAGCCCTCCATCGATTCCATCTTCCTTCACGTTGCCTCGGGAAAGCAGTCAACATAAGGTTAAGATGGCAGAAACGATGGTTTCCAGATTGTGCACACCCATGGTCACTGCTAACATTGTCTCATTTGTTTGGAACTTTTGATGCGTGAAAGGCTGGTCATTTTATCCGTACAAAATAACACTCGCTCACGATGAAACATTATGAGTGCCTCACATTTTACATTTGAAGGTAACTCCACTTTCTCTGCAATTGTGGTCGAGATGCAATGATTCTCCTTTTTGCCAATATCCCCTGAAATACAGCATCAGATTCAGGTAAATAGAGCTCGACTATGGCTGTGCCATTAATGCAGGCTCTCCACAACCCTCTCTCCCAGTTACTCCTGCTCTTTATGTGAGTTGCCATGTGAGAGCACAACCTTCAGCATGAATATGCAAGTGTCTGAGCCGGTGCATCTGTGAAAGGGTCCTGAGACAGAAAGATTCAGCTCCTCCATGACCTATACCTCCTACAGCCACACTCCAAAATGTCCAAATGGAAGTAAAACTGGTAAAATTGGAAGATAGTGGGAGGGCACCCACACACATCCCAGCTCACGTACTATGAAGTAGGAGTTAGAGATATGAAGCTTTGGCATCAGAACATCAAAATATCTGGAGGCCCACCTCCAACACCTTTGTTCAAGAATCAGGAAGTGAGACATTTGCCACAGAATTTGATCTGCTCTCAATGACAAAATATTAATGTTAATAGTCCAGGAAAGATTTTGGTCGATAGGAATTCAACAATGAGAGTGCTGGTGAATACCATGGGGTATGTGGAGATGGTCATTGTCTGACACTTATATGCCATGGGGTGACTTGCCACAACAGCAAAAAACTTTATATCCTTCTGGTCTTGCTTCATATGGACACAGACTGCTTCCTTCTCAGATGAGTTACCTCTGAATATAGTACAGTCATCTGCAAACATGCCTTTTTCTGATCTTTCGTTGGAAGGAAGAACATTGATGAAGCAGTCAATATAACTCCAGTCTGACTATAATTCCACTCTTGGTCAAATTGCTACCTTTAGCTCATAGAGTCATCGTGTTATACAACATGGAAACAGACCAAACTCGTCCATTAACAACCAAGTTACATTACCTAAGCTGGTCCCATTTGGCAAATATCCCCCAAAACCTTTCCTCTGGCACTTCATTCCACATACCATCAACCACTTTGTGAAAATCCTACCCTTCAGGTTCCC
The DNA here is from genome assembly GCF_053455715.1 of Rhinoraja longicauda. NCBI lineage: Eukaryota > Metazoa > Chordata > Chondrichthyes > Rajiformes > Arhynchobatidae > Rhinoraja > Rhinoraja longicauda. Next base: position 29,498,629 of record NC_135963.1, on the reverse strand, counting down.
TTTAAATCTTTCCCCACTTTGCTTAGATTTATAACTCTAGTTTTAGACTCCCCTATCCTGGGGAAAAAAAGACTAACCATTCATCTTACCTATGCCCCTCATGATTTTTTAAAAACTCCATAAGGTCAATGCTCAGCCCCCAATGCTCCAAGGAAATAATTCCCCAACCTACACAGGTTCTCCCTATAAGTAAAGGCCACCTGCCCCGGTAACATCCTTGTCAAGGACAGTCACTCCCTCCTCACCTCTGGATAGCAAGTTTTTTTTATCCATGTTTGGATTGATGCCATGAAGAGGCATTGCAGAACATAAAATCATCATATGCTTAAAGTTTATTGAGGGTGAATCCCACTCGATCACACTGTGAGGAACTCCTTTCATCATTGTGTGGAGGATTGAGAGACAACCGAAGAAGAGTATTTGCCTGCATTACATTTTTCCTGGTTTTTGTGAACGAAGCAGACCTGAGCAACTTTACACTTTGTTGGGCAGCTGCCAGTTGCATAATTCTGACGAAAACAGCTTGCTGAAAACAGATTGTTCCAGAACATAATGCCTCAGCTCTGTAGCTGAAACGAGGCCAAGAGGGATCATCCACTTGAAACCTGTGACTGAAGGTGATTGTGAAAGCCTCGACTTTGTGATTTTCACTCAGTAGTGAGGCTCTGCCGGTGCTGAAGATGGTGATGTTCAAACAATTTCTTTTTATCTGCTAGGTACACTCACTTCCTGGCACCCCAAATGTCTTTCTGCCATTAAGGCATAAGGCAGCAGTGTGATGGAGCCCTCTCTGCTCACTTGGATGAAGGTAGCTCCAGAATCACTCAGGAAGCTTAACAGCATAGGACTGGCAGAATGGTACAGTAATCGGAGCTCCAGTAACCAGGGTTCGATTATGACCTTTGGTGCTGTCCACATGAAGTTATAAACTCTCCCTGTGACTAAGGTGCTCCGATTTGCTTCCAAAGATGTGCTGGTTAGTAAGTTCAATGATTACTGTAAACTAGCCCTGACGGAGGTGGGAGAAAGAATCAGTTTTGAATTATGAGATCTGACATAGACTCAATGGATCAAATGGCCTTTTTTCTATGAACTTTTATATTCATCTAGGATTACTCCAACTGCTACCAAGAAGGAATAAAAGAATCAGATGCGTGGGAACATCACTGCCTCCATGTTCTCTCCAAGTTCCTCATCCTGAATTGTCACTGTCCTTTCATTGTCACTGGGTGTAAATCCAAGAAATTACAGCATTGTTGGAATACCTTCCTCAGAAGGACAACAGTGGTTTAAGAAGATGGCTAACCACTATCTTCCCAAGGGCAATTAGGAGTGGGAAATAAATAATGGTAGCATTTGTCCGTATTTGCTGGTATTCTTTTCCCTGTTCATGCTGCGACTGTTGCTCCAATCCTTTGGGATCCAACCCTTTGGGATCCAATTCCCATCTCAGACAAATGCCATTTTCTCCCAGTGGCACAGCGGTAGAGTTGCTGCCTCACAGTGCCTGAGCCCTGGGTTCGATCCTGACTATGTATGCTATCTGTAGGGTGTTTGTATATTCTCCCCGTGACCGTGTGGGTTTTCCCCAGGTGCTGGGGTTGGTTTCCTCTCCCACTCCAAAGATGTACAGGTTTGTAGCTTCGGTAAAGATTGTGAATTGTCCCTTGTGTGTAGGATAGTGCCAATGTACGGGGATCGCTGGTCAGCGCGGACTCGGTGGGTTGAAGGGCCTGTTTCCGCGCTGTATATCTAAACAAAAACGAAACCATTGGCATTTGGGGCTTTTTAAATGCCGCTGCTGAGATCAATAGCAATCATACATGTAGGATGTTAATAAAGTGGAAGTAGTCCAGCATATTATTATGGGTTCCGTCGATTGTAGCAATGACCTCTCTGTTAAAGGCTGCTTTTGGAAGTCCAATAAATAATTTATTTGCATGCTAACCTGCCAAAATCCAGGTCAGTTTCTGGCAGTCCCCATGGAATGTCAATGTGGGCACTGTGCCTGCAATTCCAAAGCTTAGCTCACAGCACCAACACATTGCAACAGGAAGTAATCATACCATTGTTATATTTCAGGAAAAGCAACAAATAGTTTTAAAAAGTACACCATTTATTGTATTTATTCTTTTTTGGTAATATAAGGATTGTTGGCAAACCTGACATTTATTGCACATCCTTAACAGCCACTGAGAAAATGGCGATGAGCATCTTATTGCCAGGGAAAGTGAATACAAGATTAGGGAAGTTACAGGGATTGGTAAAACCAGGCATGGAATATTGTGCATAGAATTGAATGCCTTATTAGAAGATGGATATTAATACTTTGAAAGCTGTTCATTGGACTAATATCTAAAATGTGGCAGATGTCTTAAGAGGAAAATTGGATAGGTTTGGCTTGTTTCAGCTGAGGTTCAGAACTGAGAAGATATTAGTGAAGCATAAAATCCCAAGGGGTCTTTACTGAGTTGAAGGGGATATTTTCTCTTGTGAAAGAATCTAGAACCAAGGATCGTTCTTTGAAAGTAAGAAGAGAAGCGTGAGGCATTTTCATTTTCTCCAAAGGTTGTGAGTTTTTAATAACTCTTTTGCTCAATGGTAGAAGCAGAGAATTTGGATATTTGAAAGGTAGAGGCAAGTGGACATTTGACAAGCAAAAGGGTGAAAGTTCACTGAGATGGGAATATGGAATTGAGTTCAAATCTATGATTATCCATGATTAGCACAGCAACTTGAAATGCTGAGTGTCCTACCACTGCTCCTAGTTCATATGTTTATTATGGAACTGCAGTAAGCATTTCAATGAGGATGCACCGACTGTCCGAGTATTCTAGAATTCAGAACAAGTGATGATGAATACTCTGCCATACGGTTCTAAGTCAGTATGATGTGACATGCAGGGAAATCTGTGGGTTGTGGTGTTCCCATGCACAGCATGTGTTAGAGGTTACAGGTTTGCAAAGTGTTATTGGAGAAGGCGAAGTGAGTAAAAGTAGTGCATTTTATAGATGGCGCATACAGGAGACCCCAGTGGCTGTGCCTATTGCAAATAGGTATACCCTCTTGGGAACTGTCGGGGCAGAAGACGTTTCCAGTCCGAGTGGCGGACCTGTTGGCAAGGATACTCGACAGGGGAGACCGAAGTCTGGAAGAGCCGTAGTGGTCGGTGACTCCATAGTCCGAGGGACGGACAGAAGATTCTGTGGCAGCAGGAGGGACTTGAGGATGGTCTGTTGCCTCCCTGGTGCCAGGGTTCAACACATCACAGACCGGCTTCAGAAAATCCTAGTGAGGGAAGGCGATCAACCTGAAGTCGTTGTGCACGTGGGCACGAATGACGTCGGGCGGAAGAGGAAGGAGGTGCTACAGCGGGAGTTTAGAGAGTTGGGGAAAGCACTGAGAAGTAGGACGTCGAAGGTAGTTATCTCTGGACTGCTACCGGTACCTCGTGCTGGTGAGGCCAGGAACAGAGAGATAGAGGGTATGAATTTATGGCTGAGGGGCTGGTGCAGAGAGCAGGGATTTAGATTTCTGGACCACTGGGATCTCTTCTGGGCTAGGGGTGACTTGTACAAAAGGGACGGGTTGCATCTTAACAGCAGGGGGACAAACATTCTGGCAGGCAGGTTTGCTAGTGTGACACCTGTGGCTTTAAACTAAGTAGTGGGGGGGAGGGGTTAACAAATTGTGAATATGAAGATGAGGTAAAAGGGAATACAGGAGATATTGCAAAAGACTCTCGGAAGAATGGGAACAGAAGTTCTAGAGGGGAAAAGAAATTAAGGGCAGGGCCAATTGTGAACGATGTGAGAGGGGAGGTAAATACAGAAGTTAAAGTGTTGTACTTAAATGCGCGTAGTATAAAAAATAAAGTGGATGAGCTTGAGGCTCAGTTAGTCATGGGCAAGTATGATGTTGTAGGGATCACTGAGACATGGCTACAAGAGGACCAGGGCTGGGAACTGAATATTCAGGGGTATACAACGTATAGAAAAGACAGACAGGTGGGCAGAGGGGGTGGGGTTGCTCTGATGGTAAGGAATGATATTCATTCCCTTGCAAGGGGTGACATAGAATCAGGAGATGTTGAATCAGTATGGATAGAAATGAGAAATTGTAAGGGTAAAAAGACCCTAATGGGAGTTATCTATAGGCCCCCAAACAGTAGCCTCGACATAGGGTGCAAGTTGAATCAGGAGATAAAATTGGCGTGTCAAAAATGTAATGCTACAGTGGTTATGGGAGATTTCAACATGCAGGTAGACTGGGAAAATCAGGTTGGAAATGGACCCCAGGAAAGAGAGTTTGTAGAGTGCCTTCGAGATGGATTCTTAGAACAGCTTGTACTGGAGCCTACCAGGGAGAAGGCAATTCTGGATTTAGTGTTGTGTAATGATCCTGATCTGATAAGGGGACTAGAGGTAAAAGAACCATTAGGAGGCAGTGATCACAACATGATAAGTTTTACTCTGCAAATGGAAAGGCAGAAGGGAAAATCGGAAGTGTCGGTATTACAGTATAGCAAAGGGGATTACAGAGGCATGAGGCAGGAGCTGGCCAAAATTGATTGGAATGAGGCCCTAGCAGGGAAGACGGTAGAACAGCAATGGCAGGTATTCCTGGGAATAATGCAGAGGTTGCAGGATCAATTTATTCCAAAGAGGTGGAAAGACTCTAAGGGGAGTAAGAGACATCTGTGGCTGACAAGGGAAGTCAGGGACAGCATAAAAATTAAGGAGAGGAAGTATAACATAGCAAAGAAGAGTGGGAAGACAGAGGATTGGGACTCTTTTAAAGAGCAACAAAAGTTAACTAAAAAGGCAATACGGGGAGAAAAGATGAGGTACGAGGGTAAACTAGCCAATAATATAAAGGAGGATAGCAAAAGTTTTTTTAGGTACGTGAAGAGGAAAAAAATAGTCAAGGCAAATGTGGGTCCCTTGAAGACAGAAGCAGGGGAATTTATTATGGGGAACAAAGAAATGGCAGACGAGTTAAACCGTTACTTTGGATCTGTCTTCACTGAGGAAGATACACACAATCTCCCAAATGTTCTAGGGGCCGGAGAACCTAGGGTGATGGAGGAACTGAAGGAAATCCACATTAGGCAGGAAATGGTGTTGGGTAGACTGATGGGACTGAAGGCTGATAAATCCCCAGGGCCTGATGGTCTGCATCCCAGAGTACTTAAGGAGGTGGCTCTAGAAATAGTGGAAGCATTGGAGATCATTTTTCAATGTTCTATAGATTCAGGATCAGTTCCTGTGGATTGGAGGATAGCAAATGTTATCCCACTTTTTAAGAAAGGAGGGAGAGAGAAAACGGGTAATTATAGACCAGTTAGTCTGACATCAGTGGTGGGGAAGATGCTGGAGTCAATTATAAAAGACGAAATTGCTGAGCATTTGGATAGCAGTAACGGGATCATTCCGAGTCAGCATGGATTTACGAAGGGGAAATCATGCTTGACAAATCTACTGGAATTTTTTGAGGATGTAACTAGGAAAATTGACAAGGGAGAGTCAGTGGATGTGGTGTACCTCGACTTTCAGAAAGCCTTCGACAAGGTCCCACATAGGAGATTAGTGGGCAAAATTAGGGCACATGGTATTGGGGGTAGGGTACTGACATGGATAGAAAATTGGTTGACAGACAGAAAGCAAAGAGTGGGGATAAATGGGTCCCTTTCGGAATGGCAGGCAGTGACCAGTGGGGTACCGCAAGGTTCGGTGCTGCGACCCCAGCTATTCACGATATACATTAATGACTTAGACGAAGGGATTAAAAGTACCATTAGCAAATTTGCAGATGATACTAAGTTGGGGGGTAGTGTGAATTGTGAGGAAGATGCAATAAGGCTGCAGGGTGACTTGGACAGGTTGTGTGAGTGGGCGGATACATGGCAGATGCAGTTTAATGTAGATAAGTGTGAGGTTATTCACTTTGGAAGTAAGAATAGAAAGGCAGATTATTATCTGAATGGTGTCAAGTTAGGAGGAGGGGGAGTTCAACGAGATCTGGGTGTCCTAGTGCATCAGTCAATGAAAGGAAGCATGCAGGTTCAGCAGGCAGTGAAGAAAGCCAATGGAATGTTGGCCTTCGTAACAAGAGGAGTTGAGTATAGGAGCAAAGAGGTCCTTCTACAGTTGTACCGGGCCCTGGTGAGACCGCACCTGGAGTACTGTGTGCAGTTTTGGTCTCCAAATTTGAGGAAGGATATTCTTGCTATGGAGGGCGTGCAGCGTAGGTTCACTAGGTTAATTCCCGGAATGGCGGGACTGTCGTATGTTGAAAGGCTGGAGCGATTGGGCTTGTATACACTGGAATTTAGAAGGATGAGGGGGGATCTTATTGAAACATATAAGATAATTAGGGGATTGGACACATTAGAGGCAGATAACATGTTCCCAATGTTGGGGGAGTCCAGAACAAGGGGCCACAGTTTGAGAATAAGGGGTAGGCCATTTAGAACGGAGATAAGGAAGAACTTTTTCAGTCAGAGGGTGGTGAAGGTGTGGAATTCTCTGCCTCAGAAGGCAGTGGAGGCCAGTTCGTTGGATGCTTTCAAGAGAGAGCTGGATGGAGCTCTTAGGGGTGGCGGAGTGAGGGGGTATGGGGAGAAGGCAGGAACGGGGTACTGATTGAGAGTGATCAGCCATGATCGCATTGAATGGCGGTGCTGGCTCGAAGGGCTGAATGGCCTACTCCTGCACCTATCGTCTATTGTCTATTGTCTATAACATGCTCACTACTACCATTGTCACCAGTGGACAGAGGTAATGAATCATTAATATGGATGGGGTGTCAATTAAGTGGCCTGCTTTAAATGGTGCCTAGCTATTTGAGTGCTATTGGAACTGCATTCAACCAAGTAAGTGGTTAATTTTCCATTATGTCTCTGGCTGGGTTATTGCAGGGGAGGGGTTTGACGGGGGTGGGGAGGTGATACATGCTACAGAATACCCAGCATTTGACCTGCCCTTGTGACCATAGTAATAATATGGCTGGTCCAGTAAATTTTTGGTCAAACTCCAGAATGCTGATGATGGTAATGTCGTTGATTGGCAATAGTAAGGGGTAGTTTCTCTTGTTGCTTGGCACATATGTGCTACATATGTTACTTTGGTACTTAGCAATGCCTGAATGTTACCTACCCCTTGCTGCACGATGACATGGACTTGTTCATTTAATTACTTGCAGAGTTAAACATTCTGCAATTATTTGTGAATACCTGTATATCTGCTCTTATAATGGAAGGAAGGTTATTGATGAAGTGTCTTGGGCCTGGAATGCCCGTGAAACTCCTGCTTGGTTATTGACAACTATCAACTACAATTATCTATCTTTAATTAAAGCATGACCCCAACCACTGCAGTATTTGCCCTTGACTTCAATGTTATCAGGGTTCTGCAATGCCCCACTTGGTCAAATGCCACCTTCATGTCGGGGGTAGTAAGTCACTTCTCACCTCAGTTCCAGAATTTAAATGTTTTGGTGTCTGTTTCCACCAAGACTGTGCTGAGGCCTGGAATGGATCGGGTAAAATTCAAGTATGTTGTTTGTACAGATTATCGGTGAGTTAAGAATATTGTCGATGACTCTATCCTTCGCTGTTATGCAGTGACGAATAATGATCAGTTTGTCTAAAGGAGTAGCCAAGGGTAGTCCGTTCAAATATTATGACCCAGGAACGTGACCAAAGATTTTACCGGGAAACCTGCTGGTGTCCCAGTTCCTGCCTTGTTCTGGCCGTCACTCGTCGAGAGTTGCTCTCCCACACAACCAGAGAGATAAAGCGAGAGAACACTGTGCTCCTTCAAATAAAGCGTGGGCCGGAGTCCATGGATAAAGGTGGTCGACACAAAATGCTGGAGTAACTCAGAGGGTCAGGTAACATCCCGGGAGAGAAGGAATGGGTGATGTTTCGGGTCAACACCCTTCTTCAGACTGATGTCAGGGGAGGGGGTGGGACAAAGGTAGAATGTAGTAGGAGACAGGAAAACTAGTGGGAGAACTGGGGAGGGGAGAGAGAGGGAGAGGGAACGCAGGGACTGCCTGAAGTTGGGGAACTCAATGTTCATACTGCTGGGGTGTAAACTACCCAAGCGAAATATGGGGTGCTGTTCCTCCAATTCTCCTACACATGGATAAAGGTGGGACGTTTACTTCCACACGCACCACTGTCAGGGCTGGCCGTAGCACAACAACAATGATTGTGCGGTGGGAGTGAGATAGTTATTCAGTAATCCCAAAGGAATGTAACTCCAGTGGGCTGGTACTATTAACTCATTCGCGTTTAATCCAGGTCCCTGTAAACTATGCATCTGGGCGGTGTGGTGTTGCAACAGCCGGAAGGCTGGGCAGATTTTGGGTGGGAGGGAACAGTTACTGTCGCCCCTCGCAATGGGGGGGGGGGGGGGGGGGGTTGGCTCCCAGTTTTGTTGTGTCCAGAGTGGACAAGTGACCAGACGAGAGCTTTGGCCAGACTGCCGCCGGTAGATTTCACTCCCTCCTCATCAGAAACCTCTCCCCAGTGTTTGGTTCCAAGAGATATCTGCGGTGTTAGGGCTAAACGCTGAGAGTAAAATTGAAGTTGAATTTTCATCCCCACGGATATCAATGTCTTCCTTTCGAAAAGAAAGTACTGGAGTCGAAGGTGGCATCGCCTGGAACCAGTCCGACAAAGTTAGTCAGCTCCAAGATGAATGGTCTTATTGTTCACCCGAGTCTGGCAAAAGCAGCTGAGAACAATGTTTCAGAGAGAGGACTGCGCGCTCTCTCTCGCTCTCTCTGCATTCTTATTTAGATGTTAAATATTAGGAGTACAGTGAGGAGTGTCACCGTTCCCAGGGGAGCTGTTTGCAATTGTTTCTTGGGCTTTGTGGGACGTGATTTGTCAGCCGTTTCTTTGATAGCCACCTCTGCATTGGATATAAATTGAGAGACTTGCATTTTCACCCCTAGTGTTGGAATCTGACGTGCAGCTCCAGTCTCGGTTGGACCCGGTTAATCTTGGAGTTTGCCGGTTATGTTAAAGACGTGTGTGTACTTACCATTCTGAGCCTGTACGACGGAGACCAGTGCGACAAACACACAGCAAAGCTGCAGGTGGTGCAACATGATGGCTGGGCTGGGCTGGGCTGGGCTGCGCCTCCACTCCCAACTTCCAGTGGACCTCTGGCTGCCGAGTTGGAAAGTGTCTGAGACTCTGATTCCTCTGCTCCCAGTGCCTGCCTGTCCACCACGCCCTCCTCTCGCAACACGCACTTTACACCCCAAGAAAAACCTGAAGGCGAGCTAAACGTCTGGCACTCCGAGGCAGGGAGCGATGTTGGCACACCTGCCTGAAGAATTCACACTATCTGTTGGTATGGGCGATGCCCCTTCGGCCCAGCATTATGCCCGGCACTTCTCCGAAACGTTGTATGCATTTAGTTTGGGCACTTCGTGTTTCGATGAAGTGATTTTACCAGCTATCCTCCCCGGAGACAAAAAAAAAGGAGAGCTCTCGGAGCTCCAGTGTCACTGAGGCCAGTAGTGGGTGCAGCTGATGGAGAGACAATAGACAATAGGTGCAGGAGGAGGCCATTCGGCCCTTCGAGCCAGCACCACCATTCAATGTGATCATGGCTCAATCAGCACCCCGTTCCTGCCTTCTCCCCATACCCCCTTGACTCCGCTATCCTAAAGAGCTCTATCTAGCTCTCTCTTGAATGCATTCAGAGAATTGGCCTCCACTGCCTTCTGAGGCAGAGAATTCCCCAGATTTACAACTCTTTGACTGAAAAAGTTTTTCCTCATCTCTGTCCTACATGGCCTACCCCTTATTCTTAAACTGTGGCCCCTGGTTCTGGACTCCGCCAACATTGGGAACATGTTTCCTGCCTCTAACGTGTCCAACCCCTTAATAATCTTGTAATGATCTTTGCGCAACCTTTCCCAAAACTCCCTTGGCCAACAAAATTACAGTTCTCCAAGGCAATCCCACCCTTCATCTGAGTTTAGATTACCCCCACGATTCATCAATGCCCCCTCATGCACCATGTCCACCTGAATCACATCCTTCCTTTATGTCATCCCTGTTAAACTGAGCGTATGTTTTTGCCTCCACTTGCCCCAATCCTCACTGTGTCATCTGATATTTTCATCGGTAATGCCCCCTCCGTTTTCAATACAGTGGCCATCAACTCTGGCTTAAAGAACCTAACTCTGGCAGAGCAGTACATTAGTTAGGAACTGGGGTGAACCCCTTGCCCCTCAAGCCTGTTCTGCCATTTAATATGATCGTGGCAAATATGACTGCAAACTCAACTCTGCATTCCTATGGTGACCCTTTACTCCTTCTCCTATTAAGAATCTTTCCCAATCTGCCTTTAAATGATTCAAAGGCTGTTACATTTTGAGCAGTTCCAAAGACTCATGACCCTCTGAAAGATATAATATCACTTTATTATTGTCTTAAGTAACACCTTTTAGGTGACCTCTTTAAAGGTTGGATAGAGTTTTGACTCTATCTTCTCCCACAAGAGGAAGCATCTCTACATCCAACCTTTCTCAATTCTTGGAGCTAATAACCGCCCCCTCTTCCACCCACCCCCCCCCCCCCCCCCCCAAGCTCCAGTGATACAAGGCTAGCCTATTGGTATGCCAGTAAACCTCGGAATTGCTTCCAATGCATTAGCATTCTTCTAAATATGGAGATCTCAATGATACATTATATTATAGACATGGTTTTGCCAATACCCTTTTTAACTGAAGCATGATGCCCTGCCTTTGTATTCAATACCCCATGGGGTAAACAATTATTCCTATTAGCTTTCCTAATTACTTGCTGTGCCCCGTTACTGGCCTTTTGCAAATCGTAGACTAGGGCACATTATACTCCATTGACCAGATATTTACCCATTCACTTAATTTTTGTAAATCCTCTTGTCGCCTTTCATGACCTTTAGACAACTTCCTTTCCAATCTTTCTTTCCCCTCCAAGAAGTACAATGCATTTTTTGTGGATTGGCATTAAACACAATAGAATAATGCCTGATTTAGTAGCAGATCCAACCTACGATTTGTTTTTCCTTGTCTGATGAATGCCATTAAACCGAGAATGATATGCTTCTTTCTTAGAAGTAGCAAGAAGATGTCTGAACACTTGATGACAACTTACAATTTATATTTAGCATCTTCAACACAAAACCAAATGGCCTGCGGCACTTCACAGGCACATGATTAAACAAGAATGTACATTAAGCCAGAGGAAGAGATATGATGGGGTTTTTTCCAAAAATATGATTAAAGGTGGATTCCAAGAAGAAAGTTCAAGGACAAAGAAAATGTTTAGACACAAAAAAATCCTTGAATTTGTGGACCTAGTTAATTCGAAGGGCTGGCAGGCCAGAAGAACTAAATGGGTGAGGTAGGTTTAGAGGAGGTTTTTTGGGGGGGGGGGGGGGGGGGGGGGGGGGGGGGTGGGGAGGCCAAGTAAAATAATGCCAGGAAAAAGATAAACCAGAGTGAGAATTTAAGATTGTAGTTTCTGCAGGATAAGAGTAAGGGAAACTGGGCAGAAGATGGGAAATGTGCAGCAGACAACTTAAGATTTACACTCAGAGTGTGAGAAGAGCAGTGGGATCATCAAGTCTGCCAGTCTGGAGCTGACAAACGTGCAGGGAAATGTCAGCATCACAAAGGCTTCATGCAACCACCTCTGCAGGAACAGAGGTGGTTGCATGAAGCCTTTGTGATGGAAAAGAAAAGAAGCAAAGGATAGTTCAAAGATAAACAGGATGGAGGACTTGGATCAGACTGGTTCACTCTGAGGCTGTGGTCAAGGAGAGGGATGAAATCATTGAAAAGGCTACACTGAGCATTTGGGAAATGCAAAGCCACTAGCAACTAATCCTGGTGCACTGAGACGGTTCTATACCTGCAGTGCAAGAAATTGTTCCTTTCAATTCATAAAACAAATCCAAGCAGCCTGGCTAGTTGACTGGAACCCAAGGAGACCCAGTTATATGTATCAAGGTTGCCTTTGGTCAGGTGTATATTGTCAGGTAACATCTAAGTTTGGGTCAGGTCTAGCTCAGTACTTTATCCAGGTTAGAATTATTTAGTTAGATATGTATTTTTATGCCATGTTCTTCATCAATATTTGGTGTATCATCTTCAAGCAGGCAGATAGCATGTTTAAAATTGTTGTATTTATACTGCCGATTGGATCTGGTATGGAAAAAATATAAAAACATAGCACAAAAAGTAAGGAAATTTGTGTTTGGTAGATTATTTCTTTGTTGTAACAATGCTTCTTGGCAATAAATCTTGTACCGTTGGAAAGCCTGTTTATTTCCCTTTTAAATGGTGCCACATTTGTAAGGAACATGCATTTGTGGGATGAGCAGCAGAGCTGAGTACATGGGTTGCGCCCATGAAAAATTTGCCAAATCTTCTCTGCCAATGCCAAACAGCTTATTCTGCTGTTGCTATTGACTCTTGTTTTGAGCTTCTGGTACCCCCAGGTGCTGACAATCAGGTGCCTGATTGGCACCTGATTGGCAGCATCTGTGAGCATGGGCCCTGCTACAGTGGTCAGTAGGTGTCTGCTCCAAGAATCGGAATGCCACGTTTGACTGATCTGCATAGGGCCCGTGCGATAGGGCAACTTCAAGCTGGTGTTCCGCAAAACCAAGTTGCGGCATTATTTGGAGTGAGCCCTAGTACCATCTCCAAAGTGAAGGCCAAGTTCCATATAACGGGGAATGTCAGAGACAGGCCGCGAAGTGGGCGTCCCAAGAAGACAACACCCGAAGAAGACCGTTTCCTCACCCTGTCAGCACTTAGGAACCGTAGGCTGTCTTCTACAGATTTGCAGTCAAGGTTTGCAGGACGATATGGCCGACGGCTCTCTGCCCAGACAATTCAGAACAGACTGCACGCAGCCGATCTCCGGACTCATAGGGCTGCCAGGAGGCCTGCCATGACTGCCCTTCACCGTCAGGCCCGTTTGCGCTGGTGTCGGCAACACGTGCACTGGAACCTGAACATGTGGAGGAACGTTATGTTCAGCGATGAGTCCAGATTCTGCCTACGACAGTTGGATCATAGGGTCAAAGTGTGGAGAAGACGCGGAGAACACTATGCTGATTGCTGCACCGATAGAGTAACATCTTTTGGTGGAGGCAGTGTGATGGTGTGGGGCGGCATCTCCCTCACTGGAAAAACGAGGCTTGTCATCATTGGAGGCAATCTCAATGCAGAGAGATAACGAGATGAGATTCTGCAACCAGTGGCAATCCCATATCTCCACAGTCTGGGACTGAACTCTATCCTCCAAGATGACAATGCTCGCCCCCACAGAGCAGGGTTTCTCAGAGACTACCTCCAGAATTTGGGAGTGGAGAGGATGGAATGGCCTGCCAGCAGTCCTGACCTCAACCCCATTGAACACTTGTGGGATCAGCTTGGGCGTGCTGTTTGTGCCAGAGTGACAGTTGCGAAGTGGCGGCGCCTAACGGCTGCGGCTCGCTAGCAGTCTGTTCGTCTTTTTTCCTTTTTTTTTTGTTGTGTGTCGGTGTTGGGATGGTTTTTTTTTTTTTTTGGTTGTGTATGTGTGGGGGGTGGTGGTGGTGTGGGTGGGGGGACGGGGGAAACCTTTCTCTTTTACGTCTCTTCCTCACGGCGCGGGGTGCGGCTCGGCCGCGGGGTCTTCCATCGCCCGGCGCGGCTCGGCTCGGAGACTTAACATCGCCCGGCGCGGCTCGGCCGCTGGACTTAACATCGCCCGGTGCGGCTCGGCCGCTGGACTTAACAGTGCCCGGTGCGGCTCGGCCGCGGGGCCTAACATCGCTGGTGTGGCTCGGCTGCTGGACTTAACAGTGCCCGGTGCGGCTCGGCCGCGGGGCCTAACATCGCCCGGCGCGGCTCGGCCGCGGGACTTTTCATCGCTGGTGCGGCTCGGCCGCTGGACTTAAGATCGCCCGGTACGGCTTGGCCGCGGGGCCTTCCATCGCCCGGTGCGGTTCGGCCGCGGGTCCTAACATCGCCCGGCGCGGCTCGGCCGCGGGACTTAGCTGGGCACGGCTCGGTCGCGGGGCCTTCCATCGCCCGGCTCGGCTGCGAGACGTTTCAGCGCCTGGTGCGACTCGGCCGCGGGGACTTCCATCCCCTTGCGGGGACTGTGCGGGTCGGTCGGGGACGAGCTGTCTGTCCGTGGGCGTGGGGAAGAGAGTGGAAGTTTTGTTGCCTCCATCACAGTGAGGGGGTGTTTGGAGTCACTGTGATGGACGTTTGTGTTGGGGTCATGTGTCTTGTGTTCTTTTTTGTGTGTGACTGCTATGTAGTTTCGTTCGGTACCTTGGTACCGAATGACAAATAAAGCTCTGTTGAACTGTTGTTGTTGAACTGTTGAACCAACACAACCATGTTGGCTGACTTGCGACAAATGCTGGTTGAAGAATGGGATGCCATCCCACAACAGTGTGTGACCAGGCTGGTGACCAGCATGAGGAGGAGGTGCCAGGCTGTTGTGGCTGTGTATGGTTCTTCCACACGCTACCGAGGCTCCTGTTTATTAAATGAATAAATTGTTAAATTGTCAATATGTCCTGTTTCTTCAGACTTCAATCATCCAATCATCCAATCCACCAAACAACACCGAACAAGAGTCAATGGCAGAATAAGCTGTTTGGCATTGGCAGACAAGATTTGGCAGATTTTTCATGGGCGCAACCCACATACTCAGCTCTGCTGCTCATCCCACAAATGCATGTTCCTTACAAATGTGGCACCATTTAAAAGGGAAATAAACAGGCTTTCCAACGGTATAAGATTTATTGCCAAGAAGCATTGTTACAACAAAGAAATAATCTACCAAACACAAATTTCCTTACTTTTTGTGCTATGTTTATATGTATTCAGGTTTGGATGAGTATGGTCAGTTTGGGTTCTAACTTTGTACTCGAGCTAACCTCCACATGGATGGAGGACATGGAATAGGTCAGTGCTGTCTTCCATTTCCTTGGTGGCAGGAAGCAAATGGATCTTATCGAGACCACATCACAAGATTAGAAATTGTTCGGCCAGAGCTGAACACACTTCTCAGCATTTGCAAACAATGGCCTCTTGCACTTCTTGCGCGGAGTGGTGGGAAGATTGGTGGAAACAGGTCCATGCCGTGAACGCTCTTTCCTTGACCCCAGCAAATGGATGGAAAAAACGGACACTGGAGGGCATAGAATTAAGGTGAGAGGGGCAAAGTTTAAAAGAGATGTGCAGGGCAAGTATTTTACACTATCAGAAATGATAGTTGTATTTAAGAGACTTGTGGAAAAGCATTTAGATACCCAGGGAATGGAGAGTATGTGCCGTTACCTTTAACAATGCTTTCAGATTTTGCTTTGATCTCCAAATACTCTGATGCAGCATTACAACAGAATTTCTTTGGGGGAAAAATCTCAACAAGTCGGGCAGCATTTGTGGAAAGAGAAACGGCTAACAATTTAGGTTGAAAACTCAAGTTTGATTTTGACTGATGAGGGAGCTTCTTTTACAGACAGATTATCCATGTTCATGAAGTTGCACGGCAAAGTTACTTTTTATGGTTCTGTGAATGAGCAGCAAAACTACATCGTTCTTGTTAATCGGATCATTAAATACAAAGTTCAATTTACAACCTTTCCATGTTGATTTAAAGAGTTTAGCTTTAATTTCTAACCTACACACATATTATAAATCAACCATTAAAATGACTATGTTAGCAATTTTAAAAGGGAGAATTTAACCATTTACTAAGACTGCCTAAAATAATAGCAGAATAAACCTGCAAACACTCAGTAGGGCAAGCAATTTCCATGGAAAGAGAAACAAAATTTCAAGTCATGAGAACTTGCGTTCCCCTGCCAACTCTGAGCCACCCCAGTAGGGCTGATGACTACAGTATCAAACTGAGGGGTGGTGTGTATTCATCTGTTGTAGGCCCATGAAGCATAGAAACAGGCTTGAGATTCCTTGGGTCTAGTCTGAGCACCAAGGATATTACACCAAGGATTATTACATAATCCTACACTCATCCATTTTATCCTGCCCATATTCCCATCAACTTTGCCACATTCCACAATTCACCAACACACTTGCAGCAAGTTAGTGTTCAAATGAACCTCTCAATCTATGTGTCTTTGGGATGTAATCAGAGCACTTGAATTCACGCCTTCTATTCGTTCCACATGGTAGGCTGCTTTGGAAGGTTAGATTACATGGAGTCCAGGGAGAGGTAGCTGACAGGATAGAGAATTGGCTTCATGGAAGGAAGCAGAGGGTAATGGTGGAAGGTTGTTTCTTTTGACTGGAGGCCTGTGACTAGTGGCATGTCACAGGGATTGGTGCTGGGTCCATTTCCGTTTGCGGTTTACATTCAATGATTTGGATAAGCATGTAAAAGGCATGATTAGTACGGGGGGGCACGGTGGCGCAGCGGTAGAGTTGCTGCCTTACAGCGAATGCAGCGCCGGAGACTCGGGTTCGTGCTGTCTGTACGGAGTTTGTATGTTCTCCCCGTGACCTGCATGGGTTTTCTCCGAGATCTTCGGTTTCCTCCCACACTCCAAAGACGTACAGGTTTGTAGGTTAATTGGCTGGGCAAATGTAAAAAAATAAAAATTGTCCCTATTGGGTGTAGGATAATGTTAATGTGCAGGGATCGCTGGGCGGCGAGCCTGTTTCTGCGAAGGGCCTGTTTCTGCGCTGTATCTCTAAATCTAAATCTAGTAAGTTCGCAGAAGACACTAAAGTGGGTGGTATAGTGGATAGCGAAGATAGTTTTCACACATTACAGCAAGATCTTGATCAGTTGGGCAAATGTGTTGAGGAATGGTTAACAGAGTTTAATATAAATAAGTGCAAGATGTTGCAATTTGGTAAGTGAAGCCAGGGTAGGACCTTCACAGTAAATGCCAGGGCTCTGGGGAGTGTTGTAGAGCAGAGGCATCCAGAAGTGAATGTACATAGTTCCTTGAAAGTGGCGTCACATGTTAATAGGATGGTGAAGAAGGCGATCAGTACATTGACATTCATCAGTCAGGGTATTGAGTATAGAAGTTGGGATGTTATGTTACAAGAGAGGAGTAACCAAACTGATCTCCCGGTGGCCGAGCACTTAAACTCCCCCTCCCATTCCCAGTCTGACCTTTCGGTCATGGGCCTCCTCCAGTGCCATAGTGAGGCCCACCGGAAATTGGAGGAACAGCACCTCATATTTCACCTGGGCAGCTTGCAACCCAACGGTATGAACATCGACTTCTCCAATTTTAGATAGTTCCTCTGTCCCTCCCTTCCCCTCCTCCTTCCCAGATCCCCCTCTATCTTCCTGTCTCCACCTATATCCTTCCTTTGTTCCGCCCCCCGACATCAGTCTGAAGAAGGGTCTCGACCCGAAACGTCACCCATTCCTTCTCTCCCGAGATGCTGCCTGACCTGCTGAGTTACTCCAGTATTTTGTGAATAAATCGAAATGTTATGTTACAAGTTATACAAGATGTTGGAGAGGCTGAAATTGGAGTATTGTGTTCAGTTTTGGTCACCCTGCTGTAAGAAGAATGTTCTTAAGCTGGAAAGAGTGCGGAGAAGATTTACAAGAATGTTGCCAGGTTTTAAAGGCCTGAGATGACTTTAAAGGGAGAGGACTTTATTCTTTAGTGTGAAGGAGGATGAAGGGTGATTTTATCAAGGCGTATAAGATCATGAGGGGAATAGAAAGAGTAAATGCACAGTCTTTTACCCAGAGCAGGGGAATCACAAACCACGGACATAGGTTTAAGATGAGAAGGGAGAGGTTAATAGGAACCTGAGGGCAACCTTTCACACAAAGGGTAGTGGGTATATGTTATGAGCTGCCAGAGGAGGTGGTTGAGGCAGCTGCAGTAACAGCTTTTATGAGGCATCTGGGTACATGGATACATAATCATAGAAAATAGGTGCAGGAGGCCATTTGGCCCTTCGAGCTCACACCGCCATTCATTGTGATACGAAAGGTTTAGAGGGATAAGGGCCAAATGTGGGCAGGTGGTTCTAGTGTAGATGGAGTAGATTTGTTAGTATGGGAAAGTTGCACCAATGGGCCTATTTCCCTGCTGTATGACTTGATGACATTAGACCTATGAGGCATTAGAACTACTGGCTGTGACATTGGTTTCCACAAGCCACTACAGCAATGGCACAGGGATGGTCCCTCTTGCTCTTCTACTACCACCTGACCGGGTTGCAGATTTTGGCTATCTGAAAGTTGAAGTACACAAGGATAAGGTTATTATGAGGAGAGTCTACATTTTTATGTCAATTGCATCTTTGAAGATGTGGGATGTGAGATGAAGTGTTAAGCATTAGCTGACAGCCACTTTACTGGTCTCATCCCTCTCTAGTTATGAAAAGTTCAATTAAGGCAAGAAACCTCTCCAGATCAGTGAGTGGATGCAGCCAAATAGTTGGTTTGCCATCAGTTATGTGCAGTCATGCTGTGCCCATTTGGGTCCCTTTCTCAGTGTGTCAGGATGACCCTCCTGCACCCTGTTTTTTCCACTGACAGGATATCCCCCCAGTGTTGTGTTTGAGAATTGTGGAGTCTGCTGTCTCCCATACCACGAGCCTTCTGTCAAGTTACAATCATCTCCACAATGACATCCACCATCTGCTACAATCACTGAATACCTTCCCTTAAGAGGTGCTGGCTGGCTTAGAAGCAGTGCAGGGTAACTTTGTCCAATGGTGGCCACATGAAAGTTGGTTCCCCTAACTGCACGAAAAGACAGGCATCGGTGTGATCATGCAAAATCATTATCATGAGAGTCCAAATGATTTGTAAATCTGCGTCAGGTCGACTTGACACATGTTAATCATACATCACAGACCCCCCCCCTGTCATCCAGGGCTCGCTGAAAGAATTGGTCAAAAAGGTGCAGTTAACAAGAGTCTGGGCTGTGGGAATGGAAGTGAAGATTTGGAGTAAACTATCATATTTTGCAAAAGTAAAAGTATTTAGGTATTCACCGACCACTTCATAATGAATACGGGCCTTCTACAAAAGATGCCAACAGTCATTTTTAAACTGCAGCATCCATACCTAGAATGTCAGCATTCCTTACTTCCCTCACCCCAATTTGAATGGCATGTATTTCCTTCAATGGATGTGAGTTATGTTGTACTCCAGAAAATGAGCATCAGATGAGATTGATCCATGGGAATAAAAGAGGTTCTGAGAAGATTTAATTGAGATATTCAAAACAATTGATAATACTTAATAAAGTAAAAGAAAATAAAATGTTCCAATTGGTCAGTTAGTCAGTAAACTAATAATAATCTTGTGTAGGCCCTTCTTCAGTCTGAAGATGGGTCTCGACCTGAAACGTTACCCATTTCTTCTCTCCAGAGATGCTGCTTGACCCGTTGAGTTACTCCAGCATTTTGTGTCTACCTAATAATAATCTTGGATCATCATGAAAAAGTGATTAGAGATCAAGAGACCAATTTAACATGAAAAATCAGGCAGGATGTGACATGTAAATACAGGATCCACAATGAAACTAGAAATCCTAAACTCTGCTGTTTGAATTGAATTGAATACTTTATCTTCACACGTGACAAGTCACAGTGAAATTCTTTGCTTGCATACCCAAGGTATACAAATAATCACCCATAAAGGGTACTTACAAAGTTACAATGTACCCCATGCCAGGTCCCCCTTTGTTTCCCCTCCCCCCTCATAGCGGTCCCTCCATGTCGTGCCCTCCATTGTTCTTCCCCCTCTATCATAGGGTCACACCGGGTCCCCTCCTTTGTTCCTTCCCCCGGCAGTCGTGTCCTCACTCCACGTGGTCCGTCCTCGTCTGTCGGTCGGCGCCCCCATCGTTCGCCGCACTGACTTCTCCACTATTGCTGCCGATAGTTTGCCGCACTGACTTCTCCACTATCGCTGTCCTCTCCAGACGCCTCCGTGGTGCCAACCCAAGCCTCAGCCGCAGGCTCCGCAGACCCAGAGGCACAACACATTTTACAGTTTCCTAACGTTAGCGTTTTAGCACTTTAGACCATGGCTCTTATTTTCTTATGATCAGCTGGTCCTTGTTCTGGAGGATTGATGTGCCGGAGCCTCAGAGTGGCAGAGTTGTAACTGTTCTAGGAACATTGTCTAAGGACAATGGGCTATAAATGGCCCTTAGAATTAAACGGCATTTCTCCTGCCACTGTTCCGGGCTATTTAATACATTATTTCTGTCGTTGTTTTTCAATGCTTGCATCTCGCTCTGTTACTCTAAATATTCAGACCTCCCCAGGACCAGCATCTGGTCATTAATGACCTTTTCACTTTGCTCCAAATGACTTTCATTATTTAATCCACCAACCCATTATACATCTCTCTGTTTTATTATTTCGCTGCCCCCCCCCCCCCCTCTTGTTTCTGTTCCTGCTAAAATGTTTACCTCGCTAACTTGCCACAGTTCTGATTAAAGCACGTCAGTGTAAAATGTTAACCCTTCCTTCCTCCCCACAGATGCAGCAGTGGGAGGCTATGATTATGGGCTTTTATTAGAGACCTGCAGTGCTTTCCTTTATTTCAGGGAGTTTGGTGATGTGCTGGCATTGAACAAGTGCTGACAGTTAGGTTTTTGATTGGGGAGGGGAAAGGTATGTAATGAACAGCTTCACTTTGCTCAGCCATGCGTGCCAGACATTCCTGAAGGTGCTCAGGTAATAGAGCAAAGAATGTTCGGAGGGCTGGTTGGAGGAAATACTATTTTCCTAAGTTAGACACAGTGTTGAAGTAACTCAGCGGGTCCGACAGCATCTCTAGAGAAAAAGGATAGGTGACGTTTTGGACTGTGGTCCGTCTTTAGACTGAAAGTGGGGGGGGGGGGGGGGGAAGGGGGGGGAAGAGCTGGAGGTGAGAAAAGACCAGGGCCAGCAACAAATGACTTTGGCCAGGGTGATGCCCTGGTAGGCCGATTGTTGGCTGGGGAAGGTGTGATCTCAACAGTGATACAATGGGGTGAATGGTGAAACTGGTTAAACAACGAGGGTGGAGGTAGGGGTGGGGGGTGGGGTGATGAGGGGTGTTAGTAGAAGTTGCTTAAAATTAGAGAATTCAATGTTCATACCGTTGGGTTGTAAACTACCCAAGCAAAATATAGGTGCTGTTCCACCAATTTGCATGTAGTCTCTCTGGCAACGGAGGAGGCCCAGGACAGAAAGATCAGTATGGGAATGGGAAGCGGAGTTGACATGGTCGGCAACTTGGAGATCAGTAGGCCTCGGCGGACCATAAGTGTTCAACAAAACGGTCACCAAGTCTATGTTTGGTTTTGCCGATGTACAGGAACGCATATCAGCAGTAGATGAGGTTATAGGAGGTACATGTGAACCTTTGTCTCACTTAAAAGGACTGTCAGGGTTCCTGGGTGGAGTCGGGGGAAGGAGGTATAAGAACAGGTTTGCAACTCCAACCGCAGGAGTTACAGTACCTGTCCTTGTACAACCACAGAAGATGCAACACCCGTCCTTATACAACCGCTGGAGATGCAACACCTGTGACAACATCAAGGCAATTCCTTTGACTCCTTTATAATAATTAATTAAGAGCCTGATTTGATCCCAAATCACAGCTTGTGCCGAAGATGAATCAGATGGGCCTTGGGCAATATAAAAGTTGTGGCTTTTAAAAAAAACATGTTCCTTTAAACTTGGCTTGTTTACGTCAAAAATTGTGGTCGTAGTGTGAGAAAAACATGAGAGTTCTTCATTATTGTTTAAGCTGGGAGTAATATTTTAAAATTAGTTAAAGAAGGAAGATTGTTAGAAAGCGAGCGATTATAAAATTGGACTTGTCATTTAGTGTAGCAAGACGGATAAGAATACCTGCACTTCGGACCAACCTTCATCCACTTCTTGTTTGTTTTTTGTGTGTATGTGTGTGTATATATATAAAATATATATACACACACACACACACACACATACACACAAAAAACAAATCTATATATATTTGTGTGTATGTGTATATACACACACTGAACTTTTTTTTCGCTCTTGGTTATTATATTGTTTACTGTGCACTATGTTAACATATTCTGTTGTGCGGCTGCAAGTAAGAATTTCATGGTTCTATCTGGGACATATGACAATAAAACACTCTTGACTCTCACTTTAGTATTCGTTATCACCGCTGACATATTCTTTTGCACAGCCAGAGGGCAGCAGTGTGTCATCTTTCATCAGCAAACAAAGCTATAAAGCAACCCATTTCCTGCCAATGGTACATTACATAAAATAAATGAAGTACAGTACATTTCTTTGGAATAGATTTAATCAGTTAATCATGTTAACAATCTGTTAACATGTGTTTCTAGACTGGTATACATTTATATCTCAATTGAACCAGCATATTTACGGAAAAAAATCATTCAAATTTGATATGAGTTAATACTTGATTTTCTTCCTGTAAAAGTAATTGCTCCATACTTTAAAAAATCCAGAAACAAAACATGCACAAAAAAATCCTTAAACAGTTATTTTGTTTTCATCATTATTTTGTCAATTTTGGAGCAAAATCGTATTCTCATCATTACATTGAACAATGCTAATCTATGGTGAAGCATAAGGTAAACAAACATATCTCACTAAAAATCTGACTAAGTGGAATTAGGACCTTGAGCACACCGTGTCCGCGCCGACCAGCGATCCCCGTAAACTAGCACTATTCTGCACACTAGATAATTTACAGTTTTTACCAAAGCCAGTGAACCTACAAACCTCTACGTCTTTGGAGTGTGGGAGGAAACCAGAGCACCCGGAGAAAATCCACACGGTCATGGGGAGAACGTACAAACTCCGTACAGACAGCACCCATAGTCAGGATCGAACCTGGGTCTTTGGCACTGTAAGGCAGCAACTCTACCGCAGCGCCACTGTGTCATGTAGTTATTATTTACCATGGTTAAATGGAATAGACATTCTGCCGGCCAGCAAAAGATTGTTGTTCACCTCTGTCTTGTCCCATTCCTTCACACACATAATATTAAAATAATTATTTCTCCAAATTGATTTTCCATGTTTGATTCCATCCTTCCTGTTTTAATATAATTCTGATAAAAGATAAACTCTGAATGACTGATTCCTAATGATCTCAAACAACTGATACACTTGCAAACTGTAATTATTGCAAATAATTAATCTGTTCCAAGATCTTTTTTTAATATTTCAAATTACAATATTTTTCTCGGTTGTCCTGAGGTGCTAATTTCCAGGAACCTGAAAGACAAGCATCTTTCCCATGAGAAGACATTGATTTAGTCTTTGGAGTCAGAGACACGATCCAATAGAAATGCATCAAGCAATTGCTGAAGCCACTCCATTAGAAAGAAAGAATGGGAAAGGTCAGGCAATTGTAGCTTCTTCCACTCTAGGGAAAAATTAATTTAAATGACTGTGCATTTAACAAGGCGATATTATGTGTGCTCTCACTAATTATCGTTTCCCACATTCGAATGCTGATACAGATTAGGTGACTGTGATAGTTCCAAGTTACTAAATACCGTTTTATTATTATATAGTAACATTGTCCCAAGAAACATGTTTGCAACACTCTGACAGATACAGATAGGCACATTTTAAGCTGCCCGATTATAATGAAACACATCGCACCAGACTGTCCGCCGATTATCAGCTTTATGCCAATATTATTTCAGTCATTTTCACCAATATAGCTTCACCCTTTACATGTGCAGAACACTACCTTTATACTAGTTAGAAAGTAATACACTAAATATGTTTCCCTGATATACATTATCACCTATATATATTGTACTATCAATAGTTGTGCCCATATCAAGCCAGAAAGCTGATTGTGCTGAGCAAACTCATTAATATCAGGAAATAGCCTTTATTCTTCCAGGTGTGATATCCACTTAAAGACATTTTTTTAAGAAATAAGAAAATTAATAATGCCGACCACCTGGTTATTTTCAATTAATTTCACCCACATTATCACGTCGACAGCTCCCATATTGTTGTCTCTCTCCGAGTATAGGAAAGTAAATTTATATTAAGATCTTTCATGATCTTTCATTCTCAGATTTGTTTGTTTGAAAGCAATGTGAAATCTTGGAATCTTGTTTAAAATAATATTAATTTAACCAGCAATCTGTTATTATGCAAGCTGGAACATTGCGAGAATTTGTTTTAGTAAAGTTGGACAGGATAATGGAAAGATAGCGCAGGATGCAATAAAACACACTGTCTTGCAATGGAGTACAAATAACGAAAACACCAAGTTAACTGATGACAGTGTCTGAGGTTGAATGAGGACAGATTTTTCCCCCCCATTTCCTCTCATTCTTCTAAGCTTCTGTCTTGGTTTATAAACTCTTCCTCTTCTCTTCATTCTCCCTCTGTTCAATTTCTTAGCCTTCCCTTCCTCCTTCAATTTACAACCTTTCAAAGTTGAAGTTTGGGGCAATTTTAACTACTCCTTCTTTACTGATCCCATCTTCTCTGTCACATTTTCCACGAAGTAGAGACTGTGACCTTTCACTCAGTTGTATCAGTTACAGAACGGATCTGTTGTCAGCAGCTCCACCTTGAGTTCACTCAAGCCTGGATGTGGAATTACTCTCATGTGCTGCAATAGGATAAGACTCAGGACACATTTGTTCCTAATGGCACTCAAACAGTATGCGTTCTCCACACACACATATCAGTAACAATCATGCAGTAATCATTTTATCTCTTTATTTCCTGGGACCTGGACATCACTGGCCATAGGAATATATGTTATAGCAGCAATAAGAAACAAAACAATTGAACAAATGATAAAACTTTTAATTCATGCCAAGTCATGATGAGATGAATACATAACAAATGCCTGTGTATGTGCATGTGTGTGCACTTATGTTTGTACATGTTTGTATGTTCACACACATGAGTGTACGTGAACATGTGAATATGAGTATATGCATGCGCATGTGTGTATGTGCTTGTATGTATGTGTTTGTTTATGTGTACGTCTGTGCATGCGTGTGTGTGTAATGCAGAGATGTCTTCTGTGAAAAGCATCTTCAATTGTGGGGATCTTTATTTGTGGCACAGTGGTGCAACTGACAGAGCAGCTGCCTGACAGATCCAGCAACCTTGGCACGATCTGGACCACTGTTGTTATCTGCATGAAGCTTGCATGTTCTCCCTGTGAATAAGTAGGTTTCCACCTTGACCCCAAAGATGTGTGAATTGATAAGTTAGGCAACCACTGTAAATTGCCCACAGTATGAAGGTTGGATGCTCCACAACTGACCACTAAACCTCAGGTGGAGCATCTAATGCCTGTTTGCTCTCAAAGGACTTTAAATAATTTTTAAATGTCACTGATCATCAGAGACATTTAGTAACAGTCTAAGTGAATTTCAATAATTACAAAAATTAAAAAAAACTTACTTATGACGTCCAATATGAAAGGTGATAGAAATTTATTTAAAACATTAAGTGAGAAAAAACAACAAATTCCTTGTCTGTGCTTATCTTTTCAATCCAGGTTGATGACCCCATTACAGTGAGCTGACACACACCTCAAATACACCAAACGGAGTGCTGGATGCAGCCATCACAGCCACAACCCTCCCCACCAGCATCTACACATGACACTGGCTCAAGAAGACGGCATTTATCATCAAGGATTGCTGCCATGCCAGGGCATGTCCTCTTCTCACTGCTACCATTGAGCAGGAAGTTCGGAGGCCTGAGGTCCTGTACCACTAGGTACAGGGACAGCTACTTTCCTACAACCACCAGGCTCTTAAACTGACCTTCCCAACTGACCTACCTCAGCAACCTACTGCAGACCATCTCTTGCACTAGCGTACCTACCTGAAGGCCCTGGAGGCATTTCCCAGGTTCACCCTCCTTGCTCCTCGCGTCCGACTTCTCCAGCTCCCTCCCGGTTATGCCGTCTACCGAGCCTTCGAGCAGGTTCCCAATCCTGTCGATTGATTGAGAATAATGGATAAGAAGGACATATGGAGATAGGAAGGATTTGATTATATGGCATGAAAGTAGGTAGGGTTGCTGATTAAATAGGAATTGGGTTGTTGCTACTGCACTAAACGCGTTTCAAGATTTCCTTGAGCAACGTTTTTTTCCCCCAAGGGTGGTGACTCTTTAGAATTCTCTCCTTCAAAGGATGGTGGAAGCAGAGTATTTGAACATTTTAAAGCAGAGGTGGATTGATTCTTGATGAGGATGGGGGTGAAAAGTTACCACAGGTGGATGGAATTCTGAGTTGAGCTAAGAATCGAGTCCATATGGTCAAATTAAATGGGGTAGATTTCAGAGGGCCAAGTTGCCCCCTACTGCATCTAATTTGCACATCTTTAACTTAGAATATACTGAACCTGAACTGGTTCACAATTATTTTTTGTAATTTTGTACTGTAATTATTTATCCCCTGTTATTTTATCCTCTCGGGGAAATAGGCAGAAGATATCCTTGTATCTTCTATTTAAGTGATGCCTCAAGATGTATTTAAGCTGTCTTTAATGTACAAAAGAAGGCATAGTGAAAAAAAGTCTGTTATTGATTCAAAAACAAAAATAAAGACCTGAAAAGCATCACCAAGCTAATAGCTGCACTTCACTCCCATTCAGCGGGATGCACTGACCCCACATCTTGTCGACTTACAAGGGTACTTAAAGCAACCAACAAGTGTTTTACAAAAGTCTCCTCCTCATTATCAGCTAAAACTCTGATGAAGCAGCCTGCATCTGATTACTGGCAACGGCCATGCTGATTACCATAACAAGCGTTAATGAGATCTGGGCTTTAACATGAATTGTACATTCTTGCTGTTTAACCTGGAATAAAGAAAATCTACAATAAACATGGACTTTTAATTTAACTAAACCAACTAAACAAAACTCGTCATGTTCCTTTGGCCGGGAACCAAGAAGGCAGATGCAGGTGCTGGGAAATAAAACTCACAGACATAAAATTCTGCTTTACATAATCACTTAGGGCCCCTTTGTTGTGGGCTTTTTTGAGACAGGCAAAACTGAATGCATTTCATTATGGCCATTAGGGGGTTCCAAGGTGATTATCTTCCCAATAAAATAACACACTATACAGTAAAATAAAAAATTAAAAGTTCCCCATCATTGAGCTGGGTGACACCCTTGCCAAGTGCTGAGTGTGAGAGCATGGAACTAAACTGATGCTTTATCAAGGACAGCCTCCCAGGGGAGCTCAAGCAGAATGAAGTGAATAACAGAAGCTATCTCCACTGTGTCACATAGGCTTTGGGGAACATCCATGTCCTCCAGTGAATAGACTTCAAGGGCAACAGAAGTCAAAGACCTGTGAGAGAACCCATTCCATGTGAACAGAAATCCCCTGGAAGCAGAGGGGGAAGCTACTTTTGTTTCAACTGTCATCCTTTAGTGGGAATATTCACATACAGAGATTACTTGCTTCGAAACCGCAAGTGGGAAGGAGAGATGATGATTACTGTTGGGCAGCAGCTGTAAATTATTTTCACAGCAATAGTTGCAGTATGCTAATGTAAAACTGAAGCTGCTGATGGACATCAAAGTTTGGCAAAGTTTAAATGCACTGTCTACGCAACTATAATGCTTAAAGATTTTACAACCTGAAATCTATTTGTGAACCAATATATGAACCTGAATTTATCTTTCTTAAGATTTTAGTTACATATTCAACTCTATGCGAAGTCTGGTTCCATTTACATTCTATGAAATTTTAGCTGGATTATTTTGTATTAATAGCAATGTACTTGTCTCTTTGCTATACTAAACTTTGAAGGTGAAATCGTAAACCTATGGCAACCTCTAACCTCAAAGTATGCTGCTGATATCATTTGCCATCCAACTTTCCAAAGCAGGACTTTATTCACCAAAGGTCTTGATGGGTGCATCATTCCATCCTTTACAGAACCTGAGGGGTGATGCAATGAAGTGAGAAGGTTTATTTTTGCATCGCCATTATGGTTTAAAATACTGACCTGGAAACTGACGGGGTATAAACCCAGTACTTCATACAATACCCAGGCAAGGTGGCGAGCGATATCATTTATTTTAATCAGAGTTACAGATAGGGCATGAATTGTGCAGCCTCAATTGCAACTGTAATCCTCATCTGAGTCGAGGAGCAGGAAGCAAACAGGAGAAAGGAGGTAAGAAGTTGTTTTTTTGTGTCGGGAGGAACTTCAGATGCTGGTTTGCACCGAAGATAGACACAAAATGCTGGAGTAACTTAGTGGGTCAGGCAGAATCTCTGGAGAAAAGGAATAGGTGACGTTTCAGGTCGAGACCCATCTTCAGACCCTTATTTTATCAGCTCTACAAACAGATAACTAAAATGTATCATTCAGATGACAATCCCTGACTTCTTACACCCTTCTTCAGTCGGGTCCCGTGACCCGAAACGTCACCCATTCCTTCTCTCCAGAGATGCTCCCTGTCCCGCTAAGTTACTCCAGCTTTTTGTGTCTATTTTCAGTTTAAGCCAGCATCTGCAGTTCCTTCTTACATATATTTAAATAATCTAACCTTCTATTACCCAATGTTTCCTAAACTGGCCATTCCTGAGAGGCAAATCCAAGAAGTGAACTGTACCTGAAAACTGGTCCCAGTTCCCAATTTTTTAAAGATGTTAAATCTGGATCTGAATTAAGCACCACATCAATGCTGTTGGTGGTTAGGCCATAGCTTTGGAGAACACGAGTACACTAACCAGTACAAATTTTGTTTTTGTTTGAAGTGGCTCACATGATCACACTCAACACACTGGGCTGTAGCTGCAGTCCCACTTTAAGCATGAAGCACAGGTGCAATTAAACCTCAAACATGGAATTTTTAGAAGTAAACCACATATGGCTTTATGAAATACATTTATGACCATTTTTGCAAGAATATATTTAGCAAAAAATTCTTGCTAATTTTGACTCGTTTGCATAAAATTTTAAATTCCATGAGACTGAACTGAAATTGTTAGGATGCTTTGTGCTGGAAATGAACAAATTGATAATAGACTTGTGTGTGACTGGTGAAGTTCCATTGTACCGGGAGTGGTAGGTCTGGAGTGCCTAAGATAAGAGTGCTGGGATATGCCCAGTGCTCTGCTGAAGTTCGGACAGTTTTCGTGCTAATGTTCAGCTGAATTGAGAGAGATGCTCGTTGTATTTATTGATGTTTATATTTTGGGCATTTGCTGAGCAAGTTCACCTGAGGCAGGTTGTCATGCTTTGGTATTTCTGAACAAGTTGCTACTCAGCTTTACGAGATGAAGTTTGTTTTTGGAAGTTGCACAAAATTATTAATATCAAATTGGCTACCTATTTTCATGCTGCTTGATTTTTGTTTCCTTGATTTTTGAATACAGCCCATTGAGCTAATATTGAGATCCTTTTAATGAAAAAAATTTATAAAATTTGCGGCGATAGAATTCTGGACATTTGTCTGTCCAAGCATATCGTTGTATTCACTTAGAATATTCATATTACGTTTATGCAGCATAATCTTTTGTATTGCCCACCCTTCTTCTACCCCCCCCCCCCATCTTATCCCTTCTCTTTTCCCCTGTGCCACACCTCAACTCAGACACATCTCTCCCCTCCCCTTCCATCTACATTCCTTCCTCTAAGTTCACAATTTACAACTCTTCTATCCTTATCTCACATCTTTTGAATTTTCATCACCACCTTTGTCCAGGCATCTGCCTATAACATTGCTCCCCCTCACCTGTATCCACTAATCACTTACCAGACCATGTCATCCCTCCTCTCTTCCACCTTTCTTCACACACCCCCCCCCCCCCCTCCCCCTCCACCATAATCAGTCTGAAGAAGGGTACTAAACTGAAACATCACCTATCCATACTAATCTGAAACATCACCTATCCAGAGATTCTGCCTGATCCACTGAGTTACTCCAGCACTTTGGGTCTTTTTTTGTTGTTAAACCAGCATCTGCAGTTCTTTGTATCACGCCAGGCTGTTAATAGTCTGATCCTGATTAAAAAGAGATTTCAGCTGCTGAAAATGTAATAAAAAACAGAATGCGGGAAGATTTCAGCATGTCAGGTGGCATATGTGGAGTCAATCATGTATGTTGATGTATAAGAAAATAACTGCAGATGCTGGTTACATGTATGTTGATGTATTGGGTCAAAGCCTTGCATCAGGATTCGATCCAAAATGTCGACGTACGCCTTTTGCAACCACAGGTGTTGCTGTAAAGTTCTTCCAGCATTCTGTTTTTTGTTTCAATTGTCATGAATGTGTCACGTGTGGCGGCGCCTAACGGCTGCGGCTCTCTGGCAGTCTGTTTGTCTTTTTTTCCTTTTTTTTGTTTGTGTCGGTGTTGGGATGGTTTTTGTTTCTGTTTTTGGCTGTGTATGTGTGGGGGGGGGGGGGGGGCGGCAGGTGGGGTGGGGGAAACCTTTCTTTTATTAGGTCTCTTCCCCGGGGCGCAGCTCGGCCGCGGGGCCTTACATAGCCCGGCACGGCTCGGCCGCTGGACTTAACATCGACGGCTCGGCCGCGGGACCTAACAGTGCCTGGCGCGGCTCGGCCGCGGGGCCTTCCATTGCCCGGTGCGGCTTGGCCGCGGAACGGTTCAGTGCCCGGCGTAGCCGCGGGGCCTTCCATCGCCCGGCGCGGCTCGGCCGCTGGACTTGACATCGCCGGCGCGGCTCGGCTGCGGGACTTAACATCGCCGGCGCGGCTCGGCCGCGGGACGTTTCAGTGCCCGGTGCGGCTCGGCCGCGGGACTTAGTAGTGCCCGGTGCGGCTCGGACGCGGGGCCTTCCATCGCCCGGCGCGGCTCGGCTGCTGGACTTGACATCGCCGGCGCGGCTTGGCCGCGGGACGTTTCAGTGCCCGGTGCAGCTCGGCCGCGGGGCCTTCCATCCCCTTGCGGGGGCTGTGCTTGTCGGTCGCCTCGGTAGGGGTCGAGCTGCCTGTCCGTGGGTGCGGGGGGAAGAGAGTGGAAGTTTTGTTGCCTTCCATCACAGTGAGGGGGTGTTTGGAGTCACTGTGATGGATGTTTGTGTTGGGGTCGTGTGTCCTGTGTTCTTTTCTTTTTATGCTGTGTTTTGTGACTGCTGAAATTTCGTTCGGTATTTATACCAAATGACAATAAAGTTCTGTTATGAAGAGGGCTGGAATCAGAAGCTGCGAAGACAATGGCTTCATTCTTCCCAATATTTAGTCAGAGGAAATTTCTGCCTAATTGTCAGTGGATACCAGACAAATATATACCAATCTAAAGACAACAGAAGGGTCAAAAAGGTGGTGTAGAGAGAAAGTCAGCATGCATGTAGAAATTAACATCTGGGGTGATATTGCCCAATACATAATTTTGATGAGAAGTGGGTAGGAGCTAAGGATAGATCAATGGGAAGCACCAAATGTAAAGGTGTGGGACATAATGCAGAAGTTAATGTTGGTGATTTTCCGAGTAGAATTTGAACACTCGTCCCGTCCAGTTAGACACCAATGTTGCAAGAGGGTAATGTAGTCAGCTACATCAAAAGCTGTAGACAGCAAGGATAAAGATGAGGGATTTGTTGACACGTTCACAAAGAATGTCATAAATGATGGTGATCACAGCCATTTTGTTGCCGAGGCAGCTGCAAGAACCTTATTGGAGAGACTCCACCAAGGAGTTCTGGGTAAGGTTGGCACATATTTGTGAGTCAGCAAATGTGTTCACGTGCTTTAGAGAAGAAAGGAAGGTTGGAGATGATGGCAATTTATATGAACAGATTGAAGCAGGATTGGTTTTACATCAAGTGTTGTGAGAACAAGCATTAATAAGAATCTTGCAAGTGACCAGCACCGATTTATATTTATATTTAAAAGACATTTGGACAGGTACATGGGTATTAAAGGTTTAGAAGGATAAGGGGCAAAAGCAGGCAGGTGTGACTAGTGTAGATGGGCACTTTGGTCAGCATGGGCAAGTTGGGCTGAAGGGCCTGTCTCAATGCTGTATGACTCCATAACTATGACTCTATGGTTGAAAACTTAGACCCATGTTTTACTTCCTGAATAATCCGTTTATTTTTGAAATATTTACATTCAAGATGACATACTATGCTTAATTTTCTCAGTAACTATCAATAAAGCACATTAAAAGCTAATAATGATGTGCATTCCTTTTTGGCATTGAGGATTAAAGTACAAATGAGAAAGTTAATTCAGTAAACGAAAAAAATCAGTTAAAATCACTGTTCCACAGTTTAAAAAATTCCCTGGAACCCCATCAGCTTCATTTGCTGAAACATTTGTGGGTGCATAAAGCTCCCAGATCACCGCACATGGCAGAAGTTCCAACAAGGTCGCAGCCAGCAGGGGGTTGCTGCCAAGCTGGTTCCCCGCAGCCCAACACACGACCCTGCGGACCGTGGACTGCAAAGGGGAGGCCACCAAGCGGCCTCTGCTCGTCCCTCGAGGACCAGAGACCTGGAGGATAGAGCCAGTGACGACAATGGACCTGACGGGTGAGGATCGAGGCTGGGAGGAGAGCAGAGGGAACCCGGGGAGTGGCCTAACACGCGTTTAAGGTTGGCTGTGGGAGCCGCCCCAGGGAACAAAAGTGGACGGACAAGGAGAGGACATTGGCTCGCTGGTTGATCCACGTGTTGATCCAAGGGAAGGCGACAACTGGAGGCCTCGGCAGCCTGGGGCTTGCCTGGAACTGGCACCACTAATATTACCCAGAGTCTGGACTGGACTTTGAAAATGGCACCAAAACATGACGCCTCTTGGATCAGTAGACTCTTTCTGTACAATTTGCTAATCGGGGGATGTGCTTAGGTATAGCAATACTCTACTGGAGTGTTTGTAAGAAAATAATTTGATTGTGCGTTGGCACTTCCCACATGTGACAATAAAAGCACCATTGAAACATTGAACCATTGAAGTGGGATAAGGAGCTTCAATCACCTTCTTGGAGGTAAAGCACGTGGCAACATGGGTGCCTAGAATGATCCTAGTGGAATGTACACGACGATAGAATGCTTCTCTTTTGTGCCTATCCACCGATATGAAATAAAATAAACAGTACTGATTTAATAGTGACTGGAGAATGTCATGGAAAAGGCACAAAACTTTCATCCCTTTAAGTTCTTGGAAAAAGAGATAATAATTGTTTTTTTGTGGATGCAGTAAATTGCCCATAAAGTCTCCATTGCCATCACCATCTGTGACAACTTGAAAGGATCTTTTCAGCACGAGTTTCTCGGTTAACTATAATGCAATAGTGGGCATTCTGTGCGAGCTACTCCATGGCTTTAGATTAGAGGGAACTCAGACAGCAAGGAAATTAGATCCGTAGGTGTAGAATATCAGTCCATTCATATTCAAAATGGAAATTCTACGGCATTTTCCAAAAAATTTGTTTTGCGTTCCTTTTTTTTGAAGAACTATATGTTAGAATTGGACAAATAATGAAGGAAATTCTTACAAAGCAATGTTGATTAAAAAATGTAGCATTTTAGTTTGGCACATTTTAGTATGCACAGTAACTTGCTCCAATATAGACCAGTAATCCTCACAAAGAGACCGTTAGGAGAGGAGAGTGAATCTGGCCCATGCCCTCGAGGTCGGCTGCAGGAGGTGTCCCCAGTGCACAAAGGTGGATGGGCGAGGAGAGGGACGTCGGTTTGCAGGTCGACCCAAACGTTCAAGGGAAGGCTGGAAGCCCATGGCGGCCTGGGGCTTGCATGTAATCGGTACCGGTTGTAATACCTAGAGTGTGGACTGGACTTTGATAATGGCACCAAAACATAGTGCCTCTTGCATGTGGGATCAGTAGAATATTTCTGTACAATTTGTTAATCAGGGATGTGCTTAGGTGTGGTGGCAATACTGTGTTGTGTGCAGGGGTGCAGTGCTGCCGGAGCTCACCGGAACGCTGCTCCGGCACCTCTGGTCTGAAGAAAGGTCTCGATCTGAAACATCACCCATTCCTTCACTCCAGAGATTCGCTCCTCACAGAATCTCACAGCATTCTGTGTCTATCTTCAGTGTAAATCAGCATTTGCAGTTTCTTCCGACACATAACTTCCTGACGGGCCACGGCTGTGGACTGGAATGCGGCTGGAGGCTTTTATCGCGATGCCGCGGTCTCGATGCCTCCCAGATCGCCACGTAGAAGCCTGGGTCGGGGCCCGGCTGGGGCCTCGCAAGTAGAAGCCCGGATCAGGCGAAGCGGCTGACGGAGCTCGCGGCTGGGCCTCGGATCAGCACCACAGAGGGATGAAGTGGGGCGTCGACAGCGGTGAGACCTCTGCGGCAGCAGCGGTGAAGCTTTGCGGCGATGGCGGAGGCGGCGATGCCTCATGGCAACGGCGATGCCTCGCGGGTCGATGAGGGCGTGGAAGACCGCCGTGAGGGGTGGGACAGGAAGAACAATGGAGGACCCGACGTGGGTGGATCACTGTGGGGGGATCGCTGTGGGGGGGATCGCTGTGGGGGGGATCGCTGTTGGGGGGATCGCTGTGGGGGGGATCGCTGTGGGGGGGATCGCTGTGGGGGGGATCGCTGTGGGGGGATCGCTGTGTGGGGGGGAAACAAAAGGTGGAGCCGCCGTGCTTTGTAACTTTGTAATTTTTTGTACACTGATTCAAATTTGAGATTGAAATGCATTAAAAGCTAAGATGCTGGAAATATGAAATTTTAAAATGTTAAAAATGCTGGAAACACCCAATCAGACAGGCAATATTACAATAAGAGAAACGTTTAGCGTTTCATACCCATTATGTGATTTATGCCCTTGGGTCAATGCAATTTTAATACCACCTGGCATCATTTGAACTTTCATACTTTGCTTATGAGCGAAGTTTGGTGTTGTTTGTCATCATAAGAAATGCCAATTTTATAACATCCTATTTTGAAAACATATTCTATGAGCACCACTCTGTGAATCATAATTGAATAAGCCAAAATAAACAGTGGCGAATTTTAAATAGCGGGGAATTTAACAACGGCCACATATTAAATAAATGGGATTTTACGGAAGATTCAACTTTCTTTAACTTCTTAATTACCTAAAACCTAACCAGGATTTGTATTGGTCTACTAACCATGTAATACCCCATCTACATCTGTGGTAGTCCGTGCCACTCTGTAGATTACTCTCTAATACTAAAGTTATATTTTCTCACTACCAACCCTACGTTAACTTCTTTCTTTCATAAACAAGCTAAGGAGTGTAACAAGAATAACGTACAAGAGACTGATAATAGTAAAAGTGACAAAAAGCTGTGTTTCGCCTGCTTCTCGCTCAAATTTTCTAACCGGGTCCAAATGCAGTTCTGAAAGTAATGATGTTTCGAAGTCAGGCTTGTATCCCTATTCAGGTGTTTGGACTGAAGAAATGTGGAAGAAAAAGAAAAAAGAAAGAAACTTATCCCTGGTTGGACTTCATGAATGATAAACCTGGGTGCAAAGTATGTGCAAACATAGGCAATCTGACACTTTTCACTTCTGAGGGTTTGAGGCTGTCAAATGAATGGCAAATGTGCCAAATATCCTATTATGGAGCCGACCGAAGTATACGCTTGAAGTCTCTCAGAAAAATAAATTGTTGATCACAAACTATCAAAAGCTCACACTGCCACTCTATGTGTTGAAAATAAAGCTAGTGAAGATGCTCGTGGAAAATTATGTGACACCATGAATGCTTCGCATCTAAAGGCAACTTGTTCAATTTTTCGTTCTGCATATTATTTAGCTCAGAATGACAGACCATACTCTGATCACTTTGGCTTACTGGAACTTCAAAACAAAATGGTATTGACATTGGAATTGGACTGCATTCCCGCACTCGTGCTACAGAGATCATTAACCACATAACCATTAATATGAAAAAGAAAATTTACCAGCATATCAAGCAGATAAATGGCAACATTTCTGTTCTCATTGATGAAACAACAAGCCTGAGCAACAAGACCACCCTGATTGTTTATTTGAAATGTGAAAGTGATAATGAAGATGATCCCCATTTTATGTTTCTAGATCTAAATGAACTGCCTGATCAGAAAGCTGCAACTATTGCTCAGCATCTATTGAACTGCCTCAGTAACCATGGGTTTGATGACTCTTACTTGAAACAGAACCGTAGCATTTGATTGTGATGGGGCGAGCATAATGCTTGGTGTCAAATCTGATGTTGCTACAATTCTCAAGGAACATTACCCTGATGTGATAATTTGCCACTATCTTAATCACCGATTAGAACTCGCAGTAGGTGATTCGGTGAGAGAAGTTCATGGAATTAATCATTTTCAATCATTTATGGA
This sequence comes from Rhinoraja longicauda, assembly GCF_053455715.1. Classification (NCBI taxonomy): domain Eukaryota; kingdom Metazoa; phylum Chordata; class Chondrichthyes; order Rajiformes; family Arhynchobatidae; genus Rhinoraja; species Rhinoraja longicauda. The sequence goes on along the minus strand of NC_135963.1, from coordinate 29,462,284 downwards.
CAAATTGTACTCTGTTTACAGTAGATCACCTCTAAATCAAAAGGAACTGTCTGAATGTGCCTCTCAACTAGAACAACAAATTTGCAAAATAGGCCGTGTTCTGGGCACCAGGTCAGTAGCTATCTCGTTTCGAACAGTTTCAGCAGTGTGGCAAAACTATGAAGCAATGTGTCTTCATTTTGAAAAAGCAATGGATGAAACAAGATCTGGGAGTGACGGAAAAACCTATGAAGGTCTGTTGACAAGATTCTTCAGAACAGTTTCTCGTGGATTTATCTCTAATGTATGACACGTTGCATGAACTTGGTTTACTGTCAGAGTGTTTACGGAAACTCATTACTACGATTGTTTATGCAGACAAACTGATCCTACGGAACATAAGATCACTGCATGGACTGAAAGAGCAACCTGGTACAAAAGCTCTAGAAGCTCGAGGCAGTTGAAAAGGGGAAGTTTGGAGAAATTACCTTAGCAAGCAACAACAAAATCGTCTCCATTAATTATCAACAGTTTCTTAATAGTCTTATAAACAATTTGCAGCACCGTATGTTCATGACGTCCTTGAAAGGTTCTCATTCTTCTGAACCTCATAGTATGTATAAATCTCTGCTAAATGAATTGTGTCCCCTTGATAAATGCTGTTGGCCTGCTGAAATACCACCTCATTGATCCCTGGGATGGCAGGACTTTCATATGAAGAAAGACTGGATAGACTAGGCTTATACTCACTGGAATTTAGAAGAATGAGGGGGGATCTTATTGAAACATATAAAATTCTTAAGGGGTTGGAGAGGCTAGATGCGGGAAGATTGTTCCCGATGTTGGGGAAGTCCAGAACCAGGGGTCACAGCTTAAGGATAAGGGGGAAGTCTTTTAGGACCGAGATGAGAAAACATTTCTTCACACAGAGAGTGGTGAGTCTGTGGAATTCTCTGCCACAGAAGGTAGTTGAGGCCAGTTAATTGGCTATATTTAAGAGGGAGTTAGATGTGGCCCTTGTGGCTAAAGGGATCAGGGGGTATGGAGATAAGGCAGGTACAGGATACTGAGCTGGATGATCAGCCATGATCATATTGAATGGCGGTGCAGGCTCGAAGGGCCGAATGACCTCCTCCTGCACCTATTTTCTATGTTTCTATGTTTCTATTATGGAGAAGCTGCAATATCATCTCTCTGTAAGAGGTTTAAACTTCCTTCTTCCTCTGTAATAAATGCCTTTGGAGATTATGTGGAGGATCGTGGATGCCGCATCCCCCAAGATATAGGCCCATTACTGAGCTGTTCACAAGTTATTCCTATTAGTACTGCTGCGTGAGAGGGGATTCAGTCACATGAACTTGATAATAACACCAACCCGCTCAAGAATTCTCATAAATCATGTATCAGCACTTTAGTTTGTTAAACTACACGGACCTCCTCTGGTTCAGTGGAATCCTGAGCCGTACGTCACATCATGGCTGTGGTACCACAGATCAGCAGAAGACACCAGGACAAAACTTGCTTCAGACCCCCGAACACACATTATGCGAGACCCTTTGTGGAAAGTATTGTGAAACTTCTCATTTGGGGGCATTTGGTAAGTAGGTAATTTCTTCTAAATTGGTAAAATACATGATTACCATCTTTTAATTTACTTGCTTGATAATTATATTTCAGAATTATTAGTGAGTGCAACCGTGCAATATTTTGTGATATTATTAAATTAAGTATTATATGTTTTATTGTATCAGCTATGTACTGGGATGTAATGATAGGCTATAATCTTGTTTGACCCTCTTGGGTGACGAGCTTGCCCCTCCTCCCAAGCAAAACCTGAAATGATGCCCCTGTTTGACAGCTCCGGCACCTAAACATTTAGCACTGATCGTGTGGCAATACTGTACTGGACTGTTTAGTTTTAGTTTATGGTTTAGAGATAGAGAGCGGAAACTTCGTCCCACCGCGTCCACGTCGACCAGCGATCCCCGCATATTAACACTATCCTACACACACTAGGGACAATTTTTTACATTTACCAAGCCAATTTACCTATATACCTGTACGTCTTTGCAGTGTGTGAGGAAGTCGAAGATCTCGGAGAAATCCCACACAGTCACGGGGAGAATGTACAAATTCCGTACAGACAGCACCCGGAGGGATCAAACCCAGGACTCGGATGCTTCAACCACTGTAAGGCAGCAACTTTACTGCTGCACCACTGCTTATAAGAAAATTATTTCATTGTGCTTTTGCACTTCGCACATTCCACTTTGCACTTGACATTTTTTTGCCTTTCAAAAAAGTTATAACCAACACAATGGCAGTAAGAGGTGGTATGGAAAGTTTGACTCATAAGAAACAGCCATTGTAAAGCAAACAAAATAAATTTACTCAGTAAAAAAATAACAGAAGCAAACTATGGTAACTTCTCTCAAAATCGGTAAATTCTATAGTAAATGACAAATGTGGAGATTAGTTACAAATAACTTATGTGCATAAAATCAATTGTGACCATTTATATAAATAACAGTTCCAATCTTAGATTAGATTACTTTATTGTTATATACACCAGGGTGCATTGAGATTTTGCAGTACGCATGTAGTTCACAGAGTATACAGTATACATAGAGTTTTAACACAACGATAAATAGAATGACGTGCAAAACAGAAGAGTGGTGCAAGATTATAGTGCAAAATCGGAGTAGTGTAAAGAACTGGAGAATCATTCTATTTCTGCAATTTGACTGGTTATAGCAGTATCACTCAATCTTCTTTTCTATCTTAAGCAGTCCTTTGGGACGCATCATGTCCTGCTTACACTCTGGTTTTGTGGGTTCTGAGGTGAGGTCAATGTGGGAACCACAGACTCTTTGACGGAAGGTGCCTGGTAGGGCAGGCGATTTGGTAATTTGTGAACATAGAACGAACAACAGAACAGTACAGCACATGGCAGGCACTTGGACCCACAATGTTTGTGTTGTATTTATGCCAAAACCTAATTCTTATCTGCCTGCACATAATCCATATCCATCCATTTCCTACATATCTATGTGCCTATCCAAAAGAATCGTATATGCCACTATCGTATCTGTCTCCACAACCACCCCAACAGAGTGTTCCAGGCATTCTCGTTCTCTGTGTGAAAAACTGTATCTACACACCTTCTTTAAACTTTGCCTGTCTCACCTAAAAGCTATGTCCCCTGCTATTTAATATTTCCATCCTGGGACATAGGTTCTGAGTGTCTACCCTATCTATGCCTTTCGTAATTTTATATACTTCAATCTCCCTGCAACCTCCAGTGTTCTAGTGAGGTAATATTTAGTTTGTACAGCGCACAATCCTGATGCATAGCCTCAGGATTCTCATTACCATCCAGAATACTCCTCGATATTCAGCAGTCAAGTGCTGCAAATTCACTGATCAGTGGTGATGTTCTAATTCTTTAAGGGGATTTTGAGTCCATGTTTGAAATTTTCCTTCTCTAGTTGGTACTGTCTTGTCATGCTAAAGCTTGGAACAGAGAATCTATTTTTTTAATTTAAAAAATAAATTTTATTTGGAATAAAAAATATGTACAAAGTAAAAGTGTGAAAAACTTTTCATACATAGTCTGCATCTGAACATTCAATAATTTCATATTCAGAAGTGTTCACCCCTATCTTTTAACACTTAATGCTGGAGTAACTCAGCAGGACAGGCAGCATCTCTAAAGAGAAGGAATGGATGTTGCCTGTCCTGCTGAGTTACTCCAGCATTTTGTGTCAACCTTCGATTTTGTGTCTACCTTCGTCTGAAGAAGGGCCTCGACCCGAAACGTCACCCATTCCTTCTCTCCAGAGATGCTGCCTGTCCCGCTGAGTTACTCCAGCATAATGTATACTATCGGGCCTACTTACGGAGCTGACTGAGTTCAGCTTCAGCCTCAGTGCTGGTGATATTGGCCAGTGAGAGGCCACGCTCACTGCGTTGCATCCTTCCAATAAAGATGAATGCTTCATTACTATTTGGTCTTTGTATTTCCAGCACAAAAGCATAATTCATGACAGCCAGAGAGAACTTTGTTGAGGTCGATGGGCTGTCTTTAAATTATGTCACTGGAGTCTAATTTCCTGCACTTCCCCCAACGGGAAAATAGCCATTAAAGAGCAGGAGTTTTGCTGACTGCACAAGCTTCATAATCAAATAATGCATGGTGTTAATGTGATTCTTGCTTCTTGCTGATGTAATCAACTTATGGAATAATTATTATGACCTTTTTTTAATCCATTTTTGGTGCCAGTTGCATTTCTGCTCCTCGGAGGAAACTATTGTTCATCTTTCAGCCAAACTAATAGAAAATGTCACGTTCTAAGTAATTCCTGACAGAGCAATCCCAAGCACTTGCTGCATTATAAACTCACAGCTTTAATTTTAACCAATAACAAAGTACTGAAGATTCTGAAAATCTGGAAAAGGAGTGGAAGACTCGGGAAATACTCAGTAGGATGAACCATATTTGTGGAGAGAGAATGATCTTCCACCAGAATTTTAATTATTTGGCATGGGGGTGCAGGTGTACCAGAAAGCTGCCTGGATTAGAGAGTATTCGCTGTAAGGATAGGTTGGACAGACCTGGATTGTTTCTCTGGAGCACCGGAGGTTGAGGGGAGGCTTGATAGAAGTATATAAAGTTTTGAGAGACATAGATAGGATAGCTAGTCAGAATCTTTTATCCCATGGTGGAAATGTCGAACACTGGAGGGCATAGCATTAAGGTGCGAAGGACAACATTTAAAGGAGATGTGCAGGGACAGTTTTGTTTTGCACAGAGGGTGGTGGGTGCCCGGAGTATACTGTCAGGAACAATGGTGGAGGCAGGTACGATAGTGGTGTTTAAAAGTGTTTTCTAAAGGAATGGAGCAGTATGGATCACATGCAGACAGAGATTAATTTAACATGGCATCATGTTCAGCACAAACATTGTAGGCTTGCTATACTGGTCTATGTTTTATATTTTACTAGACCAAGTGGACCCGTTGGGCCCAAACCTCTCCTGCATTGGTGCAGCACCCTCTCTTCCCACCCTCCCGCTCCCCCTCCCCTCTTCCTCCCCCTCCCTCCCCCTCCCTCCCTCCTTCCCCTTCCCCTTATGCTCCCCCCCCTCCCTCCCCCCTCCCTCCCTAGGAGATAGATTTAAACTTTAAAATGTGAATAACTAAAAATATAACACCAATCTCAATGAAACTTCATCCATTAGCACCAAAGGGACAATGGTGAGTAAGGTGGGCCTAAAATTGTCATGCCATCGTGTACCGTTTTGGTTGTAGTTCACGAACAAACAAACAAACAAATGAGAGTTTTACTATATAGATGTTGGAGAAGCAGATCATATTATCATATGATGGAATCTAATTATCATTTCTATTGATTTCAGATTATAAATATATTTCTAGAATGGATGAACATTCTTCTGTCCCAGGTTACAACTGACAATGAAGGAGAAAATCTCCCCACCCCAACTCATTTCCTCTCCCATCTGGGAAATTATCACTACCGTATTGGCAATATTTATTTTTCCCCAATTTCTGCAGAAAGATTTCACTTATCACTTTAACTATCATGTTGCTTGAACATGGGAACATTTGTTTATTTTTGGTGCTCATTTAAATTAGGGCTCCACTGAATACATTAATTTTTTTATCAGTCAGCAGATAAAATCTTGCGCGTAAACCAAAAGTTATTTTTTTTAAAACCTATTGCATCAATCTCATGCTGTGCATTTGAAAAAAAGCAAAGATTAAATATTTGTAATGAGGATACTGGGGAAGTAAGTGTGGAGAGTTGTGTTAGAGTCATGGAGTCATACTAGACCAAGTGGACCCGTTTGGGCCCAAACCTCTCTGCATTGGTGCAACACCCTCTTCCCCCTCCCCCCCTCCCTCCCCCCTCCCCCTCCTCCTCCCCTCCCTCCTCACCTCCCCCCTCCCCTCAACCCCCCTTATCCTCCCTCCCCCTCCCTCGGAGATAGCTTTAAACTTTAAAATGTAAATAACTTTAAAAATATAACACCGATTTCAATGAAACTTCTTCCATTAGCACCAAAGGGATGACAGTGAGTTAGGTGGGCCTAACGGTGTCACACAATCATGTACCGTTTTGGCTGTAGTTCAGGAACAAAGAAACAAACAAATGAGAGTTTTAGTTTATAGAAGATGGCATGGAAACAAGCCCTTCGGCCCAACTTCCCACGCCAGCCAGCATGCCCCATCTCCACTAGTCCCACCTACCTACGTTTGGCCCATATCTTTCTAAACCTATCCAATCCCATGAAGCTGTCCAAAAGCTCTTTAAATGGTGTGATAATATCTGCCTCAACAATCTCCTCTGGCAGCTCATTCAATATACTTTCCACCCTTTGTGTAAAAACTGCCCCTCAGTTCCTATTAAATCTATTCCCACTCACCTTAATCCTATGTCCTCTGGTTCTTAATTCCATTATCTGAGTAAAATACTCTGTGCATTTACTCTATCTATTCCTCTCATGATCGTATAGACCTCTATAAGATCACTGCTCATCCCCCTGCACTCCAAGGAGTAAAGTCCTAGCTTGCTGAACCTCTCCTTGTAGCTCAGGCCCTCGAGTCCTGGCAGCATTGTTATAAATATTCTGCACCCTTTCCAGCTTAACAACATCTTTCCTAGAACAGATTGATTAAAACTGAACATAATACTCCAAATGTGTAGGAAGGAACTGCAGATGCTGGTTTAAATCAAAGATAGACACAAAACGCTGGTGTAACTCAACGGGACAGACAGCATCTCTTGGGAGAAGGAACTATGTACCTGCACTCCCTCTGCTCTACAACACTCCCCAGAGCCTTGCTAATCACTATATAGGTCCTGCCCTGATTAGACTTCCCAAAATGCAACACCTCACACTTACCTGCATTAATCTCCATTAACCATTCCTTAGCCCACCTGCCCAACCAATCAAGATCCAGCTGCAGTGTTTGACAACCATCTTTGTTATCTGCAATGCCATCCATTTTAGTGTCATCTGCAAATTTACTAATCATATAGATTTGTATGTTCTCATCCAAACATTGATATAGATGACAAACAGCAATGGGCCAGCACCAAACTCTAAGGCACACCACTAGTCACAGACCTCCAGTCTGAAAAGCAACCTTCCACCATCATCCTCCACTTCCTTCCATGAAGCCAATTTTCTGTGCAGTTGGCTAGCTCTCCTGTGATCCCATGTGATACCTTCTAGAGCAGCCTACCATGCAGATCCTTGTCAAATGCCTTACTGAAATTCATATATACATTGTCTACAGCTCTGCCCTCATCAACCATTTTGGTCACCTCTTCAAAAAAAAACAATCAGATTCGTGAGAGATGACCTCCCAAGTACAAAACCATATTGACTATTCTTAATCGGCCCTTGTCTATCTAAATACATGTATATCTTATCACTCCGAATACCTTCTAGTAACTTTCCGACCACAGATGTTAGACTAACTGGCTTATAGTTCACAGGCTTTTCCATGTAGCCCTCCTTAAGTAGAGGCACAACATTTGCTGCCCTCCAGTCTTCCGGCACCTCATCCATATTTAATGATGACATAAGTCTCAGCCAGGACATCTGCAATTTCTTCTCTAGCTTTCCACAGTGTCCTCGTTTATCTCTTGTTAAGCCCGGGAGATTTGTCTACCTTCAAATTCATTAGGACCTTCAGCACCTCCTCAACTGTAATACTAACTGCCCTCAAGCCACTTCCATTGACTGAACCAAGTTTCCCAGTCCTCATGTCTTTCACATTTAACATTTATTCTGCAGATACTTTGCATCAGAATTAAAAGTTTGTAGGAAAAGTTCAATGACGAAGTGGTACAGAGAATATATTAGGGAACTAATAATAAAAATCTCCATATTCTGATTTAATTGGAATATTGATGTCTGCATGTTGTTATTAATGCTGCATTTCGCATCTTATGCCATTCTGTCCAAGGACATCATGCTCTGGGATGGAGAATGCTCTACTCTGGGTAGTGGTGATGACAATTTTCCACTCTTGGTGGCAGTGGGCAAGCGTTGGGCTGCACACTGTTTAATTGACCTTCAAGGGTTCCAAGCTTTTTCTTCAACACATTTCCAGATTGCACGAGGTTCATAGTATAGTTATAATAATAATAAGTACAACAATAAATAGAATTGCAAGTGAAAAACGGAAGAATAGTGCAAGATTGTGGTGCAAAATCGGAGTAGCGCAAAATAATAGGAGAATCATTCTATTCTCTTCAATTTAACTGGTTGGAGAATGGAAAATTAGAGCAAGTGAAAAGGTGATCGATGGTCGGTATGGACTCGGTGGACGGTGGGGCCCTGTTTCCATGCTGTATCTCTCATCTAAACTAAACACACGAAAGAGCTGTTTATGAATTGATCCCCCAAAGTATAAAAAAGACTGGACTTCCTGAATTCCGTGCTAAGGTGTAACCTGATTTGGTACAGGGCCGATGGTCCGTAACAATGTGTCTAGCAAAGGTTCTCATTGAAATGGCATCGTGCAATTCCAAATGTATCACTCATGTGTTTGTTCGGACGCGCCAATTTACGCGTAGCAAATCCAGACATGTGGGCTTTATATCGAGATTACACATTGTTAGGGACAGGCTGAGAAGAGCAACCGTGGATTACTAAATCAGAGACGATGTAAAGCAGCTTCTGGGGCGTTTTCGAATTTCGCAGACTATGTATGTTTACTATGAAGCCACAATTAAATCATAATTGAAAGTTAATCTAAAACGCAAAATGTCAAATTCCCTTTAAAATGCAGTAAATCAAAGCAATGAAGTACGGACATCTAGATGTCGGATCTGGCTGTACACGTTCTTTACAAAAGATAACAATTGTCACATTTCAAAATATGTTTCGATTTTTACGAAATTGTCGTGTGGGTGGTAAGGTATGTAAATTTGGACACCTTAATGTTAACATCCGTATAAATGTTATAAGCTGAATTATATGTGGGGTGCGGAATGATATTGAGAGGGGTGGAGGGAGAGGTGGGAGAGAGCTGTGGAACCCCTCTCCACTCCCTATGGGGACGAGGTTTGATTGGGGGGTTCAATATTTAAGAGGCGGAATGGTAAACATCAAAGAATAAATAAAGCTCTGCATGCCCTATATAGAACATTGTCATTCCATGCAGAGATGTAAACGTGTTCACTAACATAGTAGAAATGCTTATCGTATGTTATTCAACAATAAGTAAAATGCACGTTCCCTGATATATTGGTCAACAATGCAGAAATGGACGTCTCCATTCTGTAATCGATTTAAATGTGGGTATTTGCTAAACCTTATAATATATAATCCCTGAACAGATCCTCGGTAATTGGTTACAACTTTTTCAAAAACAATACCCCCCAAAAAAATCTAAATTAAAAATTAAAAAAACTATGAACTCGTAAATTTGAGTATTTTCCTGTTTCTTATTCGATCGATGTCTCTTTTTGGAACGGGACTAAAACAGTGCAGACTGGTAGAAAATGCTATTAGTTTAAATTGTATACAATTTATTAAAAGTAAATTCTTGGTAATATAACATTGCATATATTTTACAACAATACGTGATATACATACTGCACGCAAACTTTGCAGCCGCATTCGGCTTTACAAAGAATACCATTGGGAATCGCCCCGTCAGAATGTACATTGTAGTAGTTAACAGGTTTCCTTACCCAATCTCTGCAAACGCAGAAAACAAAAACAAAAAAATCACATACAAAATGTATTGAAAGTGCAGCGTGAATTATATACTATGGTATTCACAATACATATAGCAGGCAAAAGCGAACGTAGAAAATATGGAGTGTACCATGCCTTTTATAGTTAAAATTAACAACACATTGTCCATCGAATTATTAAATACATGATTTCCTCTTTTGAGAATGTTAAAGTACTCAGGAAAAATGTCACAATCTGTACCCAAAAAAAAATGCCTGATTGTTGTTTAGTTGTGTCAATGAGCTTAAGTATTGAGGACATGGAATAAATAATAATGATTTCTCCGTCAGAAATAAGAAACAAGGACCTGGGAATAGCTGCACCACTCTGGCAATACATAGAACGTGGTTCGACCAAACCACGAAAATATACAAAATTATTATCCTAGGAAATCTAAATTTTCAAAGATTAAAACCTCGGGTGTTTTTTTAAACTTAAATTGCAAAATGTCTCAACAATTCAAGTGTTTTTAAATTTTTATTTTATTTCGTCTTCTAATTTACATGAGCTTCATTTATGTTTGAAGTCCCGGGATCCCTTTCCGGGGACCACATTTTAATGTAAAACAAAGTACCTCTCCTGCTCAGTCTTTCTTTGATAAATGATTAGCGCGTCCCGACTGGAGTGTATGAACCGATTATGTCGATATATAAAGCCTAACATGCAACAAATCGGGGGGGAAATGTTACTGCTTTAAATAAAACTAATCTTGGCCGTCTTGAATTTTCCATGACAGAGAATTTGCTCCGTGGAAATTTTCCATTTGCTCTCCACATACGGCGCTGAAGCTCGTACAATATTTACATGTACCACGATTTTCGGAAATATTACATCCTGTATTTAAACAGTGTCAATCGTAAATCCGATAACAGACTAATTTACATCCAGCAAGACAGTCATTTAGTATTTTTTGTACCTGAAAATGTTAGTGATACTGAAAATGAAAATAAAACGCTAATTGGTTCGGCAGACGGTGGTAAGTGTAACAGTCTGTGTTATCTTTTAGCTGCAATTTTCCATTCTCCCTGTCGGCTCTTTTTGTTGCAAGGATATCACCGTTGTCCATTGACATCTGGAGGAAGTATGGAGTGATGGTGGTTTCCGTGTCGTGACTCGAGGTGATCGTGCTCTTCGCTTAGGCTTCCCGGGCTTCCTGTTCCATCAAAACAACTTCCACAGCTCGAGTCTGGAGACATCTCCTCAATGTCATCGCTGGTCAGTCTTGTACTGGCCCCTTCTTTCAGCTGTAACCCTCGCTGCTCGCCCTCCTCCTCCTGATCACTCAGGAGCTTGGCCAAGAAGTTGATATATTTCATGGCCAGGCGCAGGATCTCGTTCTTGCTAAGTTTCTTGTCGGGAGGGTGGGTCGGGATCAGTTTGCGAAGTTCAGAAAAGGCTCCGTTGACATTTTGTTGCCTCCACCTTTCCCTGCTGTTTGTAAAGATCCTCCGCACGATTTTAGGCTGCGAGCCACCTGGGGGAATTAACAACAGCTGGGATTTTAACCAAAATTAGCGTCAAAATGTCAGCAGTAACAGGGAAATTTAGTGAACTTCATAAAAAAGATGCACAAGCCGAGTGGTCTATGGTGTCTGTGGTCGCGCACATGGCCGAGTCCATACCTGTACTTACAGATGCGCAAAAGCAGAATATAGACATGTAAGGACCTGTTGTAACACATCACCAACAAGGAAAGCAAATGGGAGCTCATTGAGATAAAGATTTTTGATAGTAGTTTTATTAATGCAGCTGTTTATCTCTGCGCTGTGTTACACCGTGACACCGACTATCTGTCTTGTAGCATCTGCAGGATTCCCTCTTCAAGGTATGCTGCAAAACAGCCTACAAGACACATTTCCGGGAGTCATCGCAATCGAGCACCTAGCAACAGTATCAACGCGAGCAGCGACGTGTATGGTTTAAATGTAGTGAATTGGAAGGCTGATGGTCCATACCAGTAGTAGTGACTTCCACTTCGTAAGGAGCCGACCTTCGTTTCGCTCTGTTACTGGGGAACATGTTGAATGGTTCTGGATCACTGAAGTAGTCATTGGAACAAGAAAGGAAGATTAATAAACAAGATTTCCGATTTTCATCACTGAACGTCGGCAATGATTTAAAAGAACATGCTCCAAGTAAATAAAGTATGATGGTACAAGTTACTATTAATCTTGTATTGATCAACATCACCATCAATAAGTAGTGCACATCCATCCCCACAGTAGAGGTCATCACGCCTAAACTAGTTCGTATTCAATGACTATTACAATGAAGAGCATTTTACAAATCACATGTAACTTGGTATTAATTCAATTTTTAATGATCCCAGAAACAATTTTGAACACAGTTTACATCAATTTGCAACTTCGTTTTTGCCAAGTTCTAGTTGAGCGCAACAATCGAAAAAAAAGATCAGAACGTAAATCATTTTCGAATCTAATTTTCCATAAGGAGACTGACCTGCTTAGAAGAGGCAGGGTCTGATACTGGGACGTGCTGTTGTACAGCATCGCTCTGGCTGAAGGCAGAGTGAGATGCGCTGCTGTTAACTGGACCATCCGATTCTCGTTGACTGGGCTCTGCAGAGTCAGAGACACCGGGGGTCTTGACAACTCGGTGGTCGGCACTAAATGAGTAAACGTGCCTTTCTGATCACTCTCATTTATAGGCTGGACCCCTCTTTGCATCAGGTTTATGACGGGCACTTCCGATAGGGGACCAGGGGAGTCGTGCCTGGTTTCCTTGGAAACCCCATCATTTGACGCAGTTTGCTGCTCAGCTTGGACCCGCTGTCCCTCAGTGGATTGGTCTGCAGGCTCGCTCGTCTGCTCCGCTGCCTGTCCTGGGGAATCTTTCTGAACGCGGCTCAGGTCATCGCTGCGATTTTCACCATGATCCAATCCGACCTTTTCCATCATCGTGTTGAAATGCGGAATTCGTCACTGTCTCAACTGAGTTCGCGTCAAAGGTTGGAAGAAATGCCGAAACAACTTCATCTGAAAGAGACATTGCCGTGAGGCACAGGAGAAGCAGCTCGAGCGAAAAGGCGAATTCATAATTAAAATTGTTTGCATAATAAAGTAAACGTTTTATGACTATTGCAGTGCATTCACTAACTTTATAATCTGGTGACATTAAATGGACGTAACCGTGAATATTAACACCAGCTATATATATCGTTAATGTATACCATTATATATACCATTAACAACGCATCAGCATTCCTGGGGTCATAGATTTAGATCTGAGATTAAATGTTCCCATCGACTTTCAATGCAAGTGAAAGCAATAGAGATATTAACAATTGCAATTTGCCTTAAAGGGGAAAAATAGGTAGTTTGTTTGTTTTTGCGTATAACGGTGTCCATCAAAACTCACGTGTAAATATATACTCGATTATTTTTCTCAGATCATAATGTAGAGTGATGCGAACTATATTGATTCGTTTTTTTAATAGATTCTCACAAGAAGGCACTTTTTTTTTCATGATTTTGACCGGAAGAAATAGTGCGTTCATTGATGTGTTGGAAAGAACTGCAGATGCTGGTTTAAATCGGAAGGTAGACACAAAATGCTGGAGTAACTAAGCGGGACAGGCAGCATGTCTGGAGAGAAGGAATGGGTGACGTTTCGGGTCGAGACCCTACAGTGCGTTTATTGATGTCACTCCGTTATTTGAAGGATATTTGATATTCATATAGTATTGTAGGCAATACTGAAGTCGTATTTTTAAACATTTATAAAGCGCCTATTTTCATGTGTGTCCCCTTACAACACAGCCAATGTCAAACAACCTCAATGAGTTATTGGCCACTGCTATTGGGGAACTGGATTTGCTTATTGGACTAAAGTCCATAGAAACAGTCGCGCACCTGCATCATCCGCGCTCTTTTATTCTTCATGGAGGAAAAAGAAGCTTCTTGGACGGATTAAGCTTTTCACAGTTTATGGAAAATCAACAGTGATACTTAAAACAGTTGATCAATTAAGGATTAGGTTTAAATAGTCGCTGAATTCTAAAGCTGCGGGGCACGTTGTAATCTTTTCAAATTAATTGTGTACGAGCTCAGAAATATACGTCTGTAATTGTACCTCGAGACCAAACGACTCCACCGTATAACGTATTCAACATTACGTCTAGGTTGCTAATGGCATACTTATGTCATCAGACAAACAAAAATCCGAAAAAGAACATTGAAGGACGGTACAACAACAATTGCATAATTTTCCGCATGCCATTTAACAGAACATGGAGTTTGTTTATCAAAATCGTGCCGGCTAATATGAATAGCCCGGGCAAAGAAAACAATCCCCATCACGTAGTTGCTTCAACAAGAAAATATCTTTAAAATGTGCAGAGAACTAACGTGTCCTATTAACATGACATGCAGTCCGATGGTGCCGCATTTAGCAGTTCCGGGCTACCCGAGCTGTGTACATGTCCTACATAAGGCCTCAACGTAATGGAAAGGCCAAAATAAACAGACGAGCACAATAGGACGAAATGAGGGGAGTTGATGATTTGAGGGCAGCCGGTACTCGTTACTAATATCGCCATCATCTCTACGGTATTTTACAAGCTGTGGGTTTTTATCTAAATATGTTTGGCTTTAAAGTGACCACCCATTATTATGAAGACTGAGCCAAGACAATGATCTATATTATAGTCGATGAAACTTTATTCCGCACTGACGTGTGCAAAATCACCTTTGAGATTTCTCAGCATCTTTTGTTAAGATCCCTCCTTCAATCCAATTAAACATATGATAGTCCGAACCTCCACTCATTTCTCCGAGTGAGTTCATTAATAGCGGACAATTGATGTATCCATTCCTTGAACGAATCGTGGCGCAAACAGTCGTCTAATTTATAGTCTTCGTATCTTAAAATTAACCTGATAAATGTTTTTTAACAGCGTATTTGTTTTCATTTCTTCCATTATTTCATCCATGACTACAGAGATGAACGTTTTCACCCGAAAATTCTCAGATGCCCAAACGACAATTGTGAAAAACTATGCATCGTACCGTTAAAGAGACTTCATCCATTTCTGTTACTGTGTTGCTATTTCGTTAGAAAAATCATCTCGATTTACACAAACCAAATTAAAATATCATTAAAGATTTCATTATACATAATCTATTAGGCAATTATAAATGTCCCAATAAAGCCTCCACACTCTTGGGATTATTTCAAACAATGCTTGCAGCCATTTCCATTTTTTCATTTATTTCGTTGCAATTTTTCAAAGTACTTTTACGTTGCAATTATTTACACTCAATTCGAAAATCAGGTATAATTCGACATTCTAAAGTGTTGAAGAATTTAAAAAAACATCCTTAAGTGCTGGCAATTAGAAATCTACTCACCATCCTTGCTTATTAGAAAAGCGTTAGCAGCCATTTTCAGCCCCCTCCATGGCTGATCTTTGCGCTGTATTAAGTTTTTTTGGCAGCTTATGCCTTGGAGAGTGGAGTTGATTTTACATCACGTTCGATTTCCTATTTAGTATGGAGAGCGGAACACTACAGCAATGTGGCCAGGCGAGATAAGAAACCAGCCCTGGCCGCCCTGCCCAGATAAGACAGCCATGCCATTATTTATGAAATGATTCATTATTATTTGGCAATTTTATCGAGGGAAAGCGGAAAAATATTGCATGGATATGCATAGGAATAACTTTGGAACGCAAGGCATAAAAACCTTATATAGATTTTTTTTTGTGGCACTAAAAGAGATTGCAGAATAGCAAAATGCTCTTGCCTGCCTACCTGAATTGTAATTTATATATGTTTTCTTTGTGGTAATTATCCCATGTTTTCATTAAATTGGAAACACCTACTCAGCCTTTAATTAATTTTAATCTCTCTCTCTCTCTCTCTCTCTCTCTCTCTCTCTCTCTCTCTCTCTCTCTCTCTTTTTCTCTCTTTTTTTCTCTCTCTCTTTCTCTCTTTCTCGCTCTCTTTCTCTCTCTCTCTCTCTCTCTCCCTCCCCCCCCCCCCCTCTCTCTCTCTCTCTCTCTCTCTCTCTCTCTCTCTCTCTCACTCTCTCTCTCTCTCTCTCTCTCTCTGTGTGATGGAACTAAACAAAGCCACTGTTAAGGAAGGACATTGAGTAAAATAGTTTCCCATGTTTCCTCGCCATTTGAAAAAATAGACATTTCCTAGACAGGCATTTTACCATGAGCGGTGTTAAAGGCCGGTATATTTTAAGTCTTAACAGAAACGATTCCCTATCAGAGATGTGATTGTACTGCGATAGACCAGGACAAATTTAACATTAGGACGAAGAGCATTATGCCTTATCAAAGCCTAAAAGATCACTCCAAAGGCAGATTATTTGATTCTGTTTAAACGTTTATCTTTTGTTATTTTAAAAAATGGCAGTTTTAAAAAAAAATCTTAGAACGAAATATTATAAAATATTATAATTTATCAGTCGTTTTCACTGTACACTTGATTATTAAATACAATTGAGCATGTGATATCAATTAATTATCAAAGTGTAAATTGCATAGAATTGAAAGAAAAATTTCATGTTAGAAACTGTTTGGCTTCTGAATATAATGCAAAGATGAAATAATTATCTACAAGGTATCAGGGCTGTTTTAGTTAAAAGCGGCAAGCACTGGCTTTTAATAGTTGGATTTGATGGGCGCTTTTATCCAATAATAGGTTAATGGCAGGTCGAGTTTGTAACACTTGTAATCTTTAAAATATGGTGCATCCGATCTGAACTAGTAAGATTGTCTTAATTTATAGAATATTTTCAATGTGCAACTACGTTCCCAAACAAATAATTGATATGGGTATTAATGCCAACACAGCAATATTGACGGTGTCTTCAAGAAAAAAACTAGTTTTTTTCCTGTAGTGTTGTGAACACAGTCTGTATGAACTTTAAGTTAAAAAAGAAAGCAGAGGGACACGTGCCCACATATCTCTTCGACCCCTTTCGAGTCTATTTACCCATTATCAACATTACTGGATAAATAGTAACCCGGACGTTAAGATCGTCTCCCAAATTAATGGAGGCCGAAATCTTAACTTGAAATAAAACTGGTTCAATGTTAATTTCTGTAATCAACACGGAAACTAAAAGTAAATGAGACGGCTTACGTTTTACAGTTGGCTCCCACCCCCACCCCTCCACTCCCAACCCATCCAGCCCTGTATCGCCATATCGCGCTCTATGACTGATGTAGTCTACATAGGAAATTTCATGTTAGTTTATCTGTACACTCATATTTTCTGCATGGGCAGCTGCAGCAAAATATAAAATAAAATAGATAGCTGTAAATACAGCTGCAGCTTAGCGGGACTTGTTCCAAAAAGTAATGAATAACTATGAGCTGTAACTGTCTTGAATATCTGGCAGGGTTACCTTATCGCGAATAGCTATATTTGTAATACGGATGATGCCCATAAGAACTAGGAGCAGAGTTATAAATACAATTAAAAATAGACAATAATAGTACTGAGAATATTTATGTTTGTCCTCTTATTATTTTTCTCTCTGTTAAATTGTCCAGGTGGTTAACTTCGACTGACCGGAGAAATGTTAAAGGCTCTGGCGCAAACGTGACAAATACATATGGAAAATAAAGCTGCTTATCGCCAAGGTGTGAAAACATTGGAACGTAATCAAATGCTGTCGCAGAATAATTTAATGCTTTCAACTACTTTATTGGCAGAACATAAAGACCGTTGTATTTTCCAAGAAATAAACGCAAACTGACCGTGAAGATCCAGGATTATATCAATAAATAAAAGAGCTTGTGCTATATTGCCAATGGAATGGTGCGCCAGGTCTTTTGTCCGCCCAGATATCCAGTGAGGAGACAACCTTCGTATTTCCAAGGACGGTTGAAGTCATTTCAGCATAGCATCGTTCTGCCAAGTCTTGGCAGATTCCATGTTTTTTCTTAAATAAATCGGGAGCTGAGAATAACATTATAATAATTCTCCGCACATCCCAATAAATTATTTAGCCCCCCGCTCTGCGCAACTTGGTCTCTGCGTTTGGTTTCTGCGTGAGGTAGAAATATTACTCATGTATTTCCATGGGTCGTATCTTCTAAATGTTATTAATGTCGGTGGTGGACAAGTCTGCCAAGCTGACATCATTTACCACATAGAAATAAGAGATGATCTGCGCCTCCGGATAGATCATTTCGCTGGAAAAGTAGGATCAACGTTTTAAGTCGCGGTCCAAACAAATGGATAGATTCTCTAAAGTAGCTTAACTGTCTTTGAGAAAGGTATCTACAAAAGTCTTTCCTGAACCATGAAACCGACCCAAGAACAGCTCGCGTTAATTGTATCAACTCATTTTTAATAATCGTTTGTCCAGTAACGATTTTTCGGCTAGAAATACACAGCGCTGGAGTAACACTTCTTAGACAATTTCTCTGGAGAACATGGATTGGTGACATTTCGTGTCGGGACCCTTCTTCAGACCTTCTGCTGAAGGGTCCCGGCCCGAAACGCCACCTATCCCTGTTCTCCAGAGATGCTGTCTGACCTGCTGAGTTACTCCAGCACTTTGTGGGGGTTTTTTGTAAACCCGCATGTGCAGTTCCTTGTATCGCCTTGAATGTTCGGGATGTAAGTGTAGTTGTAAAGGCCATCATTAGTTGCCCGTGGAAGGCAATGATAAGCACAGCATTCTAGAGCTATTGCAGTCTTTCAAGTGAGCATACTTCCACAGTGCTCGGTGGGGTTTCCAGGCAATAAACCTGGAGACTTGAAGGAACCACAATCTATTTCCAGGTTAGAATGGGATGTTGCCGTGTTTCTCACACGTACTATCCTGTCCCTCTTGCTGGTGGAGATCAGAGGTTAGGATGACCAGTTAATATTGGGTTTAGGTAGAAATCTGGTGTGCAGTTTTAGCCTGAGTGCTAAAATTCACCCTGCAATTCTTCAGTGTTGTTGAAATGTACTCATTCAGATAACTGGATTTCCACATTCAGAAGTGGTGTTCCACCAAACTCCTGACATCTTCTGGATGGACGCGTTGCATTGGCATGTCAGATGAGCGGCTCACTCTAGTATACTAGCTCTGAATCTGTTCTTGCATTTATGTGATTAGTCCATTTGAGTCCCTCTCAATGGATATATGAGTTGATATAATGAGTTGATATAAAGTAATGTCATTGAATATCAAGTGTTGGGGAACTGACTCTACTGTTAGAGATGACCATAGCCAACATGTTATTTATCTCCTAGCAACTCTTACCGAATGTCATTGACATAGAATCATAGGATACATAAACAGGCCCTTCAGCCCAACTCATCCATGACAACCAAGGAGCCCCATGTAAGCAAGTCCTATTTACATGTACTTGGCCCATACCCCTCTAATCATTTCCTATCCATGCACCTGCCCAAATGTCTTTTAAATGTTATTATTGTACCTGCCTCAACTACTTCATCTGGCAGATCATTCCATGTGCACAGCACCCACTGTGTGAAAACATTGTCCCTCACGTTCCTATTTCTCTTTTCACTTTAAACCTAGACCCTCGAGTCCTTGATTCCCCTACCCTGGAAAAAGATTGCGTATTCATTCTATCTATGCCCCTTATGATTGTATGTTCACACAGTCACCTCTCCACATCTACTCTA
Source organism: Rhinoraja longicauda (assembly GCF_053455715.1). Lineage (NCBI taxonomy): Eukaryota > Metazoa > Chordata > Chondrichthyes > Rajiformes > Arhynchobatidae > Rhinoraja > Rhinoraja longicauda. The sequence goes on along the minus strand of NC_135963.1, from coordinate 29,442,898 downwards.
TCCAGACTTTCACTGTTCAATGTTTCAATGAGGTCCCCCCTCATCCTTTTAAACCACAGCACATACAGGCCCAGTGCTATCCAACGCTCATCATACAATCAACCCAATCATCCACAAGATCATTCTTGTGAACCTCCTCTGAACCCTCTCCAATGCCAACACATCCTTCCTCAGATACGGGGAAACTGCTCACAATCCTCCAAATGCCATCTGACCAGTGCCTTATAAAGCCTCAGCATTACATCCCTGCTTTTACATTATAGTCCTCTCAAAGTAATTGCTAACATTGTATTTGCCTTCCCTACGACTGATTCAACTCCACATTCAGACCTTTTAGCTTCCCAAACACCTTCTCTTGAGTTTTAGCAACTCCATTAACATTTGGACTCTGTGCAAACTGGTAACTCTGTAGGTTAAAAATACTCCAAGTAGCTTCAGCTAATACATTTATTCTTTGATTATTGGGTTCTTTGGGCTGTTCTAGGAATAATTTATTTTCACAGTCTTTGTCGTCAAATTACTGCACTAATGTGTTACGATTGGCTCAGATTTTGCTGATAACATCCAAGGGATGATGGCTGCCATTTGTCTCACTGACTGCTTCCCACAAACATTTAGCAAACTCTGGAGCATAGATTGCCCTTGATTCAAAGTGACTTTGAATTTTCCCTTCAGGTAGAATCCGTGGCAACAGCTAAGAACTCAATCAGACTGAAGAAATTGCAAACTTAGCAAACCAGCATGTAGTAAACATGGATTACGTTCATTTGATACTGTGTACGAAAGAACTGCAGATGCTGGTTTAAATCGAAGATAGACACAAAATGCTGGAGTAACTCAGCGGGTTAGGCAGCACCTCTCGAGAAGAATAGGTGACATTTCGGGTCGAGATCCTTCCAGCAGGGTCTCGACACGAAACATCACCCATTCCTTCTCTCCAGAGATGCTGCCTATCGCATGTACATGGGATTAAGATGGAAAATGAGATAGGTAATCTGAGACAGCAGGGAAGAATTGGCTAATTGTTCTGTCAACCAGGCCTGACCTCATATCTGTGGGTAGCAGAGAAAGATTTTGTACTTAATTTGTATTTAACTATCTGTACACGCATTGCACATTCTTAAATAAATTACCGTATTTTTGGGGGGGGGGAGGGGTTGCTTTAACTTCTGTCATTAGACCTGTCATTTTAACTCTTTGCACTATTATGATATGGGACCTCAGGCATCATATATTCAACTGATATTCAGTGAGAAGAGTGCAGAAGATGTAGAGTTCACATCAAACCACTGATTTGGAGTTAATTTCATCTGCAATGACTGAAAGTGCATTCCCTGTGGAGCAATAGGGAAACACTGACAGCAATAATTGGATCCTCACATTTAATTGTGCAGCAGGGTTGCCAGAAGTTGTTATCAATTTTACACCACAACACTGCTGGGTACCGATAGTTACATTGTAACTGCAACTCTGGACTAATGTGTTATCACCAATTTCACCAATGAACATGCTACAGTTCTATGGACTGCACTCTTCCCAATTAGCTATTACACATGTTCAAATCTTAACAGTAATTGTTGGTAGCCTCAGCAGCAGCCCTGTTAAAAATGTCCCCCTTTCACACGTACTCAAACTCAGCCATGTTCTTGGGCAGCTTACAACTCATCAGAAGGAACATTGAATTCCCTAGATTTTAAGTAATACCACTCCCCTTCCCCTTCTTTCCTGTGCCACCCCCTCCCCCCTTGCCTTCCCCCCCCCCAGTGACCCAGTTCTCCCATTATCCCGCTCCTGCCCCATTCCCCCACCCCCATTTCACTTCACACATATCCCTCCCCTGGGTTTACATTTCATTCCTCTTCTCTCCTTATCTGATACCATTTTATTTCCTTTTCATCTTTAGCCTTGTCACTAACTCCACCCATCTGCCAATCCAACCCCTATCACCTGTATTAATCTATTATTGCTTGGCCTTGTCCTGTCTCCTCCTCCTTTCCAGCTTTCTCCCCCCCCCCACTACAATCAGTCTGAGGGAGGATCCCAATCTGAATCCACCCATCCATTCTCTCTAAAGATGCTGCCTGACCCGCTGTTACTTCTGCACTTTTTGTTTTGCACATGCACAAAGCTTTGTACAGACAAATTGGAGAAGGTTCCATATATGTTCTTCCATTGAGAATTCAAAGTTCAAGGCAAGTTGTGGCATCCAATTTGCTCTCTTGTGGCACAATGGCTCAGTTGGTAGAACTGCTACCTCATAATATCAGAGACCAAGGTTCGCTCCTGACCTCGGGAGCTGTTTGTGTGGTGTTTGCACATTCTCCCTGTGACTGTGCGGGTTTCCTCCGAATGCTCTGGGTTCCTCTAAATCCCACATCCTTCCCACATCCCAAAGACAAGCAGGTTTGCATGTTAATTGGCCTCGGTAAATTGCCTCTAGTGTGTGGGGAGGAGTTGAGAAAATAGGATATTTGTGAATGGGTGATTGATGGTCAGCTTGGACTAAGTGGGCCAAAGAGCTTGTTTCCATGCCATGTCTCTAAAACTAAAAACTAAAACTAAAAACAAACTTTGTACATATTTGTTTCAGGCATAGTCAATAGATCCTTGGCTATTATAACTTTACATTGATAAGCACCTAGCACCAAGACGTTATGGACAATCATGACTGCTTTTATGTGTTGTCACCCAGAAAATGAAGCTAGAGGTCACACCACAATCAAAGCTTTTAATATTTTCTTACCTGTTTAATAGTCAACTAATGTTTAACGCCCAGAGAATCAGGATCAAAAGTTCTTGTCAAAAACAGTGATTCAGTATTGACCCTGGAGGAACACTGAGGTTTGCCATATTCCACGCTGGGAAACCCCCCAAAGTTTACCATCTTACTGTTCTGAAGACAATGTTTTGTCCAAGCTCCAAATCATTCAGCCTTCCTAGGTATTTATTCACAAAATGCTGGAGTAACTCAGCAGGTCAGGCAGCATCTCGGGAGAGAAGGAATGGGTGACGTTTCGGGTCGAGACCCTTGACCTGCTGAGTTACTCCAGCATTTTGTGAATAAATACCTTCGATTTGTACCAGCATCTGCAGTTATTTTCTTATACAACCTTCCTAGGTATCACTTTTTTGTGTGAAATATGTTGCTCGCACGCCCAACAGTTCCTGCAACAGACACCTAATTTTGAGCTCTACTTTGGGAAGAGATAGCAAAGGGGAGAGAGAAAGGCAACCCCACTGATATGGGAAAATCTGGCCCATGAATGTTCAAACTAGAAGAACATTCAGGACGATATTTGAAACTTTGAGCCTTGGATGCATATGGAGGTTGTAAACAGCAGAAGGGGCTGACCACTTCACAAACTATCTATCCACTCTCCCCAAAACACCCATTACCTGCCAATTTCTCAAGAATCTATGCTTCCCACATTGTTCACTGGCCTCCTTAGCCACATGAAAACTCACAAAAATGGGGTGGAAATAAGTCATTTTCAATCCCATGGGAATGCCTCAGAAGAAGTGTGACTGGCAAAATGAGAATTTCATGTACACTATACGACTGCTTGGCGTAAGACACAGGAGTAGAATTGGGCCATTTAGTTCATCACGCTCGCTCCACCATTCAATCATGGCTGATGTGATTTTCCCTCTCAACCTCATTCCCATGCCATCTCCCCATAACCTTTAACCCCCTTACTAATCATGAATCTGTCAATGTCTGCATTAAAAATACCCAATGATGGCTGATACAAGTCGAAGATAGCTACAAAATGCTGGAGTAACTCAGCGGGACAGGCAGCATCTCTGGAGAGAAGGAAGGGGTGACGCTTCAAGATCCTTCTTCAGACATCTGCACTGGGCAATATATGTACTTTAAGTATAGCTAATCTTTCCAGAACATCGTGTTTGTCAATTTGCACTTCATCCGTCATTTGTACCATCTCCTCCTCCACCGTTATGTTCTTAGAAAACAGATGCATAAACTTATTAAATATCCTATCCTTTTTGCCCTGCACCTCCAAGCAGGGATCACTTTTATGTCCCTAGAGATGTCTTTGCCTCTTAATGCACCCAAAGTATTTAAATGCCTAAAAAATGTTTTTGAGTTCCCTTTTTATGTTAATGTTATGTTATGTTCTGTTTTAATATTGTCTTATTTTACTTTCCACTTCTTTTCTTGATTGGTTCTGCATGTAAAATTTACCTGACATTCATCACATTCTCTGTCTTTTCTTTGTTTTATCATATTCTCTGTCTCTCTCTCTCATCATCCAAAAATGCTCAACTTTGCTTCTCTTATTTCTTGTGAGAGCTAGACGACTGCAGTTGAAAAATAGTAAATAATGCTCACTGTCAAGTAAGTGGCAGTCAATACCATCCCCACAAAGTAATTTGGGGAACTCTTTCCTCGTGACGTTCAATGGTATTGGCATTGCCCAACTCAACATTCTGCACGTTATTTGGACCTCAAACTCAGCTGGGTGAGCCCCATTAATGCAGTAGCTATTAGGGCATGTCACAGGTTGTGTGTACTGTAGTGATGGACTCATGTCATGATCTCCAGAGGCTTCACCATCACCCAAGGGATACGTGCCAGGAGTAGAATGAAATAATTTACAGCTGGTTGTAACTGTCTAACTGTGCAAACAGGAAACTTGACACCATCCAGGACAATTCAACTTGAGCTGGAATGCGGTGGAGAAACAGCACATCTTATTCCACTTGGGCATCATATAACCCAGCAGTACGAACAATGAATTCTCCAATTTCAATCAAGGTTTTAGGCAGATGGTTGGACAAAGGCTGTTGATGAAAATACAAAATGTGTGAGTCAAGGATAGAAGAGTTACAAATTGTGAAGCCATTGAAAGTGGTGCAGGTGGAAGGGGAGGGGGAGGGGAGAGAAGGGTGAGAGTCCAGGGGGGCAACAAAGAGGAGGGGGAGGCAAAGGGGGAATAAAATGGAGGGAGCAGAAAGAAGGAGGGCATGAAGGTCTGTTAATTACCTAAAACTGGTGAATTCATTGTTCATACCATTGAGTTATAAGCTACCCAAGTGAAAATATGAGATGCTGCTCATCCAGTTTGCTTGTGGTCTCACTCTGGCAATAGAGGAGCCACAGGACAGAAAGGAAAGTATGGGACTGGGAAGAGGAATTAAAATGGTTAACAACCAAGATATCCAGTAGGCCTTGGCAGACCAAGGGCAAATGTTTGGCGAAACAGTCACTGAGCCAACTCTTGGTCTCGCCAATGTACAATAGGCAACATCATGAATATGGTATGGAGTAGATAAAGTTAGAATAGAGTGAATAGAGTGGAATAAAGGTCAGTTTTGGGTCTCAAGTGTTGGGCAGGTGAACCACATGGTCTCCCCAATGTAGCCAAATAAGAGTAACTCCAGGTACTTTGCGGGACATTGCACCGGGAATGATACTGGCAGTGGTTTGCATATTCTTCCAGTCGATTTGGAGTATTTGTGCCCAAATTAGAAACATAGAAACATTGAAAATAGGTGCAGGAGGAGGCCATTCGGCCCTTCGAGCCAGAACCGCAATTGTTTATTCTATTTCAAAATTAATTATTGTGAGACTGCTTAACGTACCTTTCTAATTGCTTTTGCTAGTTTATCTGAAATGCTAATATTATTATTCTTGCAAAGTCGCTGAAATGTTAAGATTAAATTCTCAGAAAATAAAAATCAGAATCAGAATCTGTAAAAAGCTCTCTGTAAATGGCTGCTTTATTTGTCAGGGTCTGTCTTAGATTGTGGACAAAAATGTCATGAATTCTCTTGGAACTGAGTAAGTTCTGTTTCTCTCATCGTCATCTCTTCCCAGCAACTTGACTACTTCAAGTTTCAAGACGCCATAACTGAAGGGATTAGGAGCAAGATAGAATATACAAAGGGAACATACTGTATATTAATCATTCTGTTTATTTAGATGGTGAGGCTGAGGTTGATAGCTCAGAAGGCTAGACTGATACAAATTGGGTTTTAACTTCTTCCAGTGTTAAGCTCACATCAATAAAGCAAATGTGGGTCCTACACCTCTTTTTCGGAACGTTACGCTGAAATATCTTTATGCCTTTGTACAAGTATCATCACTTGTAAGGTAGGGATTGCAGCAGTCAATGTGCACATGGCAAACATCCACAAACAGTAATGTGAAAATGACCAGAAAACTTATTTTGGTAATTTTGAGTGAGGATTTTTGTTTAAAGGAGAGGAGATAAGGGTTAATACCACTGCTCTTCTTCAAAATTGGGCCAGGTATCTTTTACATCCACCTGAGAGAGCAAACAGTGTCGCTTAATGTTTCATCCAAAAATCAGTACCTCTGGCAGTGCCACATATCTCTCAGTTCCAATCTGGTGTGTCAGCCTTAACCTAAACCTCTGCATTCTAAACTTGAGGCAGTTAAAGCAAATGTACTCTTGGTTTCTGAGAGCCTCACTTACTGGTGAATTTAATTAATGTTTGTCTCTAAAGATGTTATGAATAACTAATAAGCTGCTAAAATTCAGCATTCCCACCTGTTGTCTTAAATTGAGTATTCTTCAATACTTATTGCAGCTGTTTTTTGAGATAAGGTGCAAATTCCCTTGTGTGAACACAAATGGCTTTATTTGACAATTAGTGTCACTGTACATGTGGAATTGGTAAGGTTTAGATATAAAATAAAGAGTGGGGTCAGAATGATGTATTATTCTTCATTTGACATGCAAGAATTCTGTATCCCCAGTCAACAATCCTGTAGTTGGCAATTGTTAACACAAAGAACTTTCACAGTAAATGGATGGATGAAGGCATAAAGCTAAAATGGTCCAAAGTATCCTAGAAGGAATACTTCCAATTTGCCAAAACCATCAGTGAATTGATCACCTTTGATCTTATGTTACTTGGTTTAGGGGCTGAAATTGCTAGATTAGAAAGAAAAATAAAGTGTGGGAAAATTCACACAAATTGCAGAGGGAGATGGGGTTGGACTGGATTTATGGGACTTGTAGCAATCATAACTATCATATTAATAAAGCTAAGTGAGATCATATGGTTTTCTTGCTGGAAATGATTCACTTTAAGCTGCTCGCAAATATCTTATGTTTCTTAACATGTTTGATCACAATGTCTTTTCCATATATTTCTGCTAACTAAAAATTGCAGAACCTCACATTTGCACATCATAAGCAATTCTGAAAGATGTTACAGTTACACAATGTAGAGTAAACCATTATATTTCGCCATTCACCAAAGGTTTTGCATTATGGGTTTTGTAATTAGAAATAGTGGGATGAGGTATATTCATGAAATAAAATGTTGTAACCTTTCTTTTAATTAGTGATAAAAGTTTGATAACATTCTAAACAACAATTAATACAGATAAACCAATATGAAGCTGAAATGCTGACTCTTAGCAGGAGAATGCTCAGTCTTTGATCTGAGTTGCATGAGCAGTGGCAATATCCAACGTTGGCTGCTGGCTTTCCCACTGAAGGGAAGATTCCCCAAGTTAGTTCAGTCTGGTCAACAGTTCACATTGATTGGAAGTTTTGTATCAAGGTCTTGGAGAAGGCACTTGCCTCCTCTTTGGCAGCAGAAGTGTGGACACAGACAGAAGAGGAGACTATTGAATCCATGAGTGAAATTTAAAAAAAAAATTGTTGCAATGGTTTTCCAAAAAAAAAATCTTCTGGATTGCAGTACAAAAATATTTGATTGATGTTGGCAGATTATTTTAAAGTAATATCCAATATGACAAATCTTAACTGTCTTCAAGAAACACCATTGTCCTTGAGCCTTTTGACCTAACAGATTTGTGAATGACCACAGCTCCTACAAGTATACATTGAACATTTCACTGCATATAATAAATATTAAGAAAATTAAGATGCAATCAGGTTGAAACAATCTTAAATCGATGGAGAACATGGTGAATATTTGTCACATGTTTTCATTTATATTCAATTTAAACCAGAGGCTGCTTTTTGATTCAGGTTTAATCTACTGTAAAATAATTATTGGCCTTTTGGCTGTTTTCATTCAACTCTAAAAATATACCCTTTTTAAACATGTTTCTGGAAGAATATCTTAAAGTCACTGATCATTTTTAGTTATTATTGTCATACAAATGTTTTTCAGTCTGTGTAGTGTTCTCCAGTTTAAGATATTTCAGGCACATTTATATGTTACCTAGCTAATCGGAAGGAAACCAAAAAGAAAATAAATGTTAGCATCTATTTAAGGCAGCTGTCTAGTTAATAGTGGGGATATTTTCACACAGGAATGATTAGAGCAGTGAAACTGTACAAGTAGGTTGACTACTCGTGTGTGACCGGAGGTATTGACTGTCATTGTAATTATTACTGTCGTTTTGATTATCTGTAATACTCTGTGGGATTGTTCTTTCATGTTTGTGCATATTTTTCCTTTAGTAAATTATTATTGCTGCTCACAATAATGTGAATGGATAGACAAATTATGAATTTTGTCTTCATTTAATATCACTTGTTATACTGATGACTTACTTAACTATAGATTGGTTGAATATCAACCAATGCTGTAAAAAGCAGCAGGGCTTATTTCTCAGCTTTTGTTACGGAAGTGGATCTGGCTGTGGTGACTCACTTTCTCAGTCTCAGTGTAATCGATTTTGACTTTTAAAGTGCCCTGTTCCTTTGACGTCCATCCTTGTGATTTGGCCATGAGTTTGAATCTTCCGCAATGGGTTAACAGCTGGTGAAAATGAAATGGATCAATAAAGCTTTCTCAACTGAAGCTTCTTATGACCTGGCCACCACATACACGAGCAAGGCAAAGGGGATTTGTGGTTGAGGTGGTCCAGTCATCTGGATTACATTATGAAGTTTGGAGCAACATATCTGTTCCATCACCTCCCCCTAGAGTAATTCACATCTACATTGGTGCCATCAGGTAGGAATGGAACAGAATAAGCATTTCCCTTGACCTGACCAATTCTGACATAACAAGTACCTGATTGCACCAATTGAAAGTGACTTTACCTCTTGCGGCTGTCATGCTCCCAAATGCTCCCAAATATTCAGTCTCTTCCTCCATAAACTGGTCCTTAACTTTACCTTTACCAGAATAAAACTGTTAATGTTTACCTGCTGATCTGGTAAAATGTGTAAGTAACACAATAACAAGTGTTTTGAATAGTGTAAGACCTGTTACATAATGTCAACTGCAGTTTCTGTTCTGGTGCTGTATGTAGCCGTAGATAAGTGGGTGTGTACGCTTGTAGTTGTACTACAAGGCCACAGGGTGGCAACACTTGAATCTGTAAGCCTTTATCATAGACTCAAATTCAGGTTAAAAAAAGGATGTAATGTTTAGTTTTGGTTCTCCATTTACCACCATACTCCCACAAATGTTAATCTGATCATTCATTACCTTACTATTCCACGCAATGATCTTGACCCCAATAAAATCCTGAGTTTGTCCACTTACACAAGCCCCCATTACAACTCCTACTTTCAATCTTAAGGGTATAGATTTTAAATGCATCAATAATGCAATTTAATTAACCATTAATTCCCATATTCTGGATGGAACATTAGAAGTATACCTGCAGAATTCTTGTAAAAATTATTGGAGAAAATTCTAAAGGAGACGATTTATGTGTATTTGGAATAATAGGGGCTCATTAGGTGTAGTTCACACCAACCAACATGTCCCATCTGCACTAGTCCCACCTGCCTGCGTTTGGCCCATATCCCTCTAAACCGGTCCTGTCCATGTACCTGTCCAAATGTTTCTTAAACGTTGCAATTCTATCTGCCTCAACTACCTCTTCCGGAAGCTCATTCCATACACCCACCAACCTTTGTGTGAAAAAGTTAGTCCTCAGGTTCTTATTAAATCTTCCCCTCCTCACCTTAAACCTAACTCCTTAGGTTCTTGATTTCCCTACTGGGCAAAAGATGTGACCTGATTTAGGGTCCTCTCATTCCTTGGAATCCACTCATAATTAACATGGTTATCAATAGCCGGCATGGACTCGGTGGGCTGAAGGGCCTATTTCCATGTTCTATCTGTAGACTAAATTAAACCTTTCATCCCTGCCACTTTCCTTACTACTCTCACTTTGTCACCCTTCCTTTATTCACCTCATCCCTCTTCTCTTCACAACCTTGATGGGGATGATCTGCAATTTGCTTGACCCGAATAGAATTCAAGGTCTTGATTCTTACTTGGACTTTTAAGAGGTCTGCATTGATCTCTCAGAAAATGTTGTATTTCTAAATGAATAGTAAGGTTGTCAATATTTACATATCAGTTTAGATATCAGGTCTGATTCAGCCTCACAAATAGTTGGAGTAGTTTGGAGCAGTGGGAAATTGATTTTGTAGCAGGGGCCAACATTTATGTTTTTTTCTCTTTGCAATAAGGGCATAAGGTCATAAGTGATAGGAGCAGGTTTAGGCCATTTGGCTCATCAAGTCCACTCTGCCATTCAATCATGGCTGATCGATCTCCGCCCTCCTAACCGCATTCTCTTGCAAGGACACAAGGCAGCCTGGCAGCAATATCATGACGGTTGCGCAAGATCAAGCGAAGTACTGGTCAAAGATCCTATTTACTATTTGTACAGAAACCTGACATCAGTGTGAGAGGATTACGTATTTCAGAGATACACTTTTTTAATGCTGGGGAGCATCTTGCGTTTTGACTGCACGGGACTTGCATTTATCCATAATCATAAACAACTCTTCACTTGTTTTGTGTGTGTATCTGCCTTACTCCAAAATGTTGGGCACGCTATTCCAATTTGCTCTTCAGTGCAACCCAGCACAAAACTAACAATGCAAGTGATTACTTCACCTGGAAAGAAGATAGTTTTCTTTCTTTAATTTACGCTCTTCACAGGCCAACTGCCAAATTTATACAAAACTAACATTTTACAAGCAATCTCTATAATTAAAGTGTTGTGGATATCAGAAAAGCTTTTGACTTTCTTGTGAAGCTCTTAAGGTATTAGCTTAGGTTCTCACCTTTTTTTTAATCTATATCGTTGTTTATTGTGTAATCATCTTTCCCTAAGATAGTGTTTGAAATAACTGCCTAAACTCCTTCCACCAAAGTTAGTTGATAATTTACACAGTATTATGTAACAAAAGTAAAGTAAGTTCCTGTTAATTTTGAAAAGAGTTTGACTTCAGGAAACTTTGAAAAGGAAGAGAAGAAATTGTATAACATACCGGTAATTTTCGCAATGGATTGGGTAAACGCAATTTGATTGATAACCAATGAAATCAATTGCAAATAGAGTCGCCGGTAGACATAAAATTGACTAATCATTGAACAAGAAACCAAAATTGCTATTGAGAGAGTGCAGCGTAGGTTTAGTTGGTTAATTCCCGGAATGGTGGGAATGTTGAAAGACTGGAGCGACTAGGCTTGTATACACTGGAATTTAGAAGGATTAGAAGGGATCTTATTGAAACATATAAGATTATTAAGGGATTGGACACGCTAGAGGCAGCAAATATGTTCCCAATGTTGGAAGAGTCCAGAACAAGGGGCCACAGTTTAAGAATAAGGGGTAGGCCATTTAGAACGGAGATGAGGAAAAACATTTTCACTCAACAGAGTTGTAAATCTGTGGAATTCTCTGCTTCAGAAAGCAGTGGAGGCCAATTCTCTGGATGCTTTCAAGAGAGAGTTAGATAGAGCTCTTAATGATAGCAGAGTCTGGAGGTATGGGGAGAAGGCAGGAACGGGTTCCTGATTGTGGATGATCAGCCATGCTCACATTGAATGGCTGTGCTGGCTCGAAGGGCTGAATGGCCTATTCCTGCACCTATTGTCTATAATTCTTAGACAATATATCCATTAAACGATTTTCAATCCTGTCTTCATATCTTGTATTTAGAAAAGATAATAATGAAGTGTTCTTGCCTTTTTGTACACACCTAATATCAATTACTTAAGACCAATTGGTTTAAAAGTTCTATTTATTTTATTCACATTTTTGATACTGTTGTTTCAGAACAGAGCCGTGTGATTCATATTATTACTAGTGCATTCATGTGTTGTCGAGGATCGACTTAAACACCTCCTGTGCTGCACTACCCAGAGCATGATTTACCCACTGATCATTTAGTACGGTTGGGATTTGATTGATTGAAAGATGCAGGATTTTTGTAGGCCTTTCGACCCACCAAGTTCACACTAATTCTACGTTCCTACACTCCCTACACTCTAGGGGCATGTCAGAGGCCAATTAACTTACAAACCCACACATCTTTTGGATATGGAAGAAAATCCACATGGTCACTGGGAGAACGTGGAAACACCATACTGACAACACCCAATGTCGGGATTAAACGTGGCAGCAGCTCTATCAGCTGCATTATTGTGCTACACATTTTATATTTTCCCACATAACAACAGTTAATGGGATGCTGTGTGTCTATCATCGTGAATGCAAGATGCTCCTATTTTTCTTTCTACCAATCTGCTTTTTGCCATCTTTAATCTGTCAGCTCTTTCACTTACTTTGTCTTCTCCATACTTGCCTTTGTCTGCTTATTATTTTTTCTCACTTTGCCCTCCTTTCTCTTGCAGTCCATCTGTGTATAAATAACTCTCTCAATGTCTCTGCAATTGGGCATGCGTTGTGTGATATTCGTCCTAAATCTAAATATTCTCCAGCTCAAAAACAATTTATTTATACTTCTGTATTTGCTCCACAATGTCATGAGTGGAGATGTGGGTTTCTAGCCTACTACATCTATTATTAACCAAAACAGAAATCGTAGGAAATTTAACTACGATTAGATATGCCAGGAAATTGAATAAAATGTAATCACGAAAACAAATGCTGATAGTGAATTTGAAAAGTAAAAATGCAGAGACTTAAAAGTACATACATGGAGGAGAGTTTAAAAGGAAACAGTAGGGCAGTAATGGCATTCAAAAACAGAAACAGTGGAAATGTTGCTAAAAATAACTCACTAAAAGCTGGATTAGAAAGAAAACAGACCAGGAAAACCTGAGCAGCAGAGCAGTGTTTTGAAGAGTGGTGGAAGTTGTTAAAAGGAAACAACCAGAAACTAAACTAAATTAAAACTAAGCCATCAAAATGAAAAGCAAATATATTTGGAATAGCAATTAGTAAAGCACATAAAAGGCAGAAGCTCGACATTAACACAACCATTATAACTTTAGGCAGAAAGTTGCCTAACTCCACTGTAATGTAGTGGATGGTGGGAGGAGGTGAATAACAGGCTGCTTGTCTTGTTGCAGGGCACGGATCATCTACACTATCTCCATCGGACTCTCGGCAACACCTGCAGCAAGAATAAGCAAATCAGCAGGCTGGAATGGGCTTTCTGTGGACAGGAATGCCATTGGAGAGCAAAATAAACTTGCTGGATTGTCGATAGGTAAGTAGTGGGAGGGATGGGGTGTGGCATTGTGGGAGCACGGGAACCCCATGATGGGGCGGCCTGGGATTTTTTTCTGGCTTGAAGGCAAAAACGTTAAAAAATATAATGGAGATTATTATAAGATAATTTGTTTCTGAATAAATTAATTATTTTCTACTTTCTTTAGCTGAAAGAACCAAATTGTTTAAAATCTGTAACAATAAAATAGGATTCTTAATTTTGAATTTTAACAAAGGCACATTTGTATCGCCTTATTTTATTATACTCGAGCATTTTCTTTCAAAATCCTAAGTGTTTGCAAGGTGGTAATTTTTACAAAATTGAATAACACCATTTACATTTCAAATCAAACATTATTCAATAGTAAAATAGGAATTAATTTGTATTGTACTTCAGTAACTTGATGTGAATGTAAAGATTTAGACAAAATTTCATCAGCATCAAAAAAGAGGCGATTATACTTCGTAGTCTATCCCCATTTGATGTAATTAACCTCATATTGTATTTTAAAAAATGCGTAGAACAGCAATGCCAAAAGGTAAAAACAACTGGAAATAAGAGGCAGGTTTCCCCCTGGTGGCTATTGATAGAATGGCTTCACTTATTTAAAGTTTGTATAATTCAGTTTCTATTGTCATCCCATTTTTTGACAACCAAATTGCTGTTAGGAATTCCAGAGACATTTATTCATTCCTACCCCCCCTGCTCCATTAATAAGAAAGTTACTCTAAATTCATTGTGAAAATGTTTTCCAAATATCTTGTACATAAATTTGGCTGAAAATTATTATATTTTGGTAGAAATTATTTATTTGGCCTATTTTGGATAAAATTGGTTTATCTTTGCATAAAGCTGGTGAAGTTTCCTCAGAGGCAGGACACAACGTCAGCCTTGAACAATATCAGATGCTGTGCAGCATCAAGTGAAGTACTGGGCGAAGATCATATTTACTATGGGCACAGAAGTGACCTAATTTATTAATACACAAGATCTTGCTCGGGCTTAAACTTATGAAAAAGCATTTTTTGTTAAATCAGTAAAACGTCAAAACTGGTGGTGTGGACCCATGCTGGAGGAACTCAGTAGGTCAGGGAACATGGAGGAAAATGGACAAACAACATTTTGGACGGGGACCCTTCTATAGACTAATGGAGTAGGGAGAAGAATGCTGGAAAAGATATTGAGCAAAATCTGGCAAGCGATAGGATACATGTGAAGGGGATGAATGGTAGAAGGGTGGAGATAGTGACAAAGCCAAAAGGGTGTCAGATAAGGAAAGAGTGGAATGTTACACTGCACCTCAGTTTTAACATCATGGACGACGAGTGTTTCATCAGCTACGCTCTAGTCTCTGGCATGACACTCAAGTACAACCATGTGCCTTGAGGCTACAACTGCTATCGGTCATAGCTACGGCACTATGTCAAAGACGTACAGGTATGTAGGTTAATTGGCTGGGTAAATGTAAAAATTGTCCCTAGTGGGTGTAGGAGTGTTAATGTACGGGGATCGCTGGGCGGCACGGACTTGGTGGGCCGAAAAGGCCTGTTTCCGGCTGTATATATATGATATGATATGATAATATGCCATTGTTGGTAATAGTCATTTCACAGGTGTTATGCATGGAAACTGCAAATTGTCTCGTTCGCCTGTGTTCTGCATTGTGGTGGGATTTTGCCTGACCCACCCTCCTTCAAAAAGAAGAAAAATTACTTGGATTTCAGTGTCAATCAACTCAGCGAAACTAGAAATTTTAAATAAAAATATTAATGGAAACATGATAGTATGCAAATTATTTGCCTACAATACCTCTACATTCACTCCGGCTTCAAACCTACCAACTTTTCAGCAAATGCCAGCAAGGGCTGGGATCTTGCTCACCCAAAAGCACCTCACCACTCAACCATGCCGATTTACAGAATTTTAAGAATTTAACTTCTCAATGCCAAAGTGGCAACGTTATGAGGAAGAAGGATGGTGGAAGATGAACAGCTCAGCAATTGGCAACCATTTCATCAATCCGACCACATTTCCACTGGAGATTAAGTTACTCTTGTAACATTGGGGGGCAGTTCTTGTTTTTAAAAAAAATGTTTACTTCGTTATGATTTTTTAAAGTTTACTTCCAATTGAACAGTTTTTAATTATCCAAGTGATAAACTTGGATTTATCGTTTATCATAATCGATAAACATTAAAATTGTGAACATAGAATTGTTACTTTTGGTTTAATTCTGTATGTTGAATTACTAAAATAGTGATTCAGCTAAACTAAGAATACTGAATATTCTATAGGCGAGGAATCTACTGAGGTGGTCAAAAATGAATGTAAACTTCAACTACAAAATGCACTGAGTGTTGAATACCTCAAAATAAAGCAACAGATGAAGAGATTGTGCTAGTGTTTTATTTATAAACTGTTCACAAAAAAGTAATTAAATAGTCAAAAACTGTGCAAAAGCCACATATTGAATGACATTAATGGCAAGATGACAACAGATCACATTTCAAAAAGAAACACTTGTAAACAGCTTAGAAAATAAAAATCAATATATCTAAAATATCTGTAAACGATTTTCCTGTGTGAAAAATTACAAATCTAAAGAATCAGTAGAGAAAAACCTGTTTTTTGAAAGGGATTGGACAGTGGAACTAGCACAATCTTTCTCATTGCATCTATACCATTTTTAGATTTTTATGATTTCCCTATACTTTCCCACCCCAAGCTCCATCTTCTATTTGCTTATAGCCCACCCAACAGATGACACCCTTCCCCTCACTGAATATTGTTGAAACATTAGAACACACTTTGATACTTCACACTAAATTGGAATTTCCAGATTATGAATGTTTGAAAACTAATCATTAAAAGCACTCACCAAAAGAAATGAAGCAGAAGTGAAATTTTCTAGACCATTAAATTTTGAAAGCATTCAGCTCAAAAAGACAAACCATTTCTCATTATTGTCCCAATAGATGACAAGATGCAAATATCAACTTAGAACAAAGATGGCTATTAGGAATGTTTGATTAATAACGAAAACTAAGGAAACGAGCTTGATTCTAAATATGAGCTACAGGTTTATTGATTGTGGTAGCTAATTGTTTGAAGGCCAGAATGAGTATACTTGCTTGTGCAGTTATCATTCGATTGTAATTCTAAGACTGTCATATCACAAAACATTTGCCAATGAAAACAATTGCATGACTCATAATGAATCCAGCATTAGCCACATAAAACATTTACAAATAACTTTGTCATGTAGTTAAGACAATTGATAATTTGTTGCAGCCTTGAACCAAATGACGATGATTTCAATTGACCGTCACAATAAAACATTACATTATTTAACTTACTGATGTAAAATATCATACTGCTTACAAAAAATCTGTATCGAGAAGCATGGATAATATCTATGCTACGAATCAGTTAAAATAGTTTAGGTAGTTGTCGGAGCCTATTTACATCCAGAATGTTACACATTGTATCACTGCTTTCTGTTACTCTTTTCTTTTCAGGAGCATTTGTTATAAACTTTTGAGAAAAGTCTTGAATTTCATTTTCTTTGTCAGAATGCTCAGTGTAACCAATTTCTTCAGCAACCATCTTAATTTTTGGTTTTGAATTCTTTAAAATCTGCTGATCGTCTTGACCCCGAGCATTCATATTCTGCGGTATTGAGGAAGTAACTTCATTGGTAATGTTTCTTAGGATATTCCCATCCAGCTTTGAGGGAGACTGAGAAGCACTGCATTTCTTAGTCTTCATTTGTCTTTCAACTATTTTTTCATTTCTTTCTTTTCCAAAGGAAATAATTTCTGAATCAGCTTTTATGGTCTGAACGCCAGTATCTGGCAATTCTTCATCATCACTGCTATAGCAATCCTCCACAAGTCCATATCTCTTCATGTATTTGCGTGTGGCAAACGACATATTACTGGGCGAAATCAAGCTCAGACCTACCATGCTCCTATCAGTGTTCAATTCTAATAGACCATTTAGGGATGTGGATTCATTATTACTGTTAAGCCTGCTGAGAGACATCTGGGACAGCTGAGCATCATTCAGGTACTTCAGAGCAATAGCATTGGCTTCCATGCTAAGGTCAACTCCACTCGTTCCAAATCCACTTGTGCCAACGTTGACAAATGACATGTAGTTCAGCCTTGGAATAACAGCTTCCGGGTTTATGCGAGCCAATGTGCTTCAGAACAAGGAAACAAAGTTGTTACATATTCATAAACATTATTGCATGTATTTCAGATAAAACTGTAATTGTCATGCACGCTAACAAATATTATTTCTTTGGCGACTTTAGGCATAAATTAGTTTGAGGTCAGGTAGAACTTTCCTTGCATTCTCTGGAACACAGCTTCTTACTTTGGGGAAAGGATGCCATCATCCAAACAAAAAACACTTTTTAAAAATAAAAATAGATTTCTTCATTCTCACAATTAATTGCCAATACCTTGCATTTTCAACTTTGCTCTTGGTCTTGATGACATTGGAAGATTCAAGATCAATTTTCACTCCCATTTTCTTAAGCTGTTTCAGGGTAGCATTCAGTACATCATTTTCATCCCTCTGACAGTTCTGGAGGTGATGATGCTTCCTGCTTCTGTCAGCATTTTGTGGAGAGGATTCTAATCTGGCATCTTTGTTCTGTATTTCCTGATCTTCTTTTAAATTACAGGATTCTATGAGTTGGTTCACCTGGCCCTTATAGAAAAAGAAAACTTTCATTCAGATAACTATTTTGCAATGCCCTTTGTATTGTTACAAGCTGCCTAGACATCTTAATACTGATTTCATTGCATTGTTTTGTGTCCACATGTTATAATAATTTTAACACTTGCTTAATTGTAACTTGGAGAAAAGGGTGCTGAAGTAATTTACTTATTTTCTTTTACAAAAACAAAAGGCACTGTTTAAATTTCAAACATCCCAATAAAATTTGGCTATTCAGCTCCATTTCTGCTATAAGGAGAGAATTATATAGAAAACAAATTCTACTAAGCAAACTTTCCATAACTGAATAAGTGTTATCCTAATATAATAAATGAATTTTCACAAAATGTAGCCTCACATGCCTCCGATACTTAAAATACCAACTTTGCACTTAAATGTATAATTCTAGCTTCTTCGGAAAGATATCTAATCATTTCAGATTTAATCTTAAGCATGCATGATTATAATTATTGACTGATACAACTGGACCTCCAGCCTTGGTGAGAGAACATGCCAGTCACTGGCATTCAGATAAAAACTGGTATAGCGGCAGCTTTAGTCTTCCCAATAAAGTCCTTAAGCTTACCGTATGACGAAGGAGTGGAGTGATATTTCTTGACGCAGAGATCTTCATGGCATTTCAGTAATACAAACAGATTAGTATATCTCCCGTCATATAATTTGGTAAGAACTAATATCTTAACGTAATTTGGTAAGAACTAATATCTTAACGTCGCTCCTTAGTGTCTGAAGCATTACGCAAGTGAATTTCCAATTATACTCATAATTCTGTCTCCTCCCATCACGTGGCGGCGCCTAACGGCAGCGGCTGACTAGCAGTCTGTCCGTCTTTTTCCCCCCTTTTTTTTGTTGTGTGTCGGTGTTGGGATGGTTTTTATATATATTTTTTTGGTTGTGTATGTGTGGGAGGGGGTGGTGGTGTGGGTGGGTGTGTGGGGGGGGGTGGGGGGAACTTTTCTCTTCCTCACGGCGCGGGGTGCGGCTCGACGGGGCCCAACATCGCCCGGTGCGGCTTGGCCGCTGGACTTTACATCCCGGTGCGGCTTGGCCGCTGGACTTAACAGTGCCCGGTGCAGCTCGGCTGCGGGGCTTAACATCGCCCGGTGCAGCTCGGCTGCGGGGCTTAACATCGCCCGGTGCAGCTCGGCTGCAGGGCTTAACATCGCCCGGTGCAGCTCGGCTGCGGGGCTTAACATCGCCCGGTGCAGCTCGGCTGCGGGACTTTTCACCGCTGGTGCAGCTCGGCTGCGGGGCTTAACATCGCCCGGTGCGGCTCGGCCGCGGGGCTTAACATCGCCCGGTGCAGCTCGGCTGCGGGGCTTTTCACCGCTGGTGCAGCTCGGCTGCGGGGCTTAACATCGCCCGGTGCGGCTCGGCCGCGGGGCTTAACATCGCCCGGTGCAGCTCGGCTGCGGGGCTTTTCACCGCTGGTGCAGCTCGGCTGCGGGGCTTAACATCGCCCGGTGCGGCTCGGCCGCGGGGCTTAACATCGCCCGGTGCAGCTCGGCCGCGGGGCTTAACATCGCCCGGTGCAGCTCGGCCGCGGGGCTTTTCATCGCTGGTGCGGCTCGGCTGCGGACTTGACATCGCCCGGTGCGGCTCGACCACGGGACTTAGCTGCGCAAGGCTTGGTCGCGGGCCTTTCATCGCCCGGTTCGGCCGCGAGACGTTTCAGCGCCCGGTGCGGGGACTGTGCGGGTCGGTCGGGGACGAGCTGTCTGTCCGTGGGCGTGGGGAAGAGAGTGGAAGTTTTGTTGCCTCCATCACAGTGAGGGGGTGTTTGGAGTCACTGTGATGGACGTTTGTGTTGGGGTTATGTGTCTTGTGTTCTTTTTTTTTCTATGACTGCTATGTAGTTTCGTTCGGTACTTCGGTACCGAAGGACAAATAAAGCTCTGTTATACCTGTTACATAAATGCACATATGCCCATATATGCAAGCCTAGTATTCATCTCATGACAACCCCCAAGTGTCCAAAAATAATACAACAGGATACAAAATAATATAATATGTTAAGATAGCTAGTAAACACAAATGGCTCCTACAGCTGGCATTTTAGAAAAAGCAAATGGTTGATCCAAAAAAACATCACCCACCACAGTGCAATTCCCTGCCCCCTTTTTAAACCAGTGAACAAGACGGGAACCAAGTCATGTGCTCAACAACTCCAGGTTTGATCCTGAATTTCTGCACATGCGAGGTTTGTACCCATTCCTTGCAACTGCATGTTCCCCCAAGTTTAATTTATTATTGTCGTGTGTACCGAGGTACAATGCAAAGCTCTGTTGTTATGTGCTATCCAGTCAGCGAAACAACATGCATGATTACACTCAAGCCATTCACAGTACACAGATGCAGGATAAAGGGTAATATGCTTAGTGCAGGATAAAGTCAAGTAAAGTCTGAATAAAGATAGCTCAAAAGTCTCCAATGACCACTCTAGCTGGTGAGAGAGCGGTTCAGTTGCCTAATAACAGCTGGGAAGAAATGGTTTCTGAATGTGGAGGTATGCGTTTTCAAACATCTTTACTTCTCACCTGATGGGAGAAGGGAGGAGTGACAGGACTGAGGCTGATCATTAATAATGTTTGTGGGCTTGCTGAAGTAGCGCGAAGTGTAGATAGTCAATGGAAGGGAGGTTGGTTTGCATGGACTGGGCTGCATCACACAACTCGCTGCAATTTCTTACTGTCTTGGATGGAGCTGTTCCCAAACCTTGCTGCGATGCATCCCGATAAAATGCTTTCTACGGCACATCTGTAGAAGCTGGTGAGGGTAGTTGTGGACATGCCAAACTTCCCAAGCCTTCGAAGGTTGGTGTGCCTTCTCGGCCATTGCTTCAAATGTGGCTGGTCAAGGACAAAATGCTGGTGATACTTATTCCCAAGAACTTGAAACTATCAACCATCTGTACTTTAGCACCATCAATATATATCGGGTCTCTGATTTCTGGTTTTTCTCAGATTTCTTCTCGCATCCCAACATGCTGGCTATTAATTAGCTACTATGAATTACATCTAGCATTAACAGATTGTGGAAGAGAATTTGGGATGGGGTGGCATTAATGGGCATGTATGAAAGGATAAACTACATGGTTTAAAAAAAAAGTGAAACTGAATTGTTGGGAATGCTGAGAATTAACAAGGACTTGATGGGCTAAATGTCTTCCAATATTGTAAGGAAATAAGAGTTATATAAAATGAGAAATAAATTATTCCCAATGCTATTCAAAATATTACAGATCTAAATCTAAATTCCCCAACAAATGTACAGAGATCGCACTTTCTTCCTGTGATTAGATAGGGTTTCCCCTGGATGCTCAGGTTTTGGTCCACATTCCAAAAACATGTAAATTGTTGCTATAAATTGCAGATATGCGGTGGAATCCGAGGACGAGTTGATGGAACTGTGGGGAGGATTAAAATGGTGGGTAGAATTACCGTGAAAGTGGGAAGTTGATGGTTTGGCATGGACTCAGTGGGCCAACAAACTTGGTTTCGTGCTGTATCTCTCAAAGACCAACATTGGCTGGTTCATACAAAGTAATTATGGAGCACTGGTCACTTGGATACACAACAGTTACTGGCACATTAATATTGTTAGCAAAAAATAATACTTTTCAAAAGATAGAATGTAGTGAAAAATCCAAGCATTCCATTAAGAAAAGCAACAGATAAAATCTAATTGAACACTTACCATTAAATTCTGGTAAAAAAACTGCTCATTATGCGATTCTGTGGTGTGCTCCTCAGTTTCTTTATTAACAACGTTACATAGTACATCAGATTGGCTAGTTTTCAAATGCATACTTGCACTCTCACCAAGCACTGGGCTCTGTAAACTTATATCACGATCCCAGCAGTACTTTGAACATTCAGTTTTACTGTTAAGAGGTAAACAGAAAGATTAGAAACATAGCAAAAAACTGACAATATCCAAGATAATCTGTAAAATTATTAATACTAGTGGTGTAGACATATTCAAAATAAAACCTTAAATTGAAAAAGTCAGCATCAATTTGCCAACCATTCCAGATCTGACAGGTCAGAGTTCAGAGGCAAATGCGAAGAAGCCTTCCGGTACTAATGTCTATACACTATACAAATTGCTAAGTTGACATTTTGATAAGTCATAGTCCTTTTGCAATACCCCAAACAATAGTTTCCGCAATTTAATTTCAGCATTTCCCTGCATTGCTAATGTACCCCATATCAAACATCAAATGACCACACATTATCATGATGACAATATTATTATTTAGTTTTCATTAAAAAAGTTGGAAAGTTGTTTTTGGAAGGAGCAGTATAATAATGAATAAAATTAATACTGATGCATTGTCCCTTCCATGTACATCCAGACAAGATTCAATTGTCATTCTAGTTTTCCAGAGTGGAATGCACGAGCATCTTACAGTTAATGTCACAGTCTGGAAGTTGATGTTTTTTTAAATCAAAGATGAAAATGGGAAGATAGTTTATTTCCCACATTCAAGTTACTGCTCTGGCTGTCTCACATGAATGTCCAAAGTTAACAGTCAGGACCACTTGGGCCCAAGACCAATAAATGCCCCTTTTCCACTTTTTCTCCTCAGTATTAATTTTCTACATAACTTGGGATGCAAATGGATTTGAATGTAGTCCTGTTATATTACGCAAGAATTCTTCAATTACAATGAAAATGAATGCATTTATAGGAGGTACACAAAGAATATCGTCAACTGTCACCAGGACAGAACATCAAATTACATGTCACATTGTCCCAAAATCCCCAATCCAGATTAAAGATATTTTAGACCATCAGAAACAAACCTAAAATGACCGATTCTATTATGATTGCTTCAATGACTAATTGTTGCAAACCTCACTTCAAATGCTATAATTTTAGTTCAACAGCAAATACAGAATGTAAGCGATTTAAAAGGATTGTTGATTTCCCTTGTGCCAAGCAAAAGCAACAAAAGCTTACAAAGCAGACAAATCAGTAAAACCACCGCTATGCTTGCCTAAAAATGTATTTACATTACTTTTCTTGAAATAAAAAATCTTCAGTTTAACCCATGGTAAATTTGTTTCACTAGGCATTAACTTTATCATACAGTTCAAAAATAGATTTTTCAGTTTAAATTTTAATTACAATTTTGGCCTGTATCCATATTTTAATTATTCATTTTTCCTGATGTAAATTTATTTGGCAATGAAATCACATCTGATGCCCGAAGTGTTATTTACAACTATTAGTAAGTTAAATAGTCTTTATTACAATCTTACTTCTGAATATCAGTAGCTTGGCCAGATGTATTTGTTGCAACATGACTGTCCTCCACAAAGCTGTGAATGTCCACTTCATTCAGTGAAGAGGCAATACTGGTGTGGCTGGTATCCTTGGTTGTTATAGACGCAATCATTTCTTCAGTGTATGATTCAGAGTCATTTAACTGGTACGCCTCTTGTTTCTCAGGACTCCAGAACAAACTGGCACCTAGTAATGAATGTACAATATAAAGATACAATATATTTCTGTTTTCCTGAGGTTCTACTTAGCACAATTACTAGCATCACAACACCATGAATCTTCATGTAAACTACCATAACAGTTTAAGAATAAGGGGTAGGCCATTTAGAACGGAGATGAGGAAGAACTTTTTCAGTCAGAGAGTGGTGATGGTGTGGAATTCTCTGCCTCAGAAGGCAGTGGAGGCCAGTTCGTTGGATGCTTTCAAGAGAGAGCTGGATAGAGCTCTTAAGGATAGCGGAGTGAGGGGGTATGGGGAGAAGGCAGGAACGGGGTACTGATTGAGTGATCCACCATGATCGCATTGAATGGCGGTGCTGGCTCGAAGGGCTGAATGGCCTACTCCTGCACCTATTGTCTATTGTCTATAACAAGCAGATTTGGTCTTGGTTTAAGGGAGGACACCTCAAAAGCATCATTCAACATTAACTAATATGTCACACACTCTTTGAATGATAAGACCTAAAATTACGTTAGCTTAGAATACATGAAAAGGCACCTAGTGGAAACCACGCTATAGTGTTGCCTTAGGTTAATTCATGTTTTTAAAAGGAGAATGTCTTTAAAGGACACAATGGGTTGTCATACTAGCAATGGTAGTGAACTGCAAGATGTTGGCAAGATGTTGCTGATAAGTGTGAGGTGCTGCATTTTGGTAGGACAAATCAAAATAGGACGTACAGGGTAAATGGTAGGGAATTGAGGAATGCAGTGGAACAGAGGGATCTGGGAATAACTGTGCATTGTTCCCTGAAGGTGGAATCTCATGTGGATAGGGTGGTGAAGAAGGCGTTTGGTATGCTTGCCTTTATAAATCAGAGCATCGAGTATAGAAGTTGGGATGTAATGTTAAAATTGTACAGGGCATTGGTGAGGCCGAATCTGGAGTATGGTGTGCAGTTCTGGTCACCAAATTATAGGAAGGATGTCGACAAAATGGAGAGGGTACAGAGGAGATTTACTAGAATGTTGCCTGGGTTTCAGCACTTAGGCTACAGAGAGAGGTTGAATAGGTTGGGTCTTTATTCTTTGGAGCGTAGAAGGTTGAGGGGGGACTTGATAGAGGTTTTTAAAATTTTGAGAGGGACGGACAGAGTTGACGTGGGTAGGCTTTTCCCTTTGAGAGTGGGGAAGATTCCAACAAGGGGACATAGCTTCAGAATTGAGGGACAAAGGTTTAGGGGTAACATGAGGGGGAACTTCTTTACTCAGAGGGTGGTGGCTGTATGGAATGGGCTTCCGGTGGAAGTGGTGGAGGCTGGCTCGATTTTATTATTTAAGAGTAAATTGGATAGGTATATGGATAGGAGGGGATTAGAGGGTTATGGTCTGAGTGCAGGTAGATGAGACTAGGTCAGGGAGAATGGTCTGCGTGGACTGGTAGGGCCAGACAGGCCTGTTTCCATGCTGTAGTTGTTATATGTTATATGTTATATGTTATACCAGAATTGCTTAGCACAAAAAGGCAAGAGGGAAATCCAAGGATGGGAAGGGCGTATTTTAACAGCAAGAACATTTGGGATTTAGTGCAATTCGTACTTTCATTTAGCCATCATTAGATTGTTATATGTTAGCATTTTTTAAGGCTCATAAGTAACAGCTTAGTTTCAATAAAAAGATATATTTTAATCCTATACCTATGCCAATCCAATTTTGTTGCTTCTACTTCTATTGAAGTTCACTCTTGCTACAGTCAAGCCTCTATAACAGATAATCTGAACTAACTGTTGATCATCTACAACAAATAAAAGGCGATATAGATTCTCCATACAAAACTGAATTCTTTCCTCTGGTGGTGCCAGCTTATGTACAAAGATATAACTTTGACTTCACCTTCCCAAACCTGTTGTGCATCATTTTATGTCTCTCATTGCCACATCTCTCAAGGCTAAAGTGCCCTGAATTATGAAAGTTGTTCACCAGGATTCTTTCCTCTGACAAGACCTCTTAAATAGTTTCATTGATTTGCAAATCTGGAACATTGTGCAATAGCAATTAGAACTGTAAATGTAAAGACACAGAATTCTGAAAAAAGTGTGCAGGATAGTGAAGTAGTCAGTAGAATCACTACTTCGAAGCAACAAAGACCTTGGTTCAATCCTGACCTTGCAAGTAGAGATTGCAAGTTATCATCGTGTTTTCAGGATATGTGAAAAAAAAACAGAGAACCCAGAGGAAACTTGTATCACAGGATTGGCAAATTAATCAGCCATTATAAATTGCTTCCAGTGTGTAGATGAGTAGGAGAATGTAAGGGGGTGATAAGAATGTAGGGACAAGAGGAAGAAGTGTGGATGGGTCAGGATAATTTGGAATAGATCAAGCAAACTTGGGGTGGACTAAGCAGGTTGAAACTCAAGGAAAAGCTACAAGGGTGATGTGGTATTAGGCTGTGCAGGTGAACCAGGAGCAGGGATGGACAGAGTACCAGGTAAGGGGAAGTAGGAGCAGACCAAGGTGAACGAAGAGTGAGTGCAACAAATGGGAATCAGCCCACAGCATGAAGCAGACTTACCAGGGTACAGATATGAGTGTTAATTTATATTAAATCCTAACAAACTTTTAAAATGTTCCATGTGAATTACAGAATAACTTGAATACTCTGCATTTATACATTTTGAAATATCTTGTGAATAAATTATATTTTGAAATTAAACACGCAATGACAGGTAAATTGTACGAACTCTGGCCAACTCGGTGCACACATGACTAGACAAGGCACAAGCGGAGGTGACAGGGAGATGGCAGGGTGGGAAGCAAGTGGACCCAAAAAGGTGACAGCAGGGCAGGGTGCAAGTTGACCCAAGAGGAAGCAGGACAAGGTAGTCTGTTTTGGGCGAATTACAAGCAAACGGGACAGAGCAAAGTTGCTGCAAATCAACGTTTACAACGAAAAAAGACGTTGGGGTGGAACAAGGAGAGTAGGGGGATTGGAATAGAATTGGGCAATGAAAATATTATAAAGAGTCAGTTCACCAGGCAATTTGAAATATTTGAACAGGCTGAGAAAGCAGAATGAAACAAGTGTGAGCCATAGTAGTAATAGGTCATAAGGAATGAGTAGAATTAGGCCATTCGGCCCATCAAGTCTACTCCGCCATTCAATCATGGCTGATCTATCGCTCCCTCCTAACCCCATTCTCCTGCCTTCTCCCCATAACCTCTGACACCCGTACTAATCACAGAGTGGGTGGCAGGAAGAGATGTGCGGGGAGCATGGGATAATCCACAGTGGATACGGCACACTGGTTGCAGACCCACCAGGGTGAAGATCAAACAACCTACATGGGTGAAGGCGTAGTGGACTGTGGACGGTGAACAAGGAGTAAAGATTGACAGAACAAAGGGGTGACTAATCAAGAATAAAGCGACATTAAACAGCCAGAGGGTTGTTGAGGACCGTCAAACGCAACAGGTTATACACACAGCAGGGTGAAGCAGAAGCAAAGTGGATGTTGTCCTGGCACCATGAAGCGTCAGTGGACCAGGCAAATAAAAGCAGAAGTACATTATAATAGTCTGGCAAACGCAGTACACGCCTCGCAGGATGGAGCGCACGCAGAACTGAAAGGGAGAGGACAGGGTGGACCATGTAGGGTGAATCACAAGCAAACTGGACAGAGCATAGTGGCAGCGAAACAAAACTTTGCAATAGCAAAAGGCCTCGGATGAAGCAGGGAGGGAAATGTATTTGGAAGTGGACTGGGCAATTGAAGAAATGTAGGTTGAAGAGCAATTTGAAATATGAATCGGTTATAAAGCCAGAGCAATAGCAAACCACGAGGTGCAGTAATAGCGGGCGAGAGGAAATAGCATGGAGGGTGCAGGATAATCTGAAGTGGATCTGTCAAACTGGATGAGGACCCTAAAGGACCTACGGACCTACTGTACAAGAGTGATGGTGTAGCAGACCGCATAGAGTGAACCGGGAAACCTCTAGTTGGCGAGGACTAGATAGGCTAAAGGAACCTTTCTGTGATGCTTCATATTACGAATCTTAACCACGCTCTTTATATTTAACAGAGTATTCCGTAATCTGAAGAATGCCTAAAAAGATGAGCTAATTTCAGTGTAATGAAGTAATATTCATTTTAATTTGCATTCAGCAACCTAAAATAAAAATAGGTTAGATAGAATTTACAGATGCAAAGAGAGCGTTTTCATTTAAGAAAACCCAAACCATTGAATTTCATTTTCAAATCCACACCAAACAGTAACTGTTAAGCATGGAATTTCCCCAGTTACTAATTATATAGCTCTTTTATCCTTTGGTTACTGAAATGGTAGACTCCATAAACAAGAGAAAACATTTTATCCAAGGACTGCTTTCTCCAGGTAAGATACAGCGTAGAAAAAGACTCTTTCACTCAAATCCACACTGACCATCAGCCATCCGATATGCTGTAAGAGAAGACTCTAAATCTTTCTGATGGAGCAGACATCAGCCCTCAATTAGATTAGACTACTAAATATCCAATTGTATGAAAAACATATTGCACAAAATAAAAACCGTACTATTTAAAGTATGTTACATATATAATGTCTCTCACCTGTGCTCACTGCAACGCTAACACTTTTTTTCATATGAAATCCAGGAGATATCTGGGTTTCCATTGCACCAAATCCCACTTTTCTTTCTGGATGCAGTGTAGGTTCAACAGTTTTTGAAGGGCAAGTGGTCACTGGGGTTGATGCACCACAATGTTGTGTGTCCAATAGTTGCTGTATCTGCATGTAACAAAATACACATTGACAATGCAAATAACCCATTGAGTCTCCTTAAACTTCAAATGTTAAAAAAAATGGCGAAATTAAATATTGCAAAATCCTATTAAAAAACCCAAAGTCATTCATCCATTTGAGTAATTTAGGTCAAACGGTACCATTGTGTAAACATTAGGGCAGTACAGCAGTAGAGTTGCGGCCTTTCCAGGATTACAGGAATACCAGGATACTAGAGACCCAGGTCTCGACGACAGGTGCTATCTGTACGGAGTTTGTATGTTCTCCCTGTGACCGCCTGGGTTTTCCCCGGGTGCTCCAGTTTCCTCCCACATTTCAAAGACGTACAGGTTTGTACGTTAATTGGTTTCTGCAAGTTGTAAATTATCCCTAGTGTGTAGGATATTAGTGTGCAATCGCTGACCGGCAGTCTCGGTGGGCCAAAGGGCCTGTGTCCATGCTGTATCTCTAAAGTGGGATGCGGGAAGATTGTTCCCGATGTTGGGGGAGTCCAAAACCAGGGGTCACAGCTTAAGGATAAGGGGGAAGTCTTTTAGGACCGAGATGAGAAAACATTTCTTCACACAGAGAGTGGCGAGTCTGTGGAATTCTCTGCCACAGAAGGTAGTTGAGGCCAGTTCATTGGCTATATTTAAGAGGGAGTTAGATGTGGCCCTTTTTGCTAAAGGGATCAGGGGGTATGGAGAGAAGGCAGGTACAGGCTACTGAGCTGGATGATCAGCCATGATCATATTGAATGGCGGTGCAGGCTCGAAGGGCCTACTCCTGCACCTATGTTTCTAAGTGGGAACATTAGTAGGACTGTCCAGCTCTTTGAATTGTGCTGCGAGATCCATGATGGAGATCTCACAGCATGCTATAATGAACACCTGGCACCTTATGGGTTGCCCATTGAATACTTGGCAATTGACAGAACAATTGGCTCTGTGGGTGTAATACCTGTTTGATACAGATAGCAAGAAATACAAATGCACCACAGGAGGGAGGCAGATTAAAGCCAACTTCCTGCAACTATAACAAGGAAACAAGAATTTGTGCTGTGAAATAAATATTACATATTTAACAGAGAAAGCAAAGAAAATTCTATTTTAACATGTAACTAAATAAAATCAATGAGATATTGGGAGCAAACATTTATGAAGCTTTCTATTGTACGAACTAAATAGTCTGCCAAGTACTAAATCTGAGACGTGCACTTTTTCCACTCCACTAACATGTAATGAACCAACTAAATTTGCTCACTCACAGCAGTGCTCTGATTGTCAATGAGAATTAAAAAAAGCACTGCAGATGCTGGTAATCTGAAATAAAAACAGAAAATACTGCAAAAACTCAGGTCAGGCATCATTAACAAGACGAGAAACAGTTTGCGATCCTTCATCAGAACTGAGAAAGAGAGAAACAAGTTAATCCAGATAGCAGAGAAAGTTGGGGAGATCAATGGCTGGAACAAAAGGAATTTCTGGGAGAATGTGAAATAACATGGCTATTGTAACGTGGTGCTAATGTAATATAGTCTGAGGAATGCTGTATAATCTGGCCTACTATATGCACAAACACACCAAATTAAAATATGTTCCCGATTCATAAAATCAAAAAGGTTGTTTGCTGAGTTTTAAAATTAGTGCAAAGCTATAAATTACATTTTTCTCAAGTTAATTATCAAGATTTCAGGCATATATGAAGCTAATTCTTTGCATCTTTCTAGTGTTTATATGTTTAAAATGGTGCTGAAACCTTCATTTTCATTGGGGAATGTACAGGAGACAAAATCTGGGGACAATCAGCTATAACCATATGGAATGGCAATGGCAGACTTAATGGACTAAGTGACATGATCTTGTTTTGTAATATTCTTAAAACAGCTTCTTGCCCAAAGTTGATTATAATGCACAAGATTAACACAGATAAGAATTGTTGCTCATGTATGGTGGCAGCATTATACAATGGTTACATAAAAGGGGAAAGGAGACAATAGTAAGGATTTTTTTGTCATTATTTACCTGAGCCTGCAGGAGTTTTAGTTGTTTATCCTGTTCCACGAGAATCTTATAAGCATCAACAGGCAATCCCATTGTTCCAACTCCCTCTCGGTCATGCTCCAGTCTGTTCAGTGGAACGTGCAAACCCGTTGATGGTCCTACACACATTTTACACCAATTTGATGGTGAGGTGTGGGAGCCTCCAGGTGATTTTATTAAACTGCTGTTTGGAGGGGAAGCACTCTCTCTCTGTCCAGGTAAACACTGGTTTATTGCACTGGCATTCAAACACAGGGCACTACAATGAGAATTTGATAAATATCCCAGAGTTTGTTGGCATGTTCCAGTGCTACAGTCATGACAATTAGACGAGTGGACACCTTTGGAACCAAAAGCAGGAATACTTCCTTGCCAATTAGAAGTCAGTGAAGATCCACAGCAGGGACCATGATGTTGGCAACAGTTACAATATCTATTTGGATACATGGTGTGAAAATGTGCTGGATGTCCCAACAATTGTATTTCAGATGGAGGAGGAGGAAAGCTAAGAGAGTGCTGATGTGAATGCCTGCTGGACTTGTTGGGAGATGATGATAGTTCTTGGGGCTGTTTTGAGTTGGATATAGATTGATGACCTCTAGGAGAAACTCCTTTACCAAAAACAATGTTTTTCTTTGAACCAACTATTTCAGTTGGAACACCCATTTGAGGCTGGTCTATGGAAGTATCAGGTGATGGCCCATTTGGCGGAGTAGAGGAAGAAGATGAGGATGATCCAGAACTGTTCTTCACAAAATGATCTCCTTTCCGATACTTGAGTGCCGATTTTTCTTTACCAGACTTAAGTGATAGTGCAGGACCATAAGAAAGGGTCACATTTTGTTTTAAAGTAGGAGATATATCTTGGCATGCCAGTCCAGGCTGTTCATTTTCAGAATATTGTTTTGTTGAGTTAATGTTTCCAGATGTTTCACATATTCTGACTGTCTGTTGTGACTTCATTAGGAAAGACTTATTTAGTTGTAGTCCTGTTGGAGCATTTTTTGAGGCTATAAAACTTCCATCAAATACAAGCGAGAGCTCAGGTACAGACGGATAAATTCTTGGAAACTAAGGTAAAAGAATATTAAATTAATAAGTTGAGGTTTGTTTGAAGCTGAGAAATTCAATGCAGAATTTTTTTTTCTAAGACAGAAACTAAACCTGTAGTCCAAATTGTTAACAGAATATGCAAGGATAAGTTATACAGTGCCAGTTAAAAATCATAAGTTAAATTGTACAGCAATTTACAGCACATTACAGTATGATTACTCAACCATAGAGGCATGTTTTGCACAGGATTACAAGGAATTATGGTAAAAAGAAAACGGATGAACACTTGTCCAAGCCCCAATTCTTTAAAATACAGGAATGAACAAACTTCAAATATTTCACTGCAAGCATTTCTCTTTAGTTAGTGTCAGAAAATTAAAAAAGATTGGATCTAAATATTTTGCAAAAATATGTGATTTAAATTCAGTAATCAATCTTTTTAAATCAACCGCAGTTACTGAAGTCCTTGAAAAAAAATGTCTAAGGGAAGACAATAATCTTAGTAATACTGAACTTTGCTCGCAAATTATATTTAGGAGAAGCCGAGGACAGCTGTAACATTGTGTTTCAAATAATCCATGCAGTCTTGATTATTAATATTAATATATACTCTAAAATACTTAAATGGCCCTCAAATATATGGTAATGAGACCTTTTGTCCAACTGGATGTGGACTTGGTGTTGGCCTTGGAGAGAGGTCCTCTTCCTCCACACCAGAGTCATTGTCTCCAAAAGCAACTTTGTTTGAAAATAATCCACAATCAAGTCTGTAAAAAAAATAATAAAAGTTGACTGACCACAAATGTTTGCAGCAGTGGGCTATTTCTACTCATGGATCTACTTAATCATTGACATGCATCAACCTCAGCCTCTAATTCAATTCATCATAAAACCATGCTGCAGAGAAATAAGCCTTTTTGGCCATCTTGTCCATCACTTTATGCCTCTCTTATATCCAGGTACTCATCCCCAAACTTTTTAAACATTGTGGTTTATTTATACAAATTCTCATTTATTTCTTTAAATTCTATTAAAAGTTTATAAATCTTATTTATGCTTGCATAACTACAATTTGTTAATCAAAATACCAAAACAGAACTTAAAAATGATAGCATTTTGCTGTCCAAATACCTTTTACCAAATGAATTTTATTCATTTACATAAGTGATCACATTCTTAAACTTCTCTCCGCCCCATATGATCAAAATGCCTTAATTGCTACCAATGTTCCAAATTTCATTTTCAATTATTATAATTCTTGCAGCTAACAAAAAGGATACATCTTACCTGAAAGATGCCGATAAAGAACCCAATTTGAACATGCAGTAATCAATACAGTTTTCTAAACGTAGATCTTACAGAAGTCATTATACTTCAGGGTTCTGTTCCTGAGAAATGTATGTAGGCCAAATTCTCTATGTCTGTTTACTGTAATGACCTTCATCACAACACTCTGCATACACTCGTTTTATTCCTTCATTTTATTCAATACATCAACCCAACATTACTCATAATTAAATTAATGGAATATATACTGTATCCAGTTATTAATGAACACCATGAAACATTTAAATTATTATTGGCTTGAAAAAAAAAAAGCATGGGAGAACTTATGTAAAGTCTGATTTCTGTAAGCCAGGTCATTCGTAACCCAGGGAGGCCTGCACTCAACAAATGAGTAATGACAAATATTTTCTAATTATGGAGAACTCAGGACACCTTAGCACCAACTATTACCCAATGATACCTTTTTACTTGATGATTCTATGCTTAATGGATTTTTCATGGTTTGAGTTTTTTCCTCCACAGGGGGACAATATCTTGGTCACAAATAATTTAAAGATGTATATTAAGAAAATGAGTTATGATTCTATGTGAAAAAAAGAATCAAATTCAGAGATGAAAACAGACGTTTCATTGAGCCTAATTTTGGGAGACACACGCGTAGAGAGTTTTTTGCAATAAAGGAGGCCTCTACTTTAAAAAAAAGAGCAGACTGGAATAAACATACTTAGACTCAGGGCGTGTTACATAAAACACAGCACAGGAATGGGCCCTTCAGCCCAATGTCTACCCCAACCATACTGCCAGGTTAAACTGATCTCATCTGCCGGTACATGGTCTATATCCATCTATTCTCTGCACTTTCATGTGCCTATCTATAAGCTCTTAAAAGCCTCCTAATGTGCAGTTACAATATTATTCCATTTGGGTTTGATGACTTGCTTCGGACAAAGCTGGAAAGTAGGACTGGTTATTCAGACGTTGCCACATATAGATTTTCATGCACCATGCAGTTTATAAATACTTCCTGGAGAGGTGCTCAAAAAACACATCGGAACATGATTACTCCCATGTCGCACACTCTATCACCATTTCTTCATAGTCACTGGTTAAAATCCTTGAACTCCCCACGTTAACTCTGTCAGTGCTTGAAAAAGGTAAACCAGGGATGGAAATAAACGCTGGCCTTTCAAGAGGCTCCATAACCCAAGGATGAACGTTATCTTGCAATACCATGCAAACAGAATTTAGATTGTACCAAACATTTATCATAATAAATTTACCTACTATTTAAAAAAAAGACAGATTACTCATCTAACTGGACATTATCAGCCTTCTGTTAACTCAGTCCATCTTTGGATGGATTCATGTGTGCATGATCAAGGCATAGGGTTTTGCTAATAAAGACTCAGATACCACTACATTCAATCTCTGCCACGTTGGCACAGCTGAAGCTATAAAAACTGCAAGTACATTGTCTATTCAATGAGGGAAATCACATGATACACCATTTAAAAAAAATCCTTGTACAATAGAATCAAGTTATAAAGTTAGACTACTGAAAAGCCGATTACTAGGAGAGATGGCAGCTCAAGCACTTATTGTTGGTCTTTTGATGTTCATACGAAATGGAAATAATCCTCCAAACTGTCACTTTTAAGTGTAGATTACACTGAGCAAAACTTACGAGTTTCCATCGATGTTGTTAACCATCTCCTTAAAGAAATCACTTTCTAAACTTTTATCTCCATCACAAAGCTCAAATTCAATTGATCGCTTTCCTGAAGACTCGGAGCTCTGGAAAAAATGTTGAATTGATCAGTTAATTTTAAGCCAGGAAAAAGAAGTGCTAAGGTGATCAGGTAGACGTTAAATTATTAGAAAAATCAAGTTGCGTTGGAATCGTTACACAGTAGAATCTACAATTATTCATATTTACATGCATAAATGCTGGCCTTAACAGTGTCACACACATTTGAAAAAAGAAATAAAATTCTCCTCCAATTCCAGAATACGTTGCCCATCAATTCCCACAACTTCCATCTTGAAACAATGAAAAAAAAACTGCATATGCTGGAACTACTCAGGAGGTCATCAGGAACTGTAGAGTGAAACATATTTACATTTCAGCACAGTGAAGTGAGAAAAGGTAGAAATCAAACAAGTACAAAGTTTCAGAAGGACAGGGAACAGTTGTAGGTCGAAACCAAATGGCTCAACAGTGGTGTCTAAGAGCGAGCAGGTTTTGGACAGCACCTTTTCAAAAACAAAGAAAGGAAACAAATCCATAAGACAAACAAGGATCAAGACGTAAAGACCAAAGACGTACAGGTATGTAGGTTAATTGACTGGGTAAATGTAAAAATTGTCCCTAGTGTGTGTAGGATAGTGTTAGTGTGCGGGGATCACTGGGTGGGCCGAAAAGGCCTGTTTCCGCGCTGTATCTGAAATATGAAAAATATGAAAATATTTCAATTTGTCTCATCATTGAGTGGACAACTGAAATTAAAATTGGGCATGGTGCAAAACAAAGTCGATGCAATTGTACCAGTTTCTCACCAGGTGAGTTTCAGTTTTGATTGGGATATACCAAGAATTAGTTAAACAAACTATTAGTCTAATTTTAGCTTATAATATTAAAAAAACGCATTTTCAAATGTTAAGGAGTTGAATCCTCTCTTTGAACAAACTCATGTACTTACTGTACAAAGATTTAATACTTCAGTACTAGTGAGCAGTTGGAAATTCAATTTTCGATGCTCACTGCAGGGATGGCATTCATAGAATTCTGGCTGCCTGTGCGTAAGGGAGTATAGAACGAGAAGGAAACTTTTCTGCTCAGTTGCAAAAACTCTGAAATGAAAAAAATAATTGCAAAAATATTGTATGAAACAACCAACACATTGGCATAACTTCTCAGTGAAGTTGGAGCATCAACCAGGCTATTAAAGAGGCCCTGTCTCTACACAACCAAGAAAGCCTTCAACAGAAGCCTCCACCTCCAGTTGTAAAAGCCAATGGTAATTTTAGTTTTTTTTAAAAATGTCTCTTACATTGAAACAAACACAATCAACTAGAATAGTAAATGATTAAAACACTTAACATAAACACACAAATAATTAAAATTAAATAATCAAATATCTATAGCAAGAGGAGAATCCCCAGCATCACAATGGGGGATATCGCAACACGATTTACCTTTCGAATTCTTTCATTTGGCAATTTACTGTTAGATAGTCCAGGCACAGAAATTCAGGATATATTATCATACAAATCCATTGATTTCATTTATACCTCATGCTGCCTCGGCAAGGCCAGCAGCAAGGACTAGCCGCACCCTGGCCATCCCCTCTTCTCCCCTCTCCCATTGGTTAAATGGTATAGAAGTGTGAAAATGCACACCTCCAGATTCAGGAACAGTTTCTTCTCAGCTGTTATCAGGCAACTGATACCACAACTAGAACAGTCCTGAACGACTATCTACCTCATTGGTGACCCTCGAAATATCTTTGATCGGACTTTACCTAGCCCTAAACGTTATTCCCTCATCATGTATCTATACTATAAATCGCCCGATTATAATTATGTATTGTCTCCGCTGACTGGATAGCACACAAAAGCTTTTCACTGTACCTCGGTACACGTGACAATAAAATAAACTAACAGATTAGCTGGGATCCCTTGTGGAACTGCTGGCATTAGCTGGTAAGATTAAGTCCATCAGACTCCTGCTATAATTGTCAATGTTAATGATTGTGGGCCAACGAAGCACAATCAAAGTAACACAGGCACAAATGCTGCAGACCACCCTATTGATGGTAAATATATCTATTGTGCATCACTGGTGGAGTATGATAATCAGTAGCAGGAACAAAACATGACATGGAATTATGCAGTGACAATCAATAGATAATCTGGCAACCAAAGGCAGCATTCAATAAAAATATTATTTTATCTTAAACTTAAGTGATATTACAACAGAAATTTAAATTGTACTTTAATCACAGGCTTTTTTTTTTAACAAAAAAGACTGAATCTCACCTTTCATGAATCGAAGAACTGAAAAGATACCTCAAGCAGCAGGCCCAAACCTGGGGGTTATGTACATGAGTAACACCACTCAACCAGCTGTAATATACCAAGGTGTAGAGTTAAAGCAACATTTCAAATATATTAAATTACACCATTGACAGAGATTATACTCTATATTAACAATTTTTGGTACAACAAAATGCCAATGTTGGGTCATTGAATGAAAATTATTCCTAGAACGCAGCACCAAACTAAAAATCCAAATAAATTATTTGATTCACTCAATAGATCTGTTTGAAGATAGCAGAAAAAAATTCTTAGTATGAAAGAATTTAGATATCTCATAGTATCTATTGCATAATATGTGTTAAAACTAAACGTAGTATAAGCTAACTTCCAATTTTACCACTCCCCCAGCACAAACCTGTTAATGGTCCATTGAATAAAGACCAAGTTTACTCATGCCAATAGGTTCACTCCCAACTCAATGATGGTATCATGCACCTAAAAGCTCAGCACCTACCCACCACATCTGCAGTAACAATCATTGCAGTGCCTCAAGTAGCAATTGTCTACTTCTTCAATTCATCTTTCTCTTCCCCTTCTCCTAATTTTATTGCTTACATGTTCCAGTCCCTCATATCTTGCTACTGCCAGTACCTTTTCCTTTAATTAAAGTCGGTGATGGGTATAACTACGGCCTTTCACTCCATTGGTTAAGAAGCTTGTTTTTAGAATTGTTTTCCCTGCTGGAACATTACAATTGTATTGAAATAAGCCTACCAAACTTCACACTAGGCGAGTTATAAGCTAGATTTTAAATTGAACTTAAAAATCTCGACATGTCTTACATTATACTTACATTCCTACAAGAGGCAAAGTGAGCACTTTTGGATCAGATTCAAGTATTAATAGAAGCTTGCGTGTCTGATCCATTGTAAGGTATCTGCAATTAAAACAATTCATGATCTTTTCACCAGGTGTCAATATGAAATGCATTTAAAAAGCCA
This sequence comes from Rhinoraja longicauda, assembly GCF_053455715.1. NCBI lineage: Eukaryota > Metazoa > Chordata > Chondrichthyes > Rajiformes > Arhynchobatidae > Rhinoraja > Rhinoraja longicauda. The sequence continues at coordinate 29,405,083 of NC_135963.1, read as the reverse complement.
TAAATTATAATTAAAAACAGTTGAATCATCATAATCATCACACCTCCCAACTGATACCAAATACTGAAAAGTCATTACTATCCTCCAAATAAATAGGGGCTAAATGTACAAATGACATTTACAAATATCTGTGGGTTCCACCGATTTGCATTTAAGGTACAGTGAACCATGGCAGGAAATCTAATGGTGCCCAACTTAATTTTTTTAAAGCAATGCAATAATTACCCATATCAAATTGGACATGTCCACATCCTTCATAATAATGCTCCATCAATTAAACATTGGATTGTTTTTAACCCAGTTTGGCATGAACAACATTTAAAAGATTAAAAAATGACATGACGCAAGGATACATTCATCACTCTTAAGTATGGCATGACAAGTGGCAGGTGCATTGAACAGCTTTTTAGTTTGCATAATTATTAGCCATAATTTCCTCTTGGATTACATTCAGCTTCATTACATTGAAAATAGTTAAAATTCATCACAGTTAAAATTTTAGTAAACAAAGATAAGCCAAATCTAACAAGGTTTATTCAAATAAATGACACCTACACATTGGCAAGTTCAATAATATATCTTTGCATCTGATAAATAGGAAAACCCTGCAGCCTTATGTAAAGTGGCACTATTCCTCAAAAAACGTCAAACAGTTTAAATTAATAAACAAACCTGAGAAAAATAAAAGTTAGCAAATTCAACTAGTTCACTAATAGGAATGAAGTTTCTTCGACAAAAAATGTGATTTTTATATTATGTTACTTTAAATAGTTTCCTGGGAAAACGGTTTTAGTACATTCATGTCTCAGCTGTAAGGGCTTTTATTTCAAGCAGTAATTATTGTAAATGTCACAGCACTAAATATATCAGATACACACCATCTTGCTCATTTATATCAAGGTTCTTTCAACCACAAACACTAGCACTCTTCTAACTTTAGGCTCTTGAATACTCCTGATTTTGTTGCTGCTCCATTGGCAGTCATGCCTACAGCTGCTAAGACCTTAAGATAAGCAATTCCCCCAAACCTTAATGAATCATCAATGCCCCAGAATATAGTACTGAATTAGCAGATGGGAATTCATGAAAACAGGTTTATACCTTCATGCAAATAAAATGATGCATTCCCAGAGTGTCTCATTTGCAAAATAGCAACTATACTGGCACACTGCTTCCTTTCTTGGGGAATAAAATAGTTACTGTTTAGAGAATAACAGGAGAATAATACACAGCTTCTTATTATGGTTGAATTATAACTGTACAGGAGGCTGTAACCTGGTTCATTCAGTTTATGCCGGCTGTCAATGCAACAATTGAATCTGTCAAATTCTCCAACTCATTCCCCATTGCCCTGCAACTTGTCACTCAACTGGCAATGCAAATTTTTTTCTCCAACACTGCAAAAACTGTTTTCTGGGCCATTAGCACATTGTTGAGTACAATACTGTTGAGTTGCTTTCTATATTTGTGATTACATCTCTAAAATAACTAAAGCATAATGTAAAGCACAATGAGGAATCCCCAAAAGCAGATGTTTCTTTTTTCCTTAAACATTAACAGTGAATCGCAGGTCCCTGGAGAGTATTGTGGAGCAGATGGATTTAGAAATAGTAGAGGTACATAGTTCCCCAAAAGTGGCATTACAGGTAGATTGGGTGGTAAAATAGTCTTTTGGTACATTGGCCTTCATTAGTCAGGGTACGGAGTATAAAAGATGGGATGTTATGTTATAGTTGTACAACATGTTGGTGAGGTCAGAGAGGACATAGGTTTAAGATGAGGGGGAAAGATTTAATAGGAACCTGAGGGACAACTTTTTGTTTTACAGGGTGGTGAGTATTTGGAATAAGTTGTCTGAGGAGGTCGTTGAGCCAGATACTATAATACCATTTTAAAAGATCTTTGGACATGTACATAGATAGGAAAGGTTTAGGAGGCATATGGGCCAAATGTTGGCAGGTGGGACTATCATAGATGGGGCATTTTGGTTGGCATAGACAAATTGGGCTGAAGGGCCGGATTCCGTGCTGTATAACTATAATTCAGACATATCCATCTTGCAAAACTTGCTTCCCTCCCTCTTAAAACTATTGACCCAATATCCACATAAATGGCTTGGTGCGAAACACCTTCAGGTGCTTAGATATAGTGTCTTTAGCAGCATGTTTTAAAAAAAATGTGTTTTCAGAGGTAATCACATTTGGGCAGTTATTGGACCAGTTTCAACATGACATTGTAAAAGTTCAAAAAACATTAAATATTTTCTTGTCCAACTCACCCAAATTTATGTGTGCCCTGAATCTGAGCAATGTTATTGGGGCTGCTTAAATTTCTTGCCAAAGCTGTAGGGATTATGGGAATTGCATTGATTGGAGTGGCATCAAAAATTATTGATACAGTAACAGCTGCCCAATGAAGTTCCAGGGTTAAGTTATCCAATTTCTCAATGCAAGTAATGTGTCCTCTCATTGTAAGAAGTTTAGAAGAGTCGATCGATTCCTTGCTACTGCAATAGTGGTGTAGCATCTGGAAAATTAAATCAAATACAATTACTGATATGCATGTTGATTTCTACATTATCAATCTAACACAAAAGAAATAATTCAAAGACAAACAGTCAAAATTATTCTGGGCAAGGATCATTTCATCCAGAGAAACTGGCTGGTAATACTGACTAGTAATACATTTATGAGATTAAAAATATTAAGTCGTATGGTAGGCTGGTCTGGAAGTTTAAATTGCATGGAATTCAGGGAGAGCCAGCTAATTGTATGCATAATTGGCTTGATGCTAGGAAGCAGTGGGTGATGGTGGATGGTTGTTTACTTAGAGTGGAGGCTTGTGAAGAATGGCGTACCACAGGGATTGGTGCTTGGCTCATTGTTTATATAAATTACAAACAACAAGCATAGGTAGTAAGTTTGCAAATGACATTAAAAAAGGTGATATTATAGATAGTGAAGAAGGTTATCAACAATTATAGTGGGATCTTGATCAGCTAAGTAAGTGGTCCAAGGAATGGCAAATGAAGTTCAATTCAGACCTTTATTTTGGGATGGCAAACTTGGGTTGGATTTTCATGGCATGGTCTTGGGAAGTGTCGTAAAACAGAGGGATTAAGGAGTACAAGTACACAGTTCACTGAAAGTAGCATAAAACGTAGACAAAACGTGGTGAAAAAAGTATTTGGCTTGCTGGCCTTCATCAGCGATTGAGTCTTGGAGTTGGGATGTAATGTTGTAACTGAACAAGACACTGGGGAGGACATACCTACAGTATTGTGTACAGTTTAGTTATCATTGCGAGTTGGAAAGTTGTCATTGTGCTGAAAAGAGTACAAAGATATTTTTTGACAGTGCTGCTAGGAATTGAGGGCACATATTATTGGGAGAGGATGGGTAGGGTGGGACTTTATTATACAGAGTGCAGGAGAGTGAGGGAGTGACCTTATACAGGGGTAGAAAATCATAAAGGGCATAGATAAGGACAGTGTCTTTTTCCCCAGGAGAGGGAAATAAAAACTAGAAGGTACAGGTTTAAGCTTAGAGATTTAAAAGGGATGCGAGGGGCAACTTCTTACCGAGAGTGGTATGCATATGGATCAGCTTCCAGAGGAAATGGTTGAGGCATATTTAAAAGCTATTTGGATAAGGACAGGAAAGGCTCAGAAGAATACCAGGCAAAAGCAGGCATATGGAACTAGCTTAAATGGGTATCTTGGTCAGCATGGATGATTGGGTTTGGCAATCCCACTTCTACGCCACAATTTCACATAACTCCAAGTATTTGCAAGACTCCATACGTCCCAGATCCTGACCTATACCAACTATGACTGGGAAGGTCACAATCAAGTCAGCACATCACACTCACTTCAAAGCACTCAGGGGTTTCCTTCATCGTTGGTGGGTCTAAATTCTTTACTGAAAAATATTTAGCAATACCTTCAACAGAAAGATTGGAACAGTTCAAGATTGTAATGTGCCACCATTCTCAAGTGCAATTTGGAATGGGTACTACATAAATACTGGAATAAGCAGGGCACCCCAAATCACAAAATAAATGGAACATTCTCAAGGACAAGAAAATAGTGTGGTCAGTGTTGCCCTAAACTACAACAGCTGATTGCATCCTCCTGCTGGCAGAAACAAGATCATTGTGAAAATGACAGAATGTAAGATCGCTGCACTTCCAAAACAAATCTTATTCCAAGGAATACAAACAAAAAGCTGGAAATAGTAAGTCAAACACCATCTGTAGAGAGATAAACAGTCAACATTTCTGGATGATGTTTCATCAGATTGAGGAAGACAGAAAACAAGCATGTTTTAAAATTGCATAAAAGAAGGGTATCACCTTGATTGTTCAACTCAACAAACTGCTGGAGGAGACCACAGTAAAGCATTGCTTAGTTGTCTACTTCACTGCAAGTAGGTTGAGACAGCATGATGACAAAGGATTTCCTCGCTTTGCAGATACAGAGATATAAGTACTTTTCAATCACCTATTAATGTTTAATTCCATAGTGTGCTATTTTGTAGTTTTACTTTTATTTCCACCTACATGAACAACAACCACAATCTAACTGTGTGTAGAAAATAAACACACAATTTAGGGACAAGAAATGTTTCAGTAATAAAAAGAAAATTCAATAGATTCAACAAAAGAAAACACAAAAATCCAAATAGTTTTCTTTCACATTTTAAAAAACAAAGTTTGTAGGTTTGTACGAATAGCCAACAGCAGACTAACATAGCAGGCAAATGAACAAGATTGGAACAAAGAGGAAAATAAAAATATTGTTATTGCAGCGAATACCCACATTTTTCTGTCTATTTTCTGTAATTACCTTAAATGCAGCACTGAAATCCTCAGATGCATAGACGTTGATGCGTTTAGAAACAGGTCCTCGAGTATCAACTGTGCACGGAATGAGAAAATCACCTGGAAGATGAGCTGTTGGAATCTTGTCAGAATGTCCAGATACTTCTCGCCCAGGATCAAAGCGATCTATAGTTAGTGTGACACCTTCATCATCTGCATTGAGAGATAAATTATACTCACTCAATCAAGTAAACATTTTTACAAACTGATGTTTGAATAAAAGCTGAACAAGAGACTTGTTTAGACTACTATTTTGTGCACATCCCCACCTTTAAAAACCTAGATTAAAAAAAAAATTATTACAAAAAGATGTCTAAAGTTTAAAAAATAAAATGTTATTAATTAAATTAGGTAGTCAGGCCCTTGGACACCTATAGGATGGCACTCAGCCATATATCTCAATAGCAAAGAACAACATATGCACTGGCATCGTTAGGTCTACAAAAGAAACAATTCATAGAAGTAACAACTCAAAGCAAGCATGTGAAAATCACAACTGGGAAAATTTTGATGATAAAGATCCACTGATGGCAATGCAATGCGAGAAAATGAGAAACAGAACAGAGAGAAAGATGATGGAGAATTACATTAAATCATATTAAATATTTTTCAAAGGAATATCAAGACAAATTAAGGTCTGGACTCTGCAATTTTAGGTCAACCCAGAATTTAAAAGCATTAAGGAGTGGAATTTTATAGTATTGCGCACTAAGCATCATTGATTACCAAGAAGTGAATGAGATCCCCAATGAAGTAAGCAATTGTGCACAGGATAACAAGATCCTGAAATTAATCACCTGCAACCATCCTGAGGTGGGGAAAATTGGAATCAGATATGATGTGGGTGATGTATTCGGGGAGATCATGAAGAAATAGAAAGCAGTCACTGGAGTGTAGTAGTAATTCAGAACAGTGTGGCAGATGTATAATGGGAGTCTGAAGCTTGCAACTCAAATCTAACATCTTGAATATCAGGATCTACCCCACTGCACACACAATTCCTTTTGTGCCATCTGGCATTCCTCCTTTTGCCATCTAACCAGCAAGAACTGTTCAGTAAGATGTACGTAAGAAATTAATGCATTTTTTGTCTAATAGAAAAGTAGCAAAAGCACTAAACTTACATTATTGACAAAATTGGAAATCTGCCAAAATAATAGTTCCAAAAATATTTGGTGAGAACTGGTTTTTAAAACCATTGGCCTCTTATTGAAAAGAAATGTATCTATTATTGAAATTTCTCCAATTATTAAAAAAAATCATATAACAGCTTTTTCCTGACCCACAAACTGAAAAATGATTTTTAAAGTTTAATATTTTAATTTTGTCATTAATACCACTGGGCAGCCTTTGCATGGATTTACAAAAAAGAGTGTTTTAAGAAATTCTGGAGCTTTTTGACTTGAGTTTGTAATTAATAACATAGCTAAGAAAAAAAGTTTATACATTTAGAATTTCAGAAAGGCTGCGAGTTGATGATACGTTTATTCCTGTCATTTTCAGGATAGGACCGGTCATTTATAATTGGCAGAGTGTTAAATGGATTGTGCTGGAGCCCCAACTGGTCACAATCTTCATCTGTGATTTGCAAGAAGAGACCAAGTACAATATCCAAGTTTGTTAAAGAATCCATGCTGAATTCCAGCGCGGGTTAGGAAGAAGATGCAGACAGGAAGATACAGACAGAACATAAAATGATCAGGAAAGAACTGCAGATGCTGGTTTAAATTGAATGTAGACACAAAATGCTGTGCATGTCCCGCTGAACATAAAACGATGATCAGTTGCTGATAATATTCAAGATTGATCAAGAGATTTTTGGATATCAAGGTGAATTAAATGACATTGAATCGGTAAGAAAATATAATGTAATTTTAATCTAAAAAACACGTGGCACTGGATTCCAAAATTACAAAGAGAGAAGAAAAATCTTTTTGAAATCAGTTGTAGTGAACTTACCATCATCAACTACAGCTGATCCAAGGAGGAAACAGGAGAAAATTTTGCTTTCACTCTGCTTAGCATGGCGATGAACCAGACGCAAGGTTTTCTCTAAGACACGCAACTTCGGGTTTCTGTGGAATGGATTACAAATAGAATTAGAAAGGCAAAAGATGCTTACCTTTGTAAATAATTTACTGATACAATCCATTTCTGGCATAGATACTTAACTTTCTAAAATAAAGAAACCATTGAAGGCCCTTAAAGTAACCCCAATAGAAAATATTATAGAAACATAGAAAACATAGGCATGTAGGTTAATTGGCTGGGTAAATGTAAAAATTGTCCCTAGTGGGCGGAGGACTACTGTTGGTGTGCAGGGATCGGTGGGCGGCAATGGGTCGAAGGGCCTGTTTCTGCGCTGTATCTCCAAATCTAAAAAATAGGTGCAGGAGGCAGCCATTCAGCCCGCCATTCATTGTGATCATGGCTGATCGTCCCCAATCAATAACCCGTGCCTGCCTTCTCCCCATATCCCTTGATTCCACTAGCCCCTAGAGCTCTATCTAACTCTCTCTTAAATCCATCCAGTGATTTGGCCTCCACTGCTCTCTGTGGCAGAGAATTCACCAGTTTCACAACTCTCTGGGTGAAAAAGTTTTTTCTCATCTCAGTTTTAAATGGCCTCCCCTTTACTCTGTGGCCCCTGGTTCTGGACTCGCCCAACATTGGGAACATGTTTCCTGCATCTAGCTTGTCCAGTCCTTTTATAATTTTATATGTTTCTATAAGATCCCCTCTCATCCTTCTAAACTCCAGTGAATACAAGCCCAGTCTTTTCAATCTTTCCTCATATGTCAGTCCCGCCATCCCAGGGATCAATCTCGTGAACCTACGCTGCACTGCGTCAATTACAAGGATGTCCTTCCTCAAATTAGGAGACCAAAACTATACACAATAGTTCAGATGTGGTCTTACCAGGGCCCTATACAACTGCAGAACAACCTCTTTACTCCTATACTGAAATCCTCTTGTTATGAAGGCCAACATTCCATTAGCTTTCTTCACTGCCTGCAGTACCTGCATGCCAACTTTCAGTGACTGGTGTACAAGGACACCCAGGTCTCGCTGCACCTCCCCCTTACCTAACCTAACTCCATTGAGATAATAATCTGCCTCCTTGTTTTTGCCGCCAAAGTGGATAACCTCACATTTATCTATATTATACTGCATCTGCCATGCATCTGCCCACTCACTCAACCTGTCCAGGTCACCCTGCAACCTCCTAACATCCTCTTCACAGTTTACACTGCCACCCAGTTTTGTGTCATCTGCAAACTTGCTAGTGTTGCTTCTAATTCCCTCTTCCAAATCATTAATATATATGGTAAACAGTTGCGGCCTCAACACCGAGCCTTGCGGCACTCCACTCGCCACTGCCTGCCATTCTGAAAAGGACTGGTTTACTCCTACTCTTTGCTTCCTGTCTGCCAACCAATTTTCTATCCATGTCAACACCCTACCCCCAATACCATGTACTCGAATTTTAGTCACCAATCTCCCGTGAGGGACCTTATCAAAGGCTTTCTGAAAGTCTTGTCACATCCTCAAAAAAATTCCAGAAGATCAGTTAAGCATGATTTCCCTTTCATAAATCCATGCTGACCTTGACTTATCCTTTTACTGTTATCCAAATGCACCGTTATTACCTCTTTAATAATTGGCTCCAGCATCATTCCCCCACCGAAGTCAGGCTAACTGGTCTGTAATTCCCCGTTTTCTCTCTCGCTCCTTTCTTGAAAAGTGGGATAACGTTAGCTATCCTCCAATCCACAGGAATTGATCCTGAATCTATTGAACATTGGAAAATGATCACCAATGCGTCCACTATTTCTAGAGTCACCTCCCTGAGGACCCTGGGATGCAGACCATCAGGCCCAGGGGATTTATCATCCTTCAGTCCCATTAGTCTACCCAATACTATTTCTCACCTAATGAAAATGTCTTCAGTTCCTCTACCCCCCTAAATCCTCTGTCCTCCAATACATCTGGGAGATTGTTTGTGTCTACCTTAGTGAAGACAGTTCCGAAGTACCTGTTCAACACTTCTGCCATTTCCTTGTTACACATAATAATTTCACCCGTGTCTGCCTTCAAGGGATCCACATTTGGCTTTGCTACTCTTTTTCTCTTAACATATCTAAAGAAGCTTTTACTGTCCTTCTTTATATTCTTGGCCAGCTTCCCTTCGTACTTCATCTTTTCAGCCTGTATTGCCCGTTTTGTTACCTTCCGTTGTCTTATGAAAGTTTCCCAATCCTCTGGCTTCCGGCTACTCTTTGCTGTGTTATACATCTTTTCTTTTAGTTTTATTCCATCCCTAACTTCCCTTGTCAGCCACTGTTGCCTCCTCCTCCCCTTAGAATCTTTCTTCCTTTTTGGAATGAAATTATCCTGCGTCTTCCGGATTATGCCCAGAAATTCCTGCCATTGCTGTTCCACCGTCAATCCTGCTAGGATCCCTTGCCAGTCTACCTTGGCCAGCTCCTCTCTCATGCCTTCAGTCCCCTTTGTTCAACTGCAACACTGACACTTCCGATTTAACCTTCTCCTCAAATTGCAGATTAAAACTAATCATATTATGATCACTACCTCCAAGCAGTTCCTTTACCTCGAGTTCTCTTTATCAAATCTGGTTAATTGGACAACACTAAATCCAGAATTCCCTTTTCTCTGGTAGGCTCCATTGCAAGCTGCTCTGAATCCATCTCGGAGGCACTCTACAAACTCCCTTTCGTGGGGTCCAGAACCAACCTGATTTTTCCAGTCTACCTGCATATTGAAATCCCCCATCACCAGTGGCATTACCTTTCTTACATGCCAGTTTTAACTCCTGCTGCATCTTACACCCTACATCCAGGCTACTATTTGGGGATCTGTAGATGACACCAATTAGTGTCTTCTTGCCTTTACAATTCCTCAACTCAATCCACAGTGACTCTACCTCGTCAGTCCTTATGTCTTCCGTCGCAAGGGACTGAATTTCATCCCTCACCAGCAGAGCTACCCCACCGCACCTTAGAAAGTAGTAGTCTTCAAGCAAACAATTTTGACTTTCATTTTATATTGTCTACAGAAATTACAATTTAAGCACTGCTAAATCTGGTGGAAAATGTTGATGTGTGCCAAAACTATCTAGAATTTGAATAATAACCTGCACTGAATTTGCTTACTTTGAGTTGTGAAGACATCAGCTACGTAACTGACTGCTATTCAATACTATCTTTTGAAAAGGACTAATATGACACATTAGCGGACACAACGCTTGCTTTTAAATGTAATTATTTTAATTATTGCTTTTAATTACAATACCAATCTCTCCGTCCCCACCACTAAATAATCTTTTATACTATGTCATAAGGATACACTCTAAATTGGAGGGCAAGACAGATATTTGGCATTTGTGGCAGGGCTTTCATGCCATCACTTCCTTCAAGGTAAAACCAAATGGCAGCTTAAGCAATAGTGAGCTCAATGCATTCACTTCGAACGGGAAAATATCAATGTGAATTCTTGGGCCCCTATCACTCCCAATAGCACAGTACTCTCAGGATCTCCGGCCAATGCGAGAAGATCCTTTATAAGGGTGGACCCTCTGAAAGTGCCTGGACCCGATGGTATATCTGGCCGCAGATCAAAAACCTGCATAGCATAGCTCCTGGCTGGAGCTTTTGCAGACATCTTCAACCTCATTACTACAGACCGAGATTCCTATCTGCTTTAAAAGAGCATCAATAAAATTGTACCCAAGAAGAGCAAGGTGATATGCCTCAATCACTACCGCCCGATGGCACAAACATGGGTGGTGATAAAATGCTTGGAGAGGTTGGTTATAATGCAGATCAACTACCTTAGCAAAACCCTCTACAAAAGATCAATGGGGGATGTGACCTTGCTGGCTTTCCACTCAGCAGTGGACTACTTTGACCATAAGAATACAAACATCAGGCTATTGGACATAAAGTACAGGACAATGTTCAACACTATAATCCAATTGAAATTTGTTATGAAACTCGGGGAACTGGATCTTTGCTCATTCCTGTGCAATTGGCATTCCTCATCAGTCACAGTGGCAACAACACTTCCTTCTCAAAAACCATTAGCACAGGAACACCGCAGGGCTGTGTGCTCAGTCCCCTGCTCTACTCACTCTGTACCCATAACTGTGTAGCCAGATGCAGTTCCAACTCCATCTTTGAATTCACCACCAACACCACATTTGTTGGGACGAATTACAGGTAAGAGTAATGAGTTGTCATATAGAAGGGAGATTGATAATCTGACTGAATGGTGCCAGAACAACTGTCATCAAAACAAATGAGTTGATTGTTGACTCCAGAAAGAGAAAGCCCACCTTGGTTAGGCCACATTTGGAGTATTGCATACAGTTCTGGACATCCCATAAACGAAAAATGTGGAGACTTGAGAGGGTGCAGAGGTGGTTTACCAAAATGTTGCCTAGATCAGATGGTTTCAGCTACAGGGAGAGGTTAGATAGACTTGGATTGTTTTCTCTGGAACGTCCGAGGTTGAGGTGATACATGGTAGTAGGAAAAAAAATTATGAGGGGCGTAGACAGTCAGAACTTTTTTCCTAAGGTGGAAATGTCAAACAGTAGAGGGAATAGCTCAAAGGTGAGAGGGAAAGTTTAATGGAGATGTGTGGCCAATTAAAAAAATTTTTTAACAGAGAGTAGTGGGGGCCTGGAACGCACTGCCATGGGTGGTTGTGCCAGACGTAATAATGGTGTTTAAGAGGCTTTTAGAAAGCCACATGGAAGTACAGGGAATAGAGGGATATGGATCATGTATAGGCAGACGAGATTAGTGGGCCGAAGAGCCCATTTCTGTCCTGTATGGTTTTATGTTCTTAATAATGATAGCAGGTTATAAAAGCAAAGATCAAATTAGCTTAAGTATTTAGGAGAAATGTGCAGCATTGCTCACAATTGCCAGGTTGAAGCAGTGAAGTTGCCCACAACCTAAAAGGTTCCTCTCAGCAAGTACATGCGCACGTGCATGCAGTTCTTCCAATTTACAACCCTATATCATGAAACAAGTCATAAGAGCTCTTTAAACATTCGAGGAACTATTTCTGAAAGCGCCATCTTGTCACTTCTATGACTTCCTTCTTCAATTTCTTATTTTAATTTCTTCATTCTGTGGCACTCCAATTACTCACAACATCTGGACCAAACTGCAGCATCTTTCTCAGACTTTTCTGTTTTTAATCACACTGTTTCACTCACTTATTTTTTATTTCCTCGTTTCCTTAATTTTTAAAAGTGGTTATTATATCTAAGTAGAATCCAAGTTCACCTGCACCTCCTCCAACCTCATCTATTGTATCCGCTGTTCCAGATGTCAACTTCTCTACATCGGTGAGACCAAGCGCAGGCTCGGCAATCATTTCGCCCAACACCTCCGCCCAGTCCGTCTCAACCAACCTGATCTCCTAGTGGCTCAGCACTTCAACTCCCCCTCCCATTCTGACCTTTCTGTCCTGGGCCTCCACCATTGTCAGAGTGAGGCCAGTGCAAATTGGAAGAACAGCACCTCATATTTCGCTTGGCCAGTTTACACCCCAGCGGTATGAACATTGACTTCTCTAACTTCAGGTACTCCCTGCTTCCCTTCTCTATCCCCTCCCTCTTCCCAGTTCGCCCACTAGTCTTTCTGTCTCCGACTACATCCTATCTTTGTCCCTCCCCAGACATCAGTCTGAAGAAGATTCTTGACCCGAAACGTCACCCATTCCTTCTCTCCCGAGATGCTGTCTGACCCACTGAGTTACTCCAGCATTTTGTGTCTACCTTCAATTTAAACCGGCATTTTTTCCCTACATAAGTAGAATCCATAATAATTGCTAGAAATTTAAAACAAAAATAACTCCGAATGCATACGTGATTTCATTATTTTATACTCTTTTTGTTTATATGCATTAAACTTTCCTGGTAACTACAAAGCTTTGCTCCTGATAACCTATCAAAAAGATGTTAAAATTCAGCTGAGTCTTTGCACAACTATATACAGAAAGCAATGCAAAAAATCATTGAAATGATACAATGCCACACATCAGTTTGCAACTCCTAAGGAAAAAATTGCTAAAATTAAGACATAGACAGGAACATGAATAGAATCTGAGATTCGTACCTATAATATGCAAGCTGCAGGCTTACAGCATCACCAAGCGGTGTTGGATCCCATAACGCTAACTTTGCCTTGGGAAAGGTAAACGGTGTTATTCCATTTTCCAGAGGCCTGTAAAAACCATGAAGCATCTTTGAGCAAACAGGCACCACAACAACATGTAAACATCTGTTTAAATTATTATAAATTTGTATTACTTACTTTTGGGTCCAAAGGCTTTCAGCTTTATACAAGAATTCCATTAAGTGAATCGGGAAATTTGTCACACTTAACTTCAATTTTTTTTCTGAAATCAAGCAATAATTTCAAGTTAAATTAAATGCTTTTATCGATTGATGAAACCAAAAATGTTTGATAGTTTAAGTGACCTATTGACTGATACCAACTTTACAAAACTGAGGAACATCTACAAATAAAGTAGTAACTTTGATGAAGTACAAATAACCAAAATATCATAACCACTTTCTTCTCAGATTGGTTTGTCTCATTAATGAAAGTAGTCACTTACAGCAATCATAACATGATAGCAATCATAGTCACTTACACCTTCCATATCATGAAGACGGCTGAGGTGACTTGATAAGAGTATAGAAAATTATGAGAGGCATAGATAGAGAAAATCTTTTGCCTGTGGTAGTGGTATCAAAAACAAGAGGCACATTTTTAAGATGTATGAAATTTGAAGGGCTAAAGGGCTAAATTGTGTGTGTTTTTTATATACACAGAGTGGTTGGTGTTTGGAACACCGTCAGTGGGTATCAGATCCGATTCATTCATTGAAGAGGCATTTAGACAGACATTTACATCAACAAAGCAGAGAACGAGTCTTAATGTGGGCAAAAAAAGTTTAGTGCAGATAGGGAAAAAAGGTTGGCATGAATGTGTTGGACTAAAGGGCTCATTTCTGTGCTGTACAACTCTGCCTCTAGTCCATTATATTGGTGGAGTTTACAATATACCACAAAATAATGAGACATGGAAGAGCAAATCGATGGGTAAAATTCATAGTAATGTAAAATTAGATATGAGATAAAATTAGATAAAATCAGAAAGAAAAACACAGGCATCAGAGCAACAGGAATGGGGAAAAAAGACAAAAAACGATGAAAATACCAACAAATCTAGAATACCTTCAGGGGCAAACTACCCAGAAGACAGTGAAGAGAGCATGCCTGAAAATTGCTGAAAACTAAGTAAAGGGAAAGATACAGAATGGAAAATATAGTTCTCAGTACCATAAATGCAACAGTTCCAGATACAGAGCCAATGCAATATGTGCTTTCATGCTTCTTTATCTTCTGCCCAATGGGAGCAGGGAGAAGGAATGGAAGGAAGGAGGAACAGTCATTGGTTATGTTGTGTTTTTGGTCGGTGGGGAGCCTCGCCTGTGTGATGGAACAGGCAAAATGCACAACTATCTGCAATTTTTTGTAGTCTTGGACAAAGTTGTTCCCAAACTAAACTGTGATACCACCCAACAATATGCTTTCTATGGTGTATCTGTAGATGCTTGTAAGAGTCATTGGAGACATGTCAAATTTTAGTATCCCGTGGAGCCGAGTGCGGTGGGAGTATCCAGAGGAGCTGCGGACCGAAGACCCGCCTGATAGGCTCGACTCGCCGGCTGGAGACCAGGGACTCGCCCGCCGTGGACGGTGGACCCAGCCCGACTCGCCCGCCGTGGATGGAGGTTTAGAACCCACCCAGAAGGTCCAGCTCGCCCGCCACGGATCGAGAACCCATGTCACGGACTGGGAATCCAGCCGGAGGCCCGCCCAGTGTGGAAGAAGTCGAACAGAGGTCTGTTAAACTGACCCACTGTGGGAGGCAGGGCACTGCCGCGATGGAGGAGTTGTCCATTGGAGGCCCCACAACAGCCTGAAGTGTGGCTGGACCGGGCGCAGCTCCAAGAGGCCGAGGGCGTGGACGGGACGAGACATGCAGCGGTGGAGAAGTGGCGGAGGATACCACGGCTATGCTTAGCTAGGCCGGGACTGTAAACTTGATGAAATAGCGCCAAACACGTCGGCATTATAAGCAACATGAATTTCACTATGTCATGTTTAATTGCATATGTGACAATAAATGTCCATTGAACCATCATACCCTGAAGAAGTATTGGTGTTGGTGTGTAGACACAAAATGCTAGAGTAACTCAGCGGGACAGGCAGCATCTCTGGAGAGAAGGAAAAGGTGATAGAAGGAATTGGTGTGCCTGCTTGGCTGTTGCTTCAATGTGGTCAATGACAGATCTTTGATAATATTTACACCAAGAAACCAGTAACTCAACAATTTCCACTTCAGCACCATTGCTGCTGATTGTGGCATGTACTCCACCACGCTTCCTGGCATTAATAACTAGCTTCTTCATCTTGCTGACACCGAGGGATAGGTTGTTGTTCTAATTGGCCATTGTACATTGCCGTTTGTGTGCAAGTAATTGGCAGATTTCGTAGTGAGATGGCGAGGATGTGGGAGAATAACAGTGAATGTTTAGCTGAAGGTTAGCACAGAATCAGTGGCCGGAGCTTATTTTTGTTCTGCATTTCTCTATGATATAGCTTTGAAAGAATAGTGCTGATTGTTATGAGGAATAGAGAGAAGGGCATATCAAAAGGAATATGTGGCTAATGAGGTTTGGATTTATATCTGATGCAAAGATGAATAGAATGAAATGACATCTTGAGGATACTTCAAATTGCTTTAGACTAATTAATATTTCAGTGCAACTGTTTTTGATTGCTACAAAGGAGAGGAATGCTCCTCAGCATCAGGCCATGGCACTAACAGCAATTTAATTTTTTTTTTTAAAGCTTGCATCCAATAGATCCCATGTATTAAACAAAAGAGAATCAGGGCAACAAAGCAGCCTTGCACTGTAGGTATTGTTGATTTTATACACTTTGATAGCAAGCTCAGTTTGCCAACTGAAAGTCAATCCTCCATAATTTATAAAACATCTGCCTTATGTTAACATTAACATTGCAAACTGGGCCGTATCAAGGTTAAAAACAGATGGATTTGAAAGGATAATGCATAATAGAATAATCTATAATATAAAGGCTGATTAAGTGCCAAATACAATCCAAAAATGGTTCTATTTAACTTTTTGATTTTCAGTTTATTCAATTAACTTATTTACTACTATATATACCTACCACATATTGGATTAGGGATTCATAGCTCTTTAAGATGCCCATGATCTAAATATTTCATCATATTTGATTAAACTGCAGAATTAGGTTACAAACTAAATTTGGTAAACCCCTGCAAATATAGATCAATGTCACCACTGTAGTACAGTTGGTAAAGTCACTACTTCATAAAAGAACAGGATTCAATCCTGATCCCAGGTGCTGTCTATGTGCAGTTTGCACATTCTTGTGACTACTTGAGTTTCTCCCACTTCCTAAAGAAGTACAAGGTGTCAGGTAATTTACAGGAGCAGTTATCTTCAATATAGATAACTGGTGGTAGAATGTGGGATGGAGATGAGGAGGTTAGAGGATTGGTTATTAGGCATGTGCAAGAGAATATGTTGTAGAGGAAAATGTGAAGATTAGGATTCATGACTTGTTTTAGAAGTCGACATAGACACAAGGGTCAAATAGCCCTTACGTCAGAAATAAACATTCAGGAAATGTAAATGGGCAGATTAAATAAATGGGACAGAGGTTTTGCCTTAGATACCCCTCAGTCTAAATCAATGGTCTGGAATGAGAGGTTGGTTTTGATAGATATCAACTCCTGCCTTAGACTTGGACCCCACTACAGTTTGCCACAAAAGATCAACAGTCGATAGGATCTTGCTGGCTCTCCACTCTTTATGAAACTACTTGGACACCCCTCCCCTTTCTCCCCAACACCCACCTTTACTTGCACATATCTCCCCTCCCTCTCAAACCACATTCCTTCTTCTGGCTACTTGCCTCGCAACTCTTCGAACCTTTTGTCTCACCGTCCGTTTTAATCACTGGCTTTTGTCCAACCATCTGCCTATCAACCCCACACCCCCCTAGTTTGCACTTACCTGCCACACTTTATCCAGTCCCTCTCACCCAACATTCTTTCATCTCCTAACCTACAATCAGTCTAAAGGTTCCTGACCTGAAACATCACCTATCCATGTTCTCCAGAGATGCTTACGAACCCGCTGGGTTAGCTTCCAGCTTTGAAGATTTGAAGATGTATTTCACCAGATTATTGATCTTCTACAAGTGTATAGTAGAAAACATACTAACTGGATGCATCATGATCTGGTTCAGTAAGTCAAACGTTCAGGAACATAGGAGCCTGCAGAAAGTACTCACAGTGACCTGACCCATCAGGGATATTCATCTCTCCCATCATCAGAGGGATCTATAAGTGATATGTCAAAAAGGCTACTGATATCACCAAAGATCCACATTATCCTGGCTATGCTCTCATCTTGCTATTACCATCAGGGCAAAGTTGCAGGAACCTGAAAACCGCGAAGTCCATGTTCAAGAGCTGTTTCTTCCCAGCAACCATCAGATTCTTGAACTCTACACAATCCGAGCATCAAGTCTACTTCAGTAACGATGATCTACGAAGGACTTCGGGTTTGGTTGCACCACGTGCTTCAGTTCTGTACTGTTATGGTCTAGTTAATCACTGATGATGAATGTATATTATTATTGATTGTTTTATGTTCATTTGATATTACATTAATGTGCCTGTTCAGCTGTAGCATGCAATAATTGCATTGTCCCATTGCCGGTACACATGACAATTAAACACCGCTGCCTCTTGAAAAGATTGATTGATTGCGATTGAATCCGAAATTATTAAAAAAAACTTGAGGAAGACAATATATAATCTGGTGTCTAAAATTCCAGAAATCGTGTACATTTAAAGTTAATCAGAAAAAGAACCTGACGTGCTCCTAGAAACCAGCAGAGTTGTCGCTCTGGTCTCTTTAACCCCGCAGACAGATCAGAACATTCGCTGCGTAATGCAACGCATTTAAGTCAGGACACTCGCCAGTGGCCAATACAACACATGGGCAATAAACTAGAGTAGCTTTGTTTCAGTTAACGGGTTCAGGAGGAGAGAAACAAGAGATTGCAGCGGGGGTCACAGCGTGAATCACTGGGCTTCATTAAAATAGCCACACGAACCGCGGCCGCTCCTACCCCAACAACTTCCTTCCGGACTCACTGTCACTCGCCGAAACGAACACGATCACTCGCAATTTAACGTAAACCACAGTCGAAGGCCATGGACAACATTCCCAGAGACAGTAACAGAGACTGTAACAGAGACTTACTGCGATGGCGGCGACAGGCGTCCCGTCTCTCCCCAGACCTCTACCTCCAGTGATGCTCCCACTTCCCCGCCGCTCTCGTTCAAAAGTAAATATGGCGCCACCTTCCTCCCAGGACCCGCGAGAACCAATCGCGCGCCGCTTCTCCCGCCCGCCCCAATCCCGCGCCGTTTCTCCCGCCTTGACCAATCGCGCGCCGCTTCTCCCGCCCGCCCCAATCACGCGCCGCTTCTCCCGCCTTGGCCAATCGCGCGCCGCTTCTCCCGCCTCTGCCCGGTGAAACGGTAGAGTCACGAGTTCGATCCTGACCTCAGGTGTAGTCCGCACGCAGTTTGAACCTTCTCCCTTTGACTGCACGGGGTTACTCCCACATTTCAAAGACATGCCGGTTTGTAGGTTAGTTGGCTTCTGTTAATTACCCCTTGGTGTGTTTGATTGGAAAATGGGACGACATGGAACTCGTGGGTACGGCTGGGTAATCGATGGTCGGTGTGGACTCGGTGAGCCGAAGGCTTCGAAGGGCATGTTTCAACATTGTACCTCTGAACTAAATTAGTAGACTGCACCGCAATTACGGAGAAGGATTTTTTCCCCTTTACTTCTAATTACTCACCACCCTCTCGCACTTAATTTTAGCCAAACATCTAAATAACTGGAGGTTTATAGCAAAGATAATAGAGGAGCAAGATAGACTACTGGACCCTAAAAACCCTAGGTCATGGGTACATTTCTGCGCCATTTTAGTAAGCAATTGTGTGCTAGACTGGGCAGTGTTCACAACTCTGCGATTTCTTCGAATATAAAATGTTTGCAAACAATTATTTTTGTTCAACTTCTTGGATAAGTTGACATTAAAAACTATTTCTTGGAGAGTTGCTGCTTCGTGATCTTTAAACTTTGGATGTTACTGATTGAATATTTGCACTTGAGATCCACTCTGTATCAGGCCAATTGATCATATTTAATAAACTGGGTGACGTTTCGGGTCGAGACCCTTCAGTCTGAAGAAGGGTCTCGACCCGAAACGTCACCCATTCCTTCTCTCCAAGATGCTGCCTGACCTGCTGAGTTACTCCAGCATTTTGTGATACCTTCGATTTGTACCAGCATCTGCAGTTATTTTCCTACATATTTAATGAACTGTTCTTTGCTTTCTCTGTTAATTTTAATTTCTCCTCCACGAGCTGTATATATTTTTGTTTGTGTTATATTTTAAAAAGTAATGAAAGCAGAGATTAGGCATTTGTAAACAATAGAACCCTCCTGTATCCACAAAATAATTGAAAAGCCATTTAACTTTATACTTAGAGCCAAGAAAATTTGAATTGGTGAATTGATTAGTTAGAAACCCTTGACAGCCACTAAAATGACCAATGCTGCCTGATGTGGCACAGAAGCATGAATCCAATTCAAATGGACACAATGATGGAGTAAATCACTGGGTCAGGCAGAGAGCCTTTGATAAGGTCCCACACAGGAGATTGGTGAGCAAAATTAGAGCACATGGTATGGGGGGGTAGGTGTTGACATGGATAGTAAATTGGTTGGCAGACAGGAAGCAAAGAGTAGGAGTAAACGGGTCCTTTTCAGAATGGCAGGCAGTGGCGAGTGGAGTGCCCCAAGGCTCGGTGTTGGGGCCGCAACTGTTTACCATATATATTAATGACTTGGAAGAGGGAATTAGAAGCAACACTAGCAAGTTTGCAGATGACACAAAACTGGGTGGCAGTGTGAACTGCGAAGAGGATGTTAGGAGGTTGCAGGGTGACCTGGACAAGTTGAGTGAGTGGGCAGATGCATGGTAGATGCAGTATAATATAGATAAATGTGAGGTTATCCACTTTGGCGGCAAAAACAAGGAGGCAGATTATTATCTCAATGGTGTCAGGTTAGGTAAGGGGGAAGTGCAGCGAGACCAGGGTGTCCTTGTATACCAGTCACTGAAAGTTGACGTGCAGGTACAGCAAGCAGTGAAGAAAGCTAATGGCATGTTGGCCTTTTGGAATTTTTTTCAAGGTAAGAACGAGGTTCTTCTGCAGTTGTATAGGGCCCTGGTAGGACCTCATCTGGAGTATTGTGTACATCTTCCTCCATACTATTATCTTTGGTTTACAGGGGGATTATGGTCATAAGGTCAAAGGGCATGACGCACGGAGTCACTCAAGCCATCTGGAGTGCATGGCAGCTTCCGGAATACATTAGTAACACATGCAACACGTACGTTCTTACCTTGAAAAAAATGCCAAAATGGTCGATGTTTGTGCTGTAAAAAATGGGGAAGAAGCTGGAGGATCCGGCGGAGGAAGAGGAACGGAGAGAAGGGCTGCAAAGCCCGCGGACGCAAGAAGCAGCTGGGAAAACGTCTGGCCAGCCGGCGGGAGTAGGGGAAACGCAGCCGGGCTGGAACACAGGAGAGCAAGGCCGAGAGGCAGAGGGCTGCCGGCAAGGGGAGAAGAAGAGGAGGAGGAAAGGATTGGGTTGAGCGAGCTGGGATAGGAGCAGCGGGAAGAACCCGAGCTGAGGGGCCTGGAGGGTCTGCAGGGGCAGAAGCAGCAAGCGCTGGAGGTCGGGCGACGCGCCAGGGCCTGTGGGCGAAAGGCTCAGAGAGTTGTGCTCGAGGGCCTTGGAGGAGGAGGCGGTGGAAGAGGAGGCGGAGCGGAGTGTCGAGCCCAAAGGGGAAGAGGAGCCGTGGAGAGACCGATCGCCAGCGGAGGCCGAGCAGCAGTGAGAGCTGGGCTGGGCGCTGGGAGCCGAAGCAATAGGCGGAGGACATGGCCACGGTTCTGCTCAGCGGCCTCAGCCTCGAGATGTTGAGCGCCGTCCAAGTGGAAATGGAGCCCGGCTAACGGAGATGGCGAGTGGGTAGAAGGGCTGGAGGGCCAGCAGGAGTGGCGAGGGGCCGAAGAGCCACAGGAAGCGAAGCGCAGAGCAGGGGCGCCGAGCCTGGAGGAGCGATGGGAGCAGGAACGGGGAGAGGTATCGGGACACTCAGAGCACCGGGGATGGAGCTGGAGACGCGCTGATGGAAGTAGACGGGAGAAGCCGAGCTGCAGCTAAGTGCAGCCGCAACATTCAACTGCAACACCCTCTCAAATTAAAACTGACAAATTGTTCCACAACAGAAATCGTTCCAAACATAAAATAGAAGAAAGAGACTAAGCAAATATCCCAACTCTTCAATGGCTGCCAAAGTAAGTGCTTACCTGAAGTTCACCATTTGCACTCCAGAAGGTGTTGTGTGGCAACAGTACGGGTCAGGGGTCATGACTTCGCCTATCGTGCAACCCCCCTATATGAGACTAGACGGGCGTGGAGCCATTGGGTCCAAACCTCTCCTGCGGGTCCGGTAATCCTCCGTTCAAGCCTCTTCTGCAGGCCCTGCAACCCTCCCCCAACTGACGATCCGTGGACCCGTTGCCAGCCGGGGAGTCTCCCCCGGGGTCGGGGGCGGGCGAAGGGAGGGGGAGAGGAAAAGGGAGAGGGAGCCACTCACCTCAGTCCCGGGCGGCCATCGCGGCAGCCAGTAGTAGGAGAGTGACCGCAAGGCACTGCGGCATGTTTGTGCTGCCGGCAGCCATCTTCTTCGACCCTATGCCGCCGCGCTGCACCACGGGAAGAAGGTCAGGTGCAGGGCAAGCCAGGACTGGTGCCATTCCTCCCGCGGGGGGAGCACATTTATTAAGTTCATTGCTTTTAAAATGTAACAAAACTTGATCAGTCGAGACCGCAGGCGAATGGTGAGTAGGCTGGGCCTAAAATTGTTGCGTTATCGTGTACTGTTTTGGCTGTATTTTGGGTACACACAACCAAACAGATAAACAGACAAGATGAGAGTTTTAGTAATATAAGATAAGATATAGATTACCTCTGGATCACTCATCCCTCCCCAACCACCCATACTACCCTCCCACCCACCCACTCCCCAAGTACAGTCTGAGGAAAGTACTTTCTCCTGCAACCACAGGGGACTGCCCCCATACCTCCTCTCAACTCCTTCCAGATGAGGTACATGTACACCTCCATTGGTCTACTACATCCAGTGTTCCCAATGTGGCCTTCTGTACATTGGCAAGCCTAGTATTGATGCGGCAACCGTTTTGCTGGACCACATGCGCCCAGTCTGCAAATGCCTACTCAATTTCCTAGTTGCTAACCATTTTAACTCCTCTTCCCATTTCCATATTGACGAGATCGGTCCTGAGCCTCCTCCATTGCCAGAAAGGGGCCACATACACACTGGACAAACAACACCTCATTTTCAGCCTGGGTAGCCGACAACCCAACGAAATGAGCATTGAATTTTCCAATTTTTGATAACTAACAACTACCCCCCACCCCCTCTTTCCTCTGTCCCCCACCTGGATTCACACCTATTTTCCTCCCCCTTCCACCTACATTCCTCTTTCTCGCTTCATAACTTGCAACTCTTCAATCTTTTTGCCTCACACTTTATGTCTTCATCTCTGATCTTTGTCCAGTCACCTACCTATCCTACTCCCCCCCCCCCCCCACGTGTATCCACGTATTACTTGTCAAACTTTGTACTGCCCCCTTTCTCATCCTGTTTTCTGATCCCCCCCCCAATCAGTTTGAGGAAGGCTACCCGAAATGTCACCTATCCATGTTCTCCAGAGATGCTGCCTGACCTGCTGAGTTACTCCAGCATTTTGTCTATTTTTGTAAACCAGCATATGCAGTTCCTTGTTGCTAAATGACTGGTTGTTGTGTGTATGCGTTCACCTGTCCAGGGTAAGGCAGTGAAAAGTATTGCCCCTTTGATCTGTAATTAAGTTATGCAGTTTATTAATATTGCCAGCATGAATTGAGAAACACAAACACAGCTGTACTTGTTATAAAATAGTGGGTTAATCTAAAACAGGAAATTAATGGTTGTAGGAAAAGGACAGTTTGTATACACTTCTGCTCCGTGTAACACATGACTGTTAATGCCCTAAAGAAATGCAGTGAGGCAATCAGGAAACAAGGCCAAAGACTAGATTATTATCAAGCATAGTTTCTTAAAGATCGATATTTCTAGAGGAAGTGGCAGTAAATTAAATCAATTCTGATGAAAGAATCAACCTGATGTGAATGCCGGTGATACAAGGAAAACACAAGCAAAACACAAAAGTATAGGAAGAACACAGCGGGTTAGGTAGCATCTGTGGGGGGAATAGAAGACAACTTTTGGGGTCAGGACCCTTTCTCAGACAGATGTTCACGCTGTTCCTTTGTCTTCAGATTTTGCCCAATATAAATATTTGCATTGGTTTGTGTTTTTATTTCAAATAAGAATGATTAGAGGTTTGGGGAAACCTGCAGCTTTAAGAGCCAAAGAAACAGGGGGAAGAGTGGGCCATACTGTCCATTGAACCTCTCCCGTCGTTTAATAGGACCATAGCAGATTCTTTAATTTGCCCACTTTCCTGGCATACCTCATGATTCTTTTAATATCTATACATCCAAGATGTCCTCTTTTTTTAGTTAACGTGGTTTCACCCTGCTCTTATAGATGGGCCCCACACCTGTATCTCCTGTGTCTCGTAATTCTGTCCTTGCCCCAGAAGGAACAAGGATAGAGTTTGTCTGGTCCTTGTCTTTCACTCCACCAACCTCCACATTCAACACGTCATTCTCAAACATTTCCACCACCTTCAATGTGATACCACCACCAGTCAAATCTTCCCATTCTCCCCCGTTTCTACCTTCCACAGAAACTGCATAACTCCTTGGGTCACTGATCCCTTTGGACCCAAACAACCCCCGCCCCAGTATTTTCCCCTGGCACCTCAGGAGATGGAACACCTGTCCCTCGACCTCCTCCTACCCAGGGATCCCACCAGTCCTTCCAGATGAGAGAGAGATTTGCTTGCACCTCTTCTGGCCCATCTACTGCATTCAGTGTTCTCGATGTGACCTCCTTTAAGATAACTGAGACCAAGCCTAGACTAAGCAAACTTTTCGCTGAATACTTGCATTCAGTCTGCCTAGACCTGCTGGATCTCCCAGTTGCAAATGATTTTAACATCCTTCCCATCTTTCTGTCCTGGGCCTACTCTGCATGCAAACTGGAGGAACAACACCTCATATTCCACTTGGATAGCTTACAACTTAATGGTATGAACATTGAATTCTCCAATTTTAGGTAAATAACCGACAAACAACTGCCCTTTTAAATTTTATTTTACCACCCCCCCCATCCCTGTGCCCCATATGGATTCACACCCATTTCTCCCCTTTTCCTTCAACCTATATTCCTTCCTCTGGTTTCACAATTCACTTCTCTTCTATCACACTGTGTATTTTCATGTCTAGTCTTTGTCCAACCATCTGCTAATCAAAACCACCCTTCACCAGTATCCAACTATTACTCCAAAGATGGACACAAAATGCTGGAGTAACTCAGCGGGATAGACAGCATTTCTGGAGAGAAGGAATGGGTGACGTTTCCGGTCGAGACCCTTCTTCAGACTGAGAGTCGGGAGAGGGAAAGATATGGAAGGGTACAAAGAGCATGTAGAGTGTGAAAAGGAAAGATCAAAGCGGATGTTAATCAAATAAATGTAACAGTGGTTGATTGTCAGTTGAGGGAAAGATGACCACAATGCACATAAACAGCAAAATTAATCAGGACAGGGAAACTAGTAGGAGAACTAGGGTGGGGAAGGGACAGAGAGGGAAAGCAAGGGTTACTTGAAGTTAGAGAAATCAATATTCATTCCGAAGATAGACACAAAAAGCTGGAGTAACTCAGTGGGTCAGAGGGCATTTCTGGAGAAAAGGAATAGGTGACATTTTGGATCGAGACCCTTCTTCAACTGAGAATCAGGGGAAAGGGAAATGAGATATAGAACAAATGAATTAAAAATATGCAAAAAAGTAACAATCCGCTGGGCTGTGAGCTGCCCAGATGAAATTTGAGGTGCTGTTCCTCCAATTTGCCTCCTCCGACAGTGGAGGTGGCCCAGTATATAATAGTCAGTGTGGGAGGGGAAGCGATGCTTCTTGAAAACATCGATCCTTAGGTACCTGGACATTAGAGGAATCAAGGAATATGGGGACAGTGCTGGAAAATTGTGCTAAGTTAGAAAATCAAGCATTTAATGAAGCAGGTTCAATTGGCCAGTATCTTACTCTGATCCTGTTTTCTTTGTGTAAATACTCAGCAGATCCAGCAACATCAGTGGACTGAACTGATTTATTGACTGCCAAACTCTTACAAGAATGCTCACCTTGTGCAGGCTGTCTCTTAATATTTGGCAGCACTTTTTCCTGAGAGTCTCGCTGCTTGGTTTTGATTGGAAAGAAAAAAAAATTCTTGACTTAACATCTCAGCCACCTAGTTGGTTAAGTGGATAAGCCACAAGATCTTCCTCTTGTCTATGCTATGTCTTACAAAGACACCAGTTTTAAGATTTGGAGGACTTCAAGAAAGATTAACTACAGCAGTTTTTTTTTAAAGCTAACCTTAAAAGTGCTAATATTGCAAATAAATCAACTTCTCTCCTGCCTCCACCCAATCTGCCTGTCTCATACTATCGTGACATATTTCACAACTTAGCAGCATCTACTTGGAACTGTTTGAGCATTGTATACACATTTTAACATTGAATTACAACTTTCTAACTGTTCAGAGACTTAACATTATCTGTTGTAGACACAAAGGTTACTGAAGATTATTTCCTAGTGCACTGCAATAATAAAGTGAGAGTTTCAGTGCTTATATACCGAACAATAAATTGATGCAAACTTACTCAGAATGCACACCCACTCACTATTTCTAGCACAAAAAGTTTCAAGAAAGTCCACCAATTCCGCCTCAAAATCAAGAGAGTACTAATTTTCTTTATTGTATAAAATAACGGGTTAACATTAGGACTGCAGTCTAATCTTGTTGGATTCTGAACCTGCTTTTAGATAAGTGATTCTAATCATTTGCAAGTTACCTACAGTTGTTTATATAGCACTTTTTTTGAAAGTGAATGGGATGTATACAGGGTAGAAAGATTAATTCTACATATACATGAGGGGTTTCATCTTTTTCAAATGGGATCAAAGATTAATAGCACAAAAATTATGTTGTAAATTAAAAAGGTTTGAATCCAACATAAACAGGTATAAACTTACAGAAACCAATAATGTAAATACAACAATAAGAATATCTATACTAATTGGTCTATATTGTCTCAGTTAGGTTAAATAACCAATTAAACAAAATTTTATCTCGTCTATTAATTAAAATACCCACCGATGTTTGTTTACAAGTTGTGCTCTTAGCTCTCTTATATGCAGCCAAAGGAGCACATGCAAAAAGCTGAAGGGGCCCTTTTTATGCAGAGCAGGATGTGATATCATGATTGGGACCCAACTACTTTAACTCTTGCCATACATGGGGAGGCCATTATTGATTATACAACCAGGCAAATTTAGTGGAAGGTGCTCAACATGGAGAAAGGTTGTTTTAACAATGGACAGGAAAAGTAATCAGTGAATAAATTATTTTCCTGTGTTTAAACTGATGCTTTGAGATGTAATGCTGTCCAGAGTTAATGTTGAGAAACCCAGGGTCACTCTTTCTCAATGGTTAAGCTACCATAGTCCACCTCTAAAGGGCACAAAATGCTGGAGTAACTTAACAGGTGAGGCAGCATCTCTGGAGGACATGAATAGGTGAAGTTCTGGACCAACCACTGACCCAAGAGGAGCTGACTGGTTCCATCCATTCCTTTGACTCAAGTAAAACTCCCGGAAGTGATGGCTTACTGGCCGAAATTGTATTCGGCTCTGTGGGACTGGGTGGGCCTGGACCTGCTGGAAGTGTACAGTGACATGTTTCTAGCTGGCAGCATGTCAGACTCTATGAGGAAGGGCAGCATCACCCTAATCTACAAGCAGAAAGGGGAGATGAATGATATAAGGAATTGGAGACCCATCACATTATTTAATGTAGATTACAAGATCCTATCTAAGGGTCAACCGGGTCAAGTCTGCTCTAGAACAGGTGATCAAACCTGTGCTGTGCCTGGCGGGAAAATCTCAGACAGCCTGGCGCTGCTGAGAGATACCATTGCCTACGTGCAGGGCAGACGGGTGGATGCCTGCCTGGTCAGCTTGGACCAGGAAAAGGATTTTGACAGGATATCGCACATGTACATGAGGGACGTGCTCCCCAAAATGGGCTTTGGGGAAGGAATCAGGAATTGGATCCAACTGCTCTACACCGATATCTGTAGTGCAGTCCAATAGAATCAGATAGCTTCCCAGTTGTTTTACTGCAGTGAATGTGGAAAACAGTAATTATTTAGATTCAAATTAAAGTTTTTAATTCACTAGAAGATGAGAAAACAAATACTGGCAAAATAAATACTGAGAATAAATTAAGCTAAGGAATATCCTTGGACTCCAGGCCAACAACTCCTTGATACTGTTTTGATGTTGATTGAGGCATGTCCCTCAACGATTTAACAGGCCCAAATATGATAAAGAGCTTGACTCTGAAAATATGGAGTTGGGACTCACTGGAGCTCAATCGTTGGTAAGTGAGGAGTTCTTGTTCCTTGATTCTGCCACACTTCTGCTCCTGAGTTAGATTTCAGGAATCACAGGACTTTGATGTCTAATTACCATTTAAGGCAATTCCTGGTATTATTTTTAAAAGCTGAACATATCTTGGTAGTTAAAGAAAAAAAACACTGGTGATTCAGAGCTGTTTGTTCCATTACATTTGATCTCCAATGCGGTAATCCAGTGACTAGAAAGAAAGGAATGCTGGGTATGTTTATTGGACAATTCACTATGAGCAATACTTAACTGTTTCGCACTTATACAAGACTTTGCTTGAGTCTCAGAAAAAATGCTGTGTCCAGTTTATCTCCTCTTTCTGTTTTTTTTTATAGACAGTTGATTTTAATCAGTCAGGATGAACTCATTAGAGCTTTGGTCCAAGCTTGGACTAAATAAGTGAATTGTAATGAATTAAGTGAGATGATACTGACTGCTCTGAACATCCAGCTCAAATAAAATTTGATCCAAAGTGGTTGGCAGGAGAATCATCTACAAGATGCACTGTGATAACTCACCACGGTTCCTTCAACAAAACTTATCAAATTCCAGGCAGAAGGTTTTGTGAGGACAGCCCTTTCTCTAATTTCCCGTTCAAGTCACATATCATCTTGACTCGAAAATGCTGCCATTCCTTTGTTGTCATTGTGTTAATTTCAAAAAAGAAAATCTTTGTTGAGCAACCTTAATGAATGTTTGATGGGATACTAGAGAAAACAAACAACGGTAAAGTCATAACTGTAATTTTATGGATTTTCAAGAAGCCTCTGATAATGTGCCCAAAACAGACCAATCAATAATGGCAGCAAATGGAGTGTCAAGGAACACGAAGCAGTGGATTTCATGCAGGCTTCAAGACCGAAAGCTAGAATATACAGTAAATATTCACAAGAGGATCAGTGGTGATATACCAAACTAGAGAGGATAGAGAACAAATTACAGAAGGATATTAATAAACTTGCAGAATGGGCTAGTAATTGATAAATGGAGTCCAATTATATTTGTGAAGTAGTACAGTACTTTCCAATAGGAAGAAAATGGAGGATGCAACTGAATGGGATAGAGAGACAAATGGGATGCTAAGTTGTGCTAAAAACTGAAAATCCTAGAAACGTTGAGTAGGTTTGATAGCACCCAGGGAATGAAAAAGGGGTTAATATTTCCGGTCCAATGTCCTTCGTTAGAACCCGATAAGTTGCACCCTTCGCGTCTAAGCCGTATAAAGGCAATCAAGTATGAGGATTTAACGCTGGAAGGGAACAAGTGAAAGAATTGGAAAATATCTAATCCATGTACTGAACTGTGGTTCTTAATACAATTTATATATAGAGATAGGTATAGCAGAGATTTTACAAGGATGATATTCCAGATGTGAGGTTGTACGGGAGGGCGATAAAGTGACTTTTAATGCCTTTCTCTTGAGAAAAGAAGATTGAAGGATGATTTTAGAAATCTTTAAAATTGTGAAAGACTTTGATGGAGTGAAGATGAAGGGAATCTTTCCATTCATAGGCGAGATAATACTGAAGAAAATCAGTGTATGGTAATCGCCAAGTAATCCAGTGGGATCTTCTGTGGAAATGTATTTATCCACATAATAATGATAACGTGGAACCTACCACTACAAAGGCGTGGCTGAGGTGGCCAGTTTAGAAGCAAAGGCCGAGAGAAAGGAAAGTGTTTCACTAATAGGTGCGCGAAGCAGTGTCCCGTGAAAATCAATATGCTCACATTTGAGGAATAAGCAATAACGTTAATACTTATTTCAAGGTGGCGAACTTACTGATGACTTTAGATTTCACATTCAAATATCAAAAGCGTTCTAACGGCAGCCTTCCCATTGCATTGAGCTGAACAAAGATGCGTAGGCGTGCAGCTCACACCCGGAAGCAGTCGTTCCTCGGGTGAGTTGTGTCAGGAGGCGGCCCGGCTGTGGACCAGGGGACGTGCAGGAGAGGAGGAGAGAGAGGAGATTGTGTTTGGACCACTGCATTTCCCGTTTACCTGCGGGTGAAGCGAGGTGAAACGGCGTTGGCTCTCGACGTATGGTCATTAGCTATTTGGGATCTTTAGTCCAGAAGCTGCTGCGGATGAAGCCGAAGGTGGTTTTTGTGCTCGGCGGGCCAGGAGCCGGCAAAGGGACCCAGTGTACAAACATCGTCAAGGTGGGTGGGAGGCAGCTGGAGCCGTACGTGCGGACGGAGGGGAGGGACTACAGTCACCCAGCCAGGAGAAGCTGAGGACTGGGCCACTGGGTGTAGCTGCTGGCAGACTGGTCGAGGAACCGGTCTGATCTCCCGCTGGAGCCTGGCCGGTGCCTCGGCCCTCAATGTCATGAGAACCCGAGGTCGGTGCGAGCCTGCAGTGCTTTTTAAGGCCCATTTCAGTCATATATATCTCACCAGTTCGGATGCAAATTGTGTGGGCCGTTAGATTTTATTTTATCACAAAAAAATGTCCGATGCAAGTTACAAACTGGCTTACATTTTCGAGACGAAATAGCAAGTTCGTTTGTGACTGAATTGATTGTTTTTTTGAGGAAGTAACAAGGAAAAGGTCAGTGAACATATTTTCGGCAGGGATGTGTACGGTGTGCACGCGTGGCAGGCTGGTCAAAAAGTGAAAGCCCATGAGATCCGAGGGAGTGTCAGATTATATCTAGAAATGGCTTCGTGGCAGGAAGCAGGAGGTAGTTGACCTGTGTTTATTGCGCTATTTACCTGACACTAAAAGGCCCTTACTGATGTTAATGATACAGACTTAAAATTAGGTGGAACTGATGAGGTTTGAAAATACTGCAAAACTTGCTGAACAGAAAAAACCCCAGAGAAAGCATGAAATACTCAGCAGGCCAGGCAATATTTGTGGAGAGTTTCAGAGTTATGAGTGACGTTTATTTTAAATCACCATTGCCTGTATTTAAGTCAATGTCTGTACACGGATGCTATCTGATCTGTTAAGTATTACTAGGAATTCAAAGATCTTATGTTTTATGTTTTCTTGCATCTTATGTTTTCTTGCTTTTCATTCATAAGATGATTGTGTGATGTTGACTGAGGAGAAACGTTTTTGACTGCAGGAGAATATAGGTGTGGTCATTTTTGGCAATGCGTTGGGAGAAATGTAACCGGATTAATAAATATGCAATAAATGTGTGAATGCCCAGTAGTTTAGAGATTTACAAGGATCTTATTGTGTACATCCACGGATTGTTAAACATAGCAGAACAGGTCAATAAGAAGATTAAAAAGGCTGTTTAAAAAAAATAATTCTGAAGCAGTGAGGGTGAAGTAGGGATGTCAGAGTAGAATTAAATGCACAGCCGGAAAGATCCGCAGCATAGGCAGAGGTATGGACATATACAGCGTGGGACTGGGGCCGTGGACCCAATTTGTCCATACTACCAAATTGCCCAACTGAACTAGTCCCACTTGCCTGTGCCTAGCCCTTATCCCTCCAGCCCTTTCCAATCCTTGTATCTGTCCAAGTGTCTTTTAGATGTCATAATTGTACCTGCCTTGAGTACTTCCTGTGGCGGCTTGTTCTTTACATGCACCATCCCCTATGTGGAAAAATATTGCCCCTCGGCTCCTTGTTTATCTTTCCTCTCTCACCTAAAATCTATGCCCTCTTGTTTTAGAACCCTTGTTTATCTTTCCTCTCTCACCTAAAATCGATGCCCTCTTGTTTTAGAGCCCATCTCATCCATGCCCCTCATAAATTTATAAACTTGAATGTTCACTCCTCAGCTTCCTATGTTCCAGAGAACAAGGGCCCAGCCTCTCCTTATAATTCAAACACCCCAAACATGGGAACAACCTCATAAATGTACTTTGAACCATTTCCACTTTCGTGGCATATTTCCTATACTCCAAACAGTTTTGGCCACCACATGATAAGAAAAATATGATTGTACCGGAGGAGTTTTAAAGGATATTTGCAGAGGACTGGGTAATATTAGGCATGCTGAACAATTGACTAGAAGCTAGTTTTTTGTTTGGAACGCAGGAGGCTGATGACATATTTAATCATGGAGTATAAATTTGATGGGCTTAGTAATAGAAAAGACATGCCCCTTAGAGAGGAGAAAAATCAGGGATGTATATATTCAAAGAAATTGGTAGAAGAATTAGAGAGGGGAGATAAGGTAAGGGTGGCAGTGGTCTGAAACTCAGTCCTTGAAGAGTAAGAATGGTACAAACCGTCATCACATTTAAAATGTACATGGATACTTGAAAACCCCCAGCCTGAAAAACTGCAGACCAAATAGAAATGTATAAAATTATAAGGAGGGTAGACGGTAAGAATATTTCTCCCTTGGTGGGAGTGCTTAAAACAGGAGGGCAGGGTGTAAGGTGAAAGAAAGGCAAGAGGCTGAGGGGATCAGAAGGCAGATTATTGTCAGACAGAGAATGGTTGGAATCTAGAGCCTGGCTGAAGAGGTGGTGAAGGCAGGTACTGTTGCAACGCCCAGGAAGCATCTTGATAAACACCTGAATAGCCAAGGCATAGGTATGTGAGGACAAATGTGAGTAAGTGGAACAAGTATAATGGCTGGCTTAACCTGTTTCGGTCCTGAAGAATTCTTTCAACCACTATGGGCTGTAATTAAACTGCCCTTTTCCCCTCGGCTTAGATGCCTTCTTTGTATTGTAACTTTTTAATTACTTTTTTGAATGTTTGAACGTGAAAGCTTTGTCACTATGCCCACATTTTCATTCAGCAGTTCTTTTGAAATCAGCAGTGTTTGCATTGTATCTGCACCATTAATTATTATTATTTTAGGTAGAATTTTGTTGACATGTTTTCCAATTTATGAAAATTGACCTGTGATTTTGCAAGTCATTGGTATGATCTGTCTTTCAGCTGGATGGATGAAATATACCTATTTTGAAAAATAGTTATCTGTGATTGCATATTTATTTTCCGAACTTAAACATACTTAGAGTACTCTAGAAAAAAATGTTATTTTTTAAATATTTAATTTCGTGTTAATCCCATCAATTAATTTGTGTATTAATTAAGAAATCCTTGCGGCCTTAACAGGCATAGTTAATTGACCAGCTAAATTCATTTTCCATTTTTGCAGAAAGAGTAGTGTGTATGAGTCAAGGAAGAGAAGTATTTGAGAGTACTTTATTGACCTTTTAGAGAATTAAAGTAGCAAAGTTAATAATTTGGTACTACTGCATTTAATGTAAAGTTTAAATTTCCACCTCAAAATAACATTAACATTTGATATTATTACAGTACTTGTTTTCCCTTGGCTTTAGGTTTGATCCACTATTTATTGAAATGGATGTTCAGATCAGATGAGAGTAGAATCTTATAATGGGAATATAAAGATTACGTTTATTATTGTCATATGTACAGTGAGATACAGTGAAAAGCTTTGTTTTGTATGCTATCCAATCAGATCAGGTAATACAATATTTAAATACAATCAAGTCAAACTCGAGTACAATAGGCAGAGCAAAGGAGGAAGATACAGAATAAAGGCCTCCCCATTGTGGCACATCAGTTCTTTAGGCAAAGTCCAATGTCTGCAATGGGATGGAGGTGAATCGGACAGTACCCTAGCTTTTGGACAAACTATTTAGAAGCCTGATAACAGAGGGGAAGAAGGTGTTCTGAAGTCTGGTGATTAGCACTTTCAAGCTTCAATATCTTCTGCCCAAAGGGAGTGGGTTGAAAATAGAATGACCGGTGTGGGATAAGGTTTTGATTAAATAGGCTGGTTTTCCGTGGCAGTGTGAAATGTGATGGAGTCAATGGTGGGGAGTCTGGTCTGTCTGATGGACTGGGCTACATCCCCAACTCTCTGCAATTTCTTGCAGTCTTGGGCAGAGGTGTTCCCAAACTAAGTTGCGAAGCAACCCAGCAATATGATAAATATGCATGAGGAATTGAAATACAGAGGTATTTTAGTCCTCAATTCCTAACACAATTATCCTTGCTCTCTAATCCTGCTTGATTTAACTACACCCATTTAATCATTGCTGCCCATGTGGAACACCCACAGAGGTTGTTTTATAATTGAAACTGATTCATTTTGATGCCAAACTAAGGTTCTATCTAAACATTCAGATAAAGTGCTGTAGTAAGTAAATATTGGGCCACAACTGAATCATGGGTGTAGCACGTATTAAACTTTTATGCTATTCATAGTCAATACGCTTGTTGAGTTTTGCAATGGTTCTAGCACATATAATTCAGCTGAAAACCACAAGAATTTGAAACTAATGTCAATTATGTTTACATCATCTCAAAATTGCATAAATTATTAACTGTAAATCATAAATTCTAGGAGCAGAATTAGGGCATTCGGCTCATCAAATCTAATCTGCCATTCAATCATGGCTGATCTATCTTTCCCTCTCAACACCTTTTTCCTGCCTTCTCCCCATATCCCCTGACACCCTTACTAATCAAGAATCTGTTAATCTCCACCTTGAAAATATCCATTGACGGCCTCCAGAGCCATCTGTGGCAATGATTTCCACAGATTCAACACCTTCTGACTAAAGAAATTCCTCCCCACCTCCTTTCTGAAGGAGCGTCCATTTATTCTGAAGCTATGGCCTCTGGTCCTAGACTCTCACACCAGTGGAAACATTCCAAATTCATTCTATCCAGGCCTTTCACTATTCGATAAGTTTCAATGAGCCCCCCCCCCCCCAACCTCTCATCTTTCTAAACTCCATCGAGTACGGGCCCAGTGTCTTCAAACGCTCATCATATGTTAACCCAATCATTCCTGGGATAATTCTAGTAAACTTCCAAAGCCAGTTCATTCTGCTTCAGATTTGGGGCCCAAAACTGCTCACAATACTTCAAATGCAGTCTGATCAGTACCTTGTAAAGCCTCAGCATTACATCCCTGTTTTTGTATTCTACCTCTCTCAAAATAAATGCTAACATAACATTTGCCTCCTTTACTACCTATTCGACTTGCAAATTAACCTTTTTGGGAATTCTGCACCAGCACTCCTACGTCCCTTTGCAACTCGGATTTCTGAATTCTCTCCCCATTTAGAAAATAGACTATGCCTTTATTCCTACTACCAAAATGCATGGCTCCACACTTTGCTGCGCGGTATTCCATCCGCTACTTCTTAGCCCACTCTCTCAACCTGTCCAAGTCCTTTTGGGGAGTCCCTGCTTTTTCTACACTACCTGCCCCTCCACCTATCTTCGTATCAACTGCAAACCTGTCCACAAAGCCTGCAATCCCCTCATCCAAATCAATTACATTGGGAAGAATAGCGGCCCCAAAGCACCGACCCCTGTGGAACACTGCTAGTCACTTGCAGCTAAGCAGAAAAGGCCCCCTTTTTTGCCATTCTGCCTTCTGCTGTCCAGCCAACCTGCTATCCATGCTGGTAACTTCCCTCTGAATGAGAATTACCAGTAATTCAGTACCTTTCTTTAATGTTCATCAGAAATATGGATACACTCACTTCTCTGCTGGTGATCTACTACGTGCGGAGCGAAGCAAAGAAGGCACTCAATATGGAGAACTTATTGACATTCACATAAAGGAAGGAAAAATTGTACCGGTGGAAATAACTATTAATCTCCTTAAAAGGGTAAGACAACTTTCATCATCTTCTAGAAGGGTAAAGTTTCTGGGTTTGCACTTCCTAAAATAATTTTAAATTACCATATTGTGGATTTAACAGTAGCCTTGGAAGAACGTTATGGTAAATTTGCAGCATTTGTCTTTAATTACATGGCAGATTAGTTGGTGTACTGTGATGGAGTTTGCTTTGCAAAGTGTCCTGTCCAAAATCGGTTTCGAGAAGGTTATCCCAAAAAATATTGCAACGGAGATAACAATTAAAGGCATTTTTACTTTGTTGGATGCATATGGTGCAGCCCATTTGTAATATCTCCATATTAAAACAAATTGCTAAAACAATTACTATCCTTTGGGAGTGTGTAACATTAATTGCTTGATTCTGGTCTTAGCAGCAATGCAGTCTCTGTGGGGTGCTTTGCCTCTTTTCCTGACATTGAAG
This sequence comes from Rhinoraja longicauda, assembly GCF_053455715.1. Taxonomy (NCBI): domain Eukaryota; kingdom Metazoa; phylum Chordata; class Chondrichthyes; order Rajiformes; family Arhynchobatidae; genus Rhinoraja; species Rhinoraja longicauda. The sequence continues at coordinate 29,369,183 of NC_135963.1, read as the reverse complement.
AGTCATTTCGAGGCTATCTGGCATACGTCAAATTGATTGAGCAGTAAATATATTGAAGAATCATCACACTTAAACCTAAAAGAAAGCAGCATAATTTTCAGTTAATAATAAAACAAAATTGCAGCACAGGAATTCAAAATGAGAATACATAAGACAAACTGAAGTCTGAACTAGCACATGTACTTTTTTTAAGAAATGCTGTCATTTTAACAATCCACTATGTTCTGAAATGAGAAATTGGAATTCACTAACATTTTATAAGGAACAAAAAATATTGTAAGTGGCAATTTTTGTTTAGTGCACCATTATTGTCTTGAAAATAATTTGAAAATACAGAAGAAGAATTTTGAGATCACTGTTCTTCTTTGAATCAAAATTAGGCACAATGTTGCAATCTGAGGAAATGTGTTGATTCATTGACAACAATTTGAGCGTCTAAAGTACTGAAGTATTTTGCTTTCGTAATAATTCATATTTGCTGGTTTACATCCATCCCTGTTTTGTGTAGGGTTTAAAGAGTTCTGTAAAAAGATGAGCTAGCTAATGAAAGGCATAGTATCCAAAGTACATTAATATGCTTTGGCTCTTGCTATCCTGTCAATATCCCAAAATATTGTCCAAAAAATTATAGTGAATATAAATGTGCTGTTGTTCATTTTATCTGAAAAATGTTTGTATTACATTTCTGGCCTATTTTGCAGGCAATGGATGACACAATGGCTAAAAATGCCGCAAAGAACAAATTTCTTATTGATGGGTTTCCCAGAAATACAGACAATCTTGAAGGCTGGAACAAGTTGATGGATAAAGATGCTGATGTAAAATTTGTCCTTTTCTTTGACTGTAACAATGAGGTAACTGAATAGTCCTTGGAAAGAAATGATCCTGGTGGTGATTGTTTATCAATGGATGAATGCACAAATAATATTTGCAGCATTTCTCTTGATTCTTATTAAAATAATAGCAGAATTCTGCATTGTGAATTTAGCAAGGTGTTGCAGATGCTGATAATCTGGAATAAAACTTTGAAAACGCTGGAAATACACTACACACCAAGTACCATTTTTTAAATATCAAGTAACATTCTTGGACTGAGGCACAGTGATGATTGTCCAGACAGAGAGGACTGTTCTGTGAACTCTTGTAACTTTATCAGCGCCAGAAACGTGGCAACACTTGTGCTGCCTAGGTGAGGTCTGAGATATGATTTTACCGGCATGTATGCAAAACAAAGCATTTCACCATGTGACCATAAAGTATCATTGATTACTAGATTTACCCTAATTGATATTCGGTCCACTTGGACTGGCTTATTTCCCAGAACAATGTCCAGCAATGTTTTGTTTATCAAGAGGCCAAAACCATCGGTTGAGAACATTCTCCAGAAAACCTACAGAAATTCCTCCCTCTTTGCCCAATGCTTTTGCTTTTCTTGTGTATAATTGCATAGTAAGGGACCTTTTACACATCCTTGCAATTTCTCTGCAAATGTGCTCCTCAACACCCTTCCCAATATGTAGCAACCTGTAGAGTAGCTGCAGATTTCTTCACACAGAGAGTGGCGAGTCTGTGGAATTCTCTGCCACAGAAGGTAGTTGAGGCCAGTTCATTGGCTATATTTAAGAGGGAGTTAGATGTGGCCCTTGTGGCTAAAGGGATCAGGGGGTATGGAGAGAAGGCAGGTACAGGATACTGAGCTGGATGATCAGCCATGATCATATTGAATGGCGGTGCAGGCTCGAAGGGCCGAATGGCCTACTCCTGCACCTATTTTCTATGTTTCTATGTTTCTAATTGTACCTCTACTTTTAACTTTTAAATAAATAGATGCTGAACATGATCAATTTAGAACATCCTCTCTCTCCTGTAGTATGTTCTTGTTAAGCAATGCAACCTTTGGAGTTTTATGCCTCTCTTTGCTCAGTGGTTTATATCCAGGAATACTTATAATTCATCTAACTGCCCTCTAGTTAGTCATGTCTTTGTTATTGGCACGGCATTGTAATGGTGTTATTTTTATCTGCAGACTGGTTAATACACTTAATAAGTGCATTGTAGAATTATTGTGGATCTTCTGGTATTCTCTCTGTCTGGTTCTATCGAAAAACTTTTTATTGTTCTATTTATCTTTCCCAATCCCCTTTGCAACTTTTCTCCTCCTCTTAAAGCGACCTTCCATTGCTCAAATCCAAGCCTTATAAGTTAGAACCTCAACCATTGTCTAGCGAATCTTCTTATAAGGTCTTTGAAACCTCAACAATAGGTGACTAATTTGTTGGGGCTCTACTGGTTCCATCTCTTCACGTTCTAGTCCCAGTGTCCCAGGAATCTAAAGTCCCCTTAGTGCACAATCCTTGCGCAGTTATCTGGCACTTTAAAGTCCATACGGATTTGGAATGAATTGCCCAGGTTTCTTGTTCTGAAATTCAGTACCTTCTACCTCTCCCAGAAATTTACATTACTAGCATTTGAGGAGGATTTGCATAAAGTTGCTTCATATAAATATGTTGACAATTGCCTAATCTCATTCATATTCACAAAACTAAATGAAATTGAAATTAAATATTGACATTAAAATGTTTTGAAACTTATTTCATTGAAATAGATTAATATTAAATTGAACAAAAAAAATAATTTCAGTATCACTGTGCAGCATATACAGTACATATATGTGTTCAAATCCATAACACTTTGTACTTTAAACATTGCCAGGACTTTTTCCTCTGCATTCACCAGCTTACAATCATTCACCCTTTACAGTAGCTGGATGGAAAAATAGCTAGCAAGCAGAGAATTAGAAAGCCTGGCTTCCCCGTTTTTTATGTTCTTCCCTCATTTTAATCTTTCCTAACATTACAGGAAATTAAACCTAATTTCTTTCTTTTGTTTGCAAAGATATGCATGGAACGCTGCCTTGAACGAGGAAAAGGTAGTGGAAGAACAGATGACAATATCTTAAGTATGCAGAAAAGGTAGAAATGAAATTAATTTCATAAACATTGAATTGTATCAAATGGAAAGAAGCCGTTTGGCTGATTTTATCCATGTTTGTTTTTATATTTTGTTTAAAAAAATGCCCTGCTATGTTATTGGTATCTATTTATTGTATCTCCTTCAGAATTCAGACATATATGCAGTCTACAAAACCTATTATCGATCTATATGCGAAAGAAGGAAAAGTAAGAAGGGTTGATGGAGCAAAAAGTGTTGATGAGGTGTGTAATGTGTAATCAGGGCCAAAGCTTTCATGTAATCACTCCAAGATATGGAAAATGTATTATAAATATTTATGACGAAACCTTGATATATTGTTTGTCAAAACTGCTGACCACTCCATATTATGCCCCATTTTTTGGATTGTTCAACCTCTTTTTAAAAAAAAAATCACATCAGAAATTGATTCCTTAAAATTATAATTCTGCCATTGTTTTTTATTGTTCTTTGTTGACATGAGACAAACCAAGTAGTAAAGGATTAAAATTATGTCGAGGCAACAGGTTCCCTTCCCTAAAGAACAATGAGCCACTCAAATCTTGGACGCATGGTTACTTTCCAATTACTAGAACTTTTGATTGAAATTTGGTGATACATTTATCAACCTTTTAATGCAGCAATTTTAAATTAGTGACTTATGTGTTACTGGTTCAGTGCAATATCTACCCAATCAACATACAAAAAGAAAACAAAATCTTTATTTGATTCGGAGTCCATTTGCGCTGAATTATTCTGTGAACAAGACATAAATGTGGCTGTTGACTGCAGAATTTTAAAATAAAATAAGTTTTTTTTAATGTTGTTGCTTTGAAAAAAATCCTTGATTTAAAAAAAAATCTTGAATATACTAATAGTTCTTTTATATGGAAAAATCCATATAGGTGAAATACAGTGTTGCATATGGTTGATAGTTAATGTTTGAAAATGTTCTTTGTCAGCTTTGAAAACATTTTGTCCTTTTCAGGTTTTTGTTGAGGTCCAGAAAATCTTTGATGCTGAAAATGGGATTGAAAACGTTTGATGATCTACAAATCTGGTGTTTTCCTCAGCTGGAATAACTATTATATTATTTTCTTTGTTTATTTAAAGTTACTGGGGGGTTTTTTTTGGGTGCACGTTTAGTGCATTCATTACTTTTGTAAGATATTCTTAAGTGTAATGAAGATGGGCTACATTTTTAAATGTTTCAAAATATGCTTCCAACTAGAACTCCTTGTATGTGGAATAGAAATATTCATTTGAAACATGTCCTTGCTTAAGGATATATCTAAATGCTCTTGTGACTGATTTTTTTCATACCAAATGTTTAAATTTTAACACGAAGCTGGTGCACACTTGCATATTTCAAATTAACTTGTGCAATTTAATTTGATTAGTAAATATTAGCTTATACCATTTTTGTAAATCTAAAAGCAAATTGACAGGAATTAAAGCAATACATAGTGAAGTATTGAGTTAAATAATATTGTTCATGAACCCTTAATTTTTTTTATGGAGGAACAACTAAATTAGAAAAAGTTTTCTTTGAAACGATGTTTGCACTTGTTCATTTTGTTTGCGTACATGTATAAACAATTCATGCAATAGAATATTTAATGTGCAAAAAGTTTAAAACCTGTATTTTTAATGCACTTTGCAGTATAGTATCCCACAGGATGAATATTTTTAGAGTGAATAGGGTTGATTCTGGAATAGATAGCTGAGAAACTGCTACAGACCAATATTATGTTTGTTGTGGTTAAAGATTACTTTCAAGAATTAATGGGTCTGGAAGTGCATTGATGTAACCAGAGTTTTTCTCACCAGAATCGTGCAGCAAAACATTCTTTGGTGTTAAAAACAATAATGGGCATTTTTGTATCAATCTGGAACTTTAATAATACACTTCCAGTTTAAGTCACCATTGAGTCTCAAACCAATTTCTGCAATACTGGTATGGGAGAAAGATATTCCCAGAGCAGCAGTTCCTTTGGAGCTTTGCATGGGAATTTGGACAATTGTCCAGTGAGAGGCCATTGTTGGTTACTTCATTCACCAGACAATAAGTTACTCCCAACATATCTTTCACAGTTTTTCCCTACATCCCCAACCCCACAATGGAAGTTCTGATTTCCAGTTCTAGTGTTTGCCTCATTGCTGGCCATGACCACATTACTGACCTTCCACCTTTCCCGTTCCATTATATATGAAATATCTAATGACTAATTCCAGTGCTAGCAAGGTGGGGCCACAACTGAAACAATGGTGAGCACCCTGCTGCAATGCCCATCTAGTGCAGTTGTAATAAACAATGATCATTTTGCACCAAGTACATTTAAAGGACATTGAAGGATGCTTTCTAAAATCAAGCAAGGTTCAATGCTTCTGGTTAGATTGTAAATGCTGGAAACAGAGCAGTTCAGTCAGCACTGTAAGGCAACAGGATTTGCATTCCTATTCAGTGAGATCAGTCCTCCTAATGATTTATCTTTCTTTGCATTTAATAGATGCTGATATGTTCAGCACATCATTGATTCTTGTGTTTGGACCTATCATGACCAATTGTTTTACTTCAATCTCTAATTCCAATCCTTCTGATCTGAACATTGAATTCTGAGAACTTTGTCCCTTTATTCAAGATGAGAATTAACCAGAGTACCTGTTTTCATTTAATTTGATTGAGTTTCTGTTTTGGTGCGGTTTCTTATTGTTTTTTCTTAATTACAATTATACATTTGTTTTCAATTATATTTGAGAGCTAAATTGCTCAAATATTATTAAAATCAGGGCTTTTGCTTATTCAGTAAATACTGTTACAAAAAAAGGATAATTAATGGTGTACTACCGACGTGTATTTGGAAAATGCTCTTAGTCTGTATTTTATGATTTTTAAGCTGATGTGATATTGAGTAATTACAATTCACTCCACTTATTTATCTCTAGGTATAACTGTAACTCATTACAGCATTGTTGGCTTTTTAAAACTGATCACTTCTGACTATTTTACAATGAAACCATTTTCAGACCATCAACATCACAATTCAGTATAAAGGTCGACTACCTTTGGATGTGGGGCCTTTTTGCTTCGTAGCACCGCAGATTAAAAAGAATAAAGAAAAAATGGCTGCTTGATTTGTATTTTAAATTCATAATTTACGTTTGTGCAGGAGTCATGTTGTAGCTTCCCTTGGCTTAAATCTGTCATTTTGTTTATGGACTATATTATAAAATATTTTTTTATATTCAACTCCATGTATAGTCATACAGCACAGAAACAGACCGTTTGGCCCAACATGCTCATGCTCACCAAGGCATCCCATCTATGTCAGTCCCTCTAAACATTGCCTATCCATGTACAGGTACCTGTCCAAATGTCTTTTAAATTATGTTATTGTACCTGCTTCCCCTGGCATCTTGTTCCATATACTAACCACCCTCTGTGTAGAAAAAGTTTCCCCTGAGGTTCCTATTAAATCTCCTCTCTCCCCTTAAACCTATGTTAGTGTGCGGGGACCGCTGGTCCACGTGAACTCCATGGGCCAAAGCGCCTGTTTCCACACTTTATCTAAACTAAACTTAAACTAAAACTAAAAGTAGGCTTCTTGTCATCTCTGTAAATGGATACAATCATTGCTGATTATCTCTTTATACTTGTTTAATGTCTTTTGTGCCCATAAATTTATTGCCTTAAATATATTTAGGGACTTAATCTGACAGAATTCCATGATATAGTATTCCACAGATTCACCACTCTCAGTGAAGAAACACCTCATTCCTAAATGTCATACTATATAGCTTGATGTGACACTTAGTTTTAGGCCATGTATCCAGAGGAAACATATTCCCTGTATCCAGCCTTGAGCCCTGTTAATATTTTGAATGGTTCAATCAGGTCTTGTCACATTCTTCTGAACTTCAGTAAATAATAGGGCACCCAATCTATTCTCGCATGATTGGCTTGACATCCCAGAAATTAGTTTGATGAGCCTTCACTCCATTCGTTCTCTGGCAAAAATATCCTTTCTTTGATAAGGAGACCAGAACTGCACACAATACTTCAGGTGTTATATTATCATAACCCTGTATAAATTGTAGAAATATATCCTCGGTTCTCTTCTGACAAAGGGCAACACGTTTCTCGTCTGGATTTCTACACCTGCTGGTTGTTTATAGAAGATGTGTAGATCTCTTTGAACATCAACATTTCCCAATCTATCACATAAATAATCATTTGCCATTCTGTTTTCCTACACATTAACGCACATTACAGTGCATCTGCCATGTATTTGTGCACTCATTTCAACTTACGCAAGTTTTGCGTTCTTACAAGTTGCAGTCACAACCCTGTTATATGTTAAGGGCAGACTTAGAAATTTTACATTCATTTCTCTCAAACAAGATCTGGGCCAAAAGCATGAATTCCTGTGATATCCCACAAGACTTTCCTCCTATATTTTCTTGTTCTGTTTCTTGTTTTAGTTTAGTTTAGAGATACAGAGCGGAAACAGGCCCTTCGACCCACAAGTCCACACCAACCAGCGATCCCCGCACATTAAGCCCACACACACTAGGAACAATTTATACTTATACCAAGTATACAAACCCAAGCCAATTAACCTCCAATCCTCTACGTCTTTGGGGTGTGGGAGGAAACCGAAGATCTCGGCGAAAACCCACGCGGTCACGGGGAGAACGTACAAATTCCGTACAGTCAGCACCCTTAGTCGGGATCGAACCTGGGTCTCCAGCGCTGCAAGGCAGCAACTCTACCGCTGCGCGGTAGGTTGTCTGTCAACCAATTTACATTCCAGACGGATAGGTAACCTTCGTTTCTTTCAAGATAATTGTACACCTTTTATGTGGGACCTAACTAGGAACCTTAAAAATGCAAATAGATTATAACCATTAGCTTGTTCTTTACTGGTAACATCCTCAAAAAAAATGACAGTAGGTTTTTCAAACATGGTTACCTTTTCATAAATTTTATGTTGATTTTGTATAATCCTGTTGATATTTTCTGATGTCTACTATCATATTCTCTTTATGGACATGCGTCTCTAATTTCCTGCTTGATCAGTCCACCAGTCCCTTGAGAACTTACAGAAAACTTCCACCAACGGCCTTCCAATGCTTCTTAGCTCATCCTTTCCTTATTTTGATTTTGAGCCATTAAGCTTTCTCTATGTCGCTATATTTTCATTCTGAACAAGGAAAGACATGTCACCTTTTCCTTGTTATCATCCTTCCTAAATATTGAATATTCTTGGATACTCAGCTCCCAGCCATGGTCATTCTTCAGCCATGGCTCAAGATGACAATTATTATGTATCCATATATTGGCCATTTTAATTTGTCCACTTTGTTACAAACACTTCACATTTTCAAATACAGCACTTATTTATTTGTCTTACCTTTAAACTTTCACTTTTTTTTACACTATGACCCCATTTGTTTTCTTACTGTATTTTCATACTCTTATCCTGTTAGAGCAATCCTTTGTTTTCATAGAAGACGTCACTGATTTCCTTTAATTAAACTAATTTGGGTTACATGAAAGCAAAGTAAATACATGATATTGAACGTGGCTTGAATAGTTGCAAATTGCTTTAAACTTAAATGAGAAAGAAAGCTTTTTAAAATTTTGATACTTATATTTTGATTATTAATTGAGCTTAGTAAACTTATGACCAACTGCATCATGTGATAGGAGCAGAATTAGGCCATCAAGTCTACTCCACCATTCAATCGTGGCTGATCTATCTCTCTCTCTTCTAACCCCATTCTCCTGCTCCCCATATCCTCTGACACCTCGGATTGCTGTTTGATCTGTGCACTGTACTGCTCTACCAAATTACTCCTTTCAATTTAATTTTAGATTGGATTCATGCAATTGGTTTCTTTGTCTTCCATCATGAAAACAAGAAGGAGAACAATATTCCTTCAATATGGCTGTAGGAGCCATTTGTGTTTGTCCTAGCTGTTTTTGCATATTATATTATTTTGTATCTTCCTGTATTATTTTTGGACACTTGGGGGGTTGTCATGACATGAATACATATATGGGCATAACATACTGGGAGGAGTCAGAACTAGGTACTATCTGGGACTGCAGAGATGGGATGCATCAGACACGGAGGGGCCATGGTGAGATATAGTTCTTACCAGACCTATGACGAGAGAAAAGTGGATAGATAGAAATCTGTTTGTATTACTACTTCAATAAACAACTAATTAAACTGAAACATCTTTAAGATCTCTCTGTTGTTGGTTTGCGTCAAGATCAATCACTCCACCCTCTGTGAAGTGGCAAGCGGAGAGGACATCAGTGGGAAGGACCGACGTTGCCACGACACAAAGTAAGAACTAGCTGTATGAGTGAAAAAAGTAAGACCTGTCTCTAAAGAGCCATTTAAAGTAACAATTGGCTCTTTGAGAGAGACTGGAGCTTGTGAATCTACTGGACAGAACAAGGATTGTTTTATTGCAAGCCTGAACCGAATTCCACAGACCAGGATGCGGTCGCTACCTGCGCTAATCTGACTAACGGAGATTGAAAACTTAGAAAGCCACGTGCAGGAAATAGTAAGTACAGCATTAAGCTTTATTGGAAAAGCTGTATTTCAGAAGTTGTATTGAAAAACTTACTGAAACTATGGAGTGCTGAGAACAAAGAAGTGACCTTGAGCATCGCAAGATATCAATTTATTTTGAATTCTTGTGAAGATATGACTTTACGTCTACACATCTTAAAGGGATAGTGTACAAGTATGTCTGGTTAGATCTGATGTTCAGCCACAGGAAAATATTCTGAAAAGTGGAAAAGAGATTATCAGACTCACAGCCAAAGGCTGTGAATTGCTCTTTGAGCAGGAGACGAGGAGAAACAAAAGATATAATCAAGCTAGCAGGTTAATGGAAGCCACAAAAGAGCTAATGAAATCAAGTGAAAATATAAATGAAGTACGATCCAACTTGATTCAATTTAACCAGCTGAATAATGGAATCAAAGAAGAATATGAAGCATTGATACAGTTACCACTGCCTGAAGATGAACTTGAAAAGCAGTGGATGCACGGAAAAGTGGACGCTTTCAATGAGTTTATACAAGATGCTAATGCATGGTTATTCAAGGTTGGTCATCAAACTATACACTCTATTGCTGAGAGTTTTTCACGACAGAATGGTGTAAACTTAGATATCATTGGACCTGCAGACAGTGCTTCAAATGTCTCAAACTCTAAATTGAGCCTCAAATCTCGTTCTTCATCATGTGCATCTTTAACGCTGTGCCCGGATAAAAGCTAAGGCAGATATGGCCATTCTTGAAGAACAGGTTGTCTATATGGGCGGTGGCGCAGCGGTAGAGTTGCTGCTTTACAGCGAATGCAGCGCCGGAGACTCAGGTTCGATCCTGACTACGGGTGCTGCACTGTAAGGAGTTTGTACGTTCTCCCCGTGACCTGCGTGGGTTTTCTCCGAGATCTTCGGTTTCCTCCCACACTCCAAAGACGTACAGGTATGCAGGTTAATTGGCTGGGTAAATGTAAAAATTGTCCCTAGTGGGTGTAGGATAGTGTTAATGTGCGGGGATCGCTGGGCGGCACGGACTTGGTGGGCCGAAAAGGCCTGTTTCCGGCTGTATATATATGATATGATATGATATGATATGATATGGAAGGCAGGTGTAAGATTGAGGCACAAGAAGAACAATTGGAGGAAGAACGGAAGAGACAAGAGAAAGAATGGAAGAGACAAGAGGAAGAATGGAAGAGACAAGAGGAAGAACGGAAGAGGCAAGGGGAGGAACGGCTGATAAGACAGAAGGAGCAGCTGAGAAGACAGAAGGAACAGCTGAGAAGACGGAGGGAACGATTGAAACTAGATGCTGCAATGGCAGCAACCAAGACGAGACTCAATGTACTTGATGCTATGAAATCAAGAAGCAGCTCGAAAGTATCTGATGGGATGAACCCTTATGTGGAAAAAGGATCTGCTCAAAAGGAAACATAAGCGTAACTAGAGCCACAAGCAGCTGAATACTTGCCTGATCGAGGGTAACAGGTTGTTAGACTGAAACAAACAACTCTGGGACCATTTGCTGGAGCTCATGATACGACCCATCTAACTCAACACCCTCTTCAAAGGCAAAAGGCAAAGATATAAGCAAAAGGGTATGCAGGGGCATGCTCGTATTACCCGCCCCCCCCCCCCCCCCCCCGGACTATGGTGGAAGCCAAGGTGATATGTATAACCTAATGGAGAGGCAAAATGATATTACTGTTCTTCTGGCTCAACAAAATCTTTCTTCTACTCTGCCACCAAGAGACATTCCTGTTTATGATGGTGATGTTTTGCAGTATGAAATTTTCATATGGGCATTTGAGAGAGGAGTGGAAAGAAAAACTAACAATAACAGTGACCGCTTACATTTTCTGGAGCAAAATACAAAAGGTCAAGCAAAGACTTAGTCCACAGCTGTCAATACTTACCTTCAGCCCAGGGCTATATTAAAGAGCATTTTGGCAATGAACATAAGATTGTCACTGCAGTGATGGCTAAGGCATTGGCCTGATCAGCGATCAAATTTGAATATATGAAAGTATTGCAAGCGTTCTCACTGTCCCTTAGAGGTTGTTGCAATGCAATGAAACATCTCGCCTATATGCAGGAAATGAATGTTGTTTCCAATATGAAGATTATCCTTCTAAAACTGCCCTACAAGCTCAGAGACAAGTGGATGGATAAGGTAGGTGAGATACAGGAAAAGCTTGGATATCGAGCTATATTTCCTGACCTCGTAGACTTCATAGTGAAACAAGTGAAGATACTCTTAGATCCACTTTTTGGGAACATTCTGGAAGCTAAGCCAGTTGCAACCATCGAAGGCCCTACCTTTGCTAAAGCAAGAGAAAAGACACAAACAGCTAGAAGCAGTTTTTCAACGACTGCAAAGCTGTAGAAGCACAGGTGCAAGAAAATCTGATAACCAAAGGAATGAAAGCCGACTTACCTACCGCCAAGCCACAAGGTTCTTGTTTGTTCTGTAACAAATGTGGTCACACATTGGGGCGGTGTTGGCAGATCAAGAGGAAAGAGTATAAAGAAAGGATAGATTTTTTTACGGAGAAGGGAATCTGTTTTGGATGTTTGAAAATAGGTCACATGAGCAAAGACTGCAAGAGTTGTTTGGCTTGCTATGTGTGCAAATAAAGTAATCCTGAAATACTTCACATTGAACAAAAGGACGAAAAATTGAAACCAGAACATACAGAACAGAAGGAAAAGCCAATGGTGAGTGTAGGAGCCATTTTGAAGTTATTAGTTATTTTTGCTTATTAATATTATTACCTTGTATTCTGCTGTAGTTTGGACACTATAGAGTTAATGCAATGCTTACGTAGGGGCTGGGCGGAGCCAGAGTATGGGCAGTTGGGTACGTGCTGGCAGAGTGGGTGAGCTGGGAGGTGCTGGCAGGGTCAGCTAGAAGCTGCGCCAAAAGAATTATCAGCCATGATGTAATCGCCTGTAAGTTTTATTAACAGGAAGATTAATACAAACTGTGTCGAAGTTATATCTGGCAATTCGTAACGATCGCATAAACTGGGTAAGATATGGAATTTTACCTAGCAATTAATAACCAGTCGATGACAAGAGATATGCCAATATGCTTATTGCACCTTCAAATAAAGAAGACTAACAATTAAACGTCTGGGAGGATCTCTGTTATTAGTTGTTCGAGTTATTACGCTTATCGCTGACCCGGTCTATACAAGTGGCAGCTTGGGAGCTAATTGAGATAGACGAGAAGCTGGCCGCTACAGTGAGTGATGCTGTTCTCCCATCTCAAACGTGTGGGCTTATTGGGGCCGGTGATGAAACCTGCATCTTCTCCATTGTACCAGTACAAGTAAAGAGCAACAAGGGGAGTACAGTGTTGCAATTTTTGGATCATGGAAGTTCATCTACCTTCTGCACAGAAAGTTGATGAGAAGGCTGAACATTTCAGGACAAAGGTCCAAGATTCTCCTGCGTACCATGAATCAAGTGAAGCCTGTGACCAGTCGTCTTATCTCAGGTTTGGAAATATCTAGTCTGGACAAAGATGATTTTATTCAACTATCGGATGTGTTCGCACATAAGATCATGCCTGTTTCTCAGCTAAACATTCCCAGACAAGAAGACCTGAACAAATGGCCTTACTTGAAGGAAATCAAGATTCCTGAAATAGAATGTGGCATTGACCTACTCATCGGGACAAATGCTTCAAAGGTATTGGAACCTTGGGAGCTGGTCAACAGCAAACGGGATGAACCATATGCTGTGAAAACCCTTCTGGGATGGGTCATTTATGGTACCCTGAGAAGAGACCATGACAGCAGGGACGGAAATGGCTGCCCTGCTGCTGGTGTCAATTGAATGTCCATTGTATACCTAGAGGAGCTTCTGGTCAAACAATACAATCACGATTCCAGTGAGAGAACCAGCAAGGAAATGGAAGAAATGTCCAGAGAAGAGGTCAAGTTCTTGGACATTATGAATCGTTCAGCAAGGATGACAGATGGACACTATTGTCTAGACTTACCTTTCAAGCAAGAAAACGCCAGCATGCCAAATAACTTGCATTGCAGAGCAACACAACCAGAGCTTGTAACGCAAGTTTGGCAAGAATGAGAAGTTTTATGATAAATATACATCTTTCCTCACAGAAGTAATTGGCAATGGTTATGCTGAAAGGGCACCAATAGACCAGCTGAATCAAAGTGATGGAGAACTCTGGTACATCCCTCACCACGGGGTGTATCACTCAAAGAAAGGAACTTTAAGGGTGGTCTTTGACTGTGGTACAGTTTTCAAAGGTACATCATTTAACTGCCAACTGCTGCAGGGTTCAGAGCTAACCAACTCACTCATTGGAGTTCTCATCAGATTCAGACAAGAACCGATTGCTTTGATGGCTGATATCAAATCAATGTTTCATCAGGTCAAGGTATCAGAAAAGCATATTGACTATCTGCGATTTCTGTGGTGGCCCGATGGTGCAGCAAGATCTTGTTGAATACCAGATTAAGGTACATCTTTTTGGAGCCGTGTCATCACCAAGTTGTGCAAACTTTGCATTCGGGAAAAATGTTGCAGATAACAAAGCTCACTTTTCAGCAGAGGTGACAAACAGTAAAGAACAACTTCTACGTAGATGCTTGTTTAAAATCCATGCTTTCAGATTAGGAAGCAGTTCAGATGGTAAAAGACCTGACTGCAATCTGCCAAATGGAAGGATTCATGCTGTCAGTGGATCAGCAACAGTCGTGCTGTATTGGCATCCATTCCTCAAGAAAACAGATCCAAAGAGATCAAGGAGTTGGACTTGGACAAAGACAATCTGCCAATGGAGCGAGCACTGGGATTGTACTGGTGTGTTGAAACAGATGTGTTCAAGTTCAGAATTGCTGTACAAGAACGACCATACACTAGATAAGGCATCTTGTCCGTAGTCGGCTCTATATACGACTCTTTAGGATTTTTAGCACCATTTACTCTGCCAGCCAAGCTGATTATGCAGTAACTTTGCAAGGAGAAACTTGGTTGGGATGAAGACATACCCCAAGCTTTCTCTCAGCGATGGACAGGATATATAGCAAATTTCTTTTGGAAATGGTGGATGCGGGAATATTTGCCTCTGATCCAAGAACGACAACGATGGTCAAAGGTGAAAAGAAGCAAAGGTGTCCTCGCTCTGGCAGTGGAGCAAACCAATGACAAAGAGCGGAATGGGAAGGGGAATTAAAATGGTTGGTAACCGGAAGATCCAGTGCGAATCGATGAAGAGGTTCGCTAATCTATGCTTGTTCTAGATAATGTAACGGAGGCCACTTCGGGAGCACGGAATGGAGTAAATAAGATTCAAAGAGGTGCCCGTGAACTTTTGTTTCATCTGGAAGGGCTCCCGAATGGAGAAACAGGTGTTACATCTGCAGTTGCAGGGGAAAGTACCTTGGGATGGGTGGGAGCAGATAAGTGTACCAAAGAGTTGTAAAGGGAGTGGTCACTATGGAAAATGAAAGGGGTGGCAATGGGAAGGTTTGACTTGTGGGGGAAATTACATTGAAGGTGGTGGAAATGTATGAGAATGATATGATAGGAAGAAATGACACGGTCGAACTGGTTTAGGTATAGCTAAAGGTTTTCAGAATATGTTTTTGATGTCAAATAATATTTTGCCTGGAAATTGACAAAAAAGAGTAAATATTTAAACTTAAATCATTTGATATTGCTTTGTTGCACATGTAGAGAAAATTCAATAACACTTTTGATACTGTGATCATTTTCAGCTTCACCACTAGGTGGACTTGCAGGTTCATACCATATTCTCTTTGTCTGTCTCCTTGTGTTGACGGTTAGAATTGTCCATACAATAACTAAACAATTGATTGCACTGTGGTTGTGTTTTGTGGCAACATCTCTTTGGAATGAGAAACCTTTTATAAATAAATGTTCAGAATTTTGAAAAAAATACCTATGTTTTCAGAACTTTGCTTTCTTCTACTCTTTCTGCATCATGATATTTTGATATTTGATCTTTTAGGCAGAGTTTACTGAAGGATCCACCTAATTTTGAGTATATCTTAGGCTGAAAAAAAATTGAAATTCTTGAACTGTAAAACATTTTAAGTGCTATATATTATCCCACAAATTAAAATTAAAGCAGATTATCTGTTCTAGGTCCTAGTTGGGCAGTTCAGCAAGGTAATATCCCTGTTTTTTTCAGCAGAAAGGAAGAGAAGCATTTATATACAAGCATTTTAAAACATTTAAGTTATTGTACCAATAATGCACTTCTTTAATTGTACCATTGGACCTCACTTGAAAGTATAATGTCACAAGTGAAAGGTTTATTCAATTTTTTATCATAATTCTTAAAAACTTTGACAAAGATTTTCCAATTAGTTAAGAGCATATATCTATTCATATTAAAGGCTCAGAATCAAATGTTATGATCACGATTAATTCTGGTAAAATATTTTTTGTGTCCACATCAAGAACCTCAATTAAAAAAAGCTCAGCTTGCAATAACAATGAGATTTCTGGTGGCATGACTGTTCCCTTGTGCCGCTTTTG
Source organism: Rhinoraja longicauda (assembly GCF_053455715.1). Lineage (NCBI taxonomy): Eukaryota > Metazoa > Chordata > Chondrichthyes > Rajiformes > Arhynchobatidae > Rhinoraja > Rhinoraja longicauda. The sequence continues at coordinate 29,353,094 of NC_135963.1, read as the reverse complement.
CAAAAATTGTGAATGCTTTCTTATCTTATCTGGTCAGATTCTAACATTTATGGATCCTTTGTTGGAACTCGGAAGGAGGCAGACTGTCCTTGCCTATCAACAGTGGAAAAATGCAGGAAATGCAGGTCAATTACCTGAAGCAGTGGTACCATATTGGTTAAGGCTGTTGAGATCCCAATCACTCCATCTACCATTTACTCAACGTGCATAACAGAATAAAATTGAATGTCCCACAGTGTCATTAACAATTTAAAAAATAGTCCAGTCTCTCTCAGAGAAGTATGTATGTACACCCCTTGGTGTCTCCCTTTTTCCAAGTTTTTTTTAAATGAATATGTATTACCTTTCTTGTTATGCTAAAATGCATCACCTTCCATATTTTACTGTTCTAAATTGTTCACACATACTAATTGATTGTGTCCTCCTGAAATCTTTTCCAGTTTTACAAATTGTGTGCCCAAATGTTACCTTTATTATTGTCAGTAAATTTTGATTCTAAATGTACTTTGTTCATACACTCAGACAAAGCCTCAGAATTAAAGGACGTTCCTTTAGGAAGGAGATGAGTAGGAATTTCTTTAGTCAGAATGTGAGGAATCTGTGGAATTCTTTACCACAGAAGGCAGTGGACGCCAGTCAATTGATATTTTTAGGCAGAGATAGATAGATTCTTGATTATTACAGGTGTCAGGGGTTATGGGGAGAAGGCAGGAGAATGGGGTTAAGGGGGAGAGATAGATCAGCCATGATTGAATGGCGGAGTAGACCTGATGGGCCGAATGACCTAATTCTACTCCTATCACTTATGACCTTATGACAAAGGTGTTCAATTTGTCATGCCAACACTGATAACTTCATTTTCCATCCATGACACAATTTTGCACCCAGGCGGTTACATTTCCTCCTTCTATATGCCTGAGTGTCTATACCAAACCTGCAGAAGAGATTTGTTAATTTCATTTTGCGGTTTGATCATTTCAAGCAAGGCAAATATGTATTGCCTATTGCTACTTGTACTTCAGAAGAATGTGGTGAACCATCTGCCTGAGTTAATTCAGTCCTTCAGATGAAAATATTCCCACAAAGTTAAAGAGAAGGTTGTCCAGGATTTACACCTAATGATGATGAAGGACCAAGGCAGAAAGATGTACAACGAGGAAGGCTTGCAGATGTTCCACAATGCAGCCTCTGTGCACCAATGGTAGGGTGAATATAGCATATCAGTATATTTAGATGTGCACAAGAATTCACTTGAATGTCTACAGATGTACTATAGAAAGTTTTCTGATAGAATGCATCTCAGCCTGAGATAGCGACTAGTATGCTCTTGATTGCCTGAACCTGGGGTGAGTGTTAAACCATATAGATTCACAGCAGGATATTCATGCATAATAGGCCTTTTATGATTTTTTCAAGTAGAAGACTATTCATGAGAGTTTGAAGGAAGCAGGAGAAATACTGGCTCACTAAATTCGAACAGCTTCCTTGTAAAATAAAAACATTACATTCTGGGAAGGGAGATTGCAGAATATTCTGGAAATGAGGTAGTTAAAGCTATAGATTTATATTAAAATTCTCTTCCATTTTTGCCATGTAGCAACTCTCAATAATGCATATTGTCACATTTCAGAAGAGAAGTGTGTCTGCTTTTGGCTATAAGATTACCAACATGTTTAACTTGCATGTCAGAGGTGAGAGAACTGTAATCCTTGTAGTTGATGTCCTCCATTCTAATGAGGTCCAACAGTGATGTCAGCAGTGGCCCTCAGGCAGGCCCTGTGGTGAGACAAAGTTGAGTGAGCCTGGCAGTAATTGTCAAGGTTATGGTGATGGCAACTCTCCCCTTTGATGTAAATAGTCTTACTCGTTCAAACCAATATCCAGGATAAGGTGTTGAACACTGGTTGCATTGAGCCTCATAAAAGTATGTTTTTATTGCCCAAAAGAAGAATGAGAGGAGATCTTATTGAGACATATAAGATTATTAAGGGATTGGACACATTAGAGGCAGGAAACATGTTCCCAATGTTGGCGGAGTCCAGAACCAAGGGCCACAGCTTAAGAATAAGGGGCAGGCCATTTAGAACGGAGATGAGGAAAATTTTCTTTCACTCAGAGAGTTGTAAATCTGTGGAATTCTCTGCCTCAGAAGGCAGTGGAGGCCAATTCTCTGGAAGCTTTCAAGAGAGAGCCAGATAGAGCTCTTAAAGATAGCAGAGTCAGGGGGTATGGGGAGAAGGCAGGAACGGGGTACTGATTGTGAATGATCAGCCATGATCACATTAAATGGCAGTGCTGGCTCGAAGGGTTGAATGGCCTACTCCTGCACCTATTATCTATTGTCTATCGTCTATAAGACCCACTCAATTTTGTTCTATTCTACATCTTCTACTGGAAGATGAGTATAACTGCCTATTCTCAAAGCCATTTTACAGGTAGCTGGATGGAACTGAACTTCCTTGCAGCTTCTCCTGTATGGCAAATGTAGCAGAGATTTTGACATAAAACGGTGGAAATGATGTCCACAGAAATTCACTTTAGCTTCTTTCTAAAGCATCTCATATTTCGCTTGGGCAGCTTACAACCCAGTGGTATCAATCTTGATTTCTCTAACTTCAAGTAACCCTTGCATCCCCTCTCTCTCCACCCCACCCTTCCCTCATTGTCGTCCTGATGAGCTTCACTGTTTGTATAATTCATTATCACCTTCTCCACAGTCAACAAAGGACCATTGTGGGCTCCATCATTGTTGCTTTTTGCATATCTTTCATTCATTTGTTCTATGTACTTTCTACACCTCTTGTTTCTCTCTCTCTTGACTCTCAGTCTGAAGAAGGGTCTCGACCCGAAATATCACCTATACCTTTTCTCCAGAGAAGCTGCCAGACCCGCTGAGTTATTTCAGCTTTTTGCATTTATCTCAGAGCTAATGTTCAACTACACTCAATGTAAAGCTGAGTCATCCAATTTGAGCAGGCTGGATAGGTTGGTGTGGTAGAGTGCTGCAATTTGACACAATCCTTGAGGAGAAGGTACTTGCAGTCTAATGGAGCTCCAAGTATTAACTCTTTGCCAGAATGTGTTAGCTGCTATCGATGTTCATTGTTTTACATATGAACATGAGAATTATGACCTAGAGGTGGTCATTCGGCCCCTTGAGCCTGCATTGCTATATAACAGGATCTAATTCAAGAGAGAGCTAGATAGAGCTCTTAAGGATAGCGCAGTCAGGGGGTATGGGGAGAAGGTGGGAACGGGGTACTGATTGAGAATGATCAGCCATGTTCACATTGAATGGTGGTGCTGGCTCGAAGGGCCGAATGGCCTACTCCGGCACCTATTGTCTAATTGTAAGCATAGCTCTGCATTCCCATGAAGATCGGGAGGCTAATAATTAGTCAATATGGTTTCCTTTTTGAAGTGAGAGATTAAAAATGGAACTTATTTTCTAAACTAATAGGAGTTGAAGTTCTGCCTGGAATTTCACAGTTAGGGAAAAGAGTACTAGAATATATAATAGCAACAATCTTCTTCACACAACACTAAGATAAATTATTTTTTTCATATTGATATTTTTTCCTTCATGCCTTTGTATGTTATTCAAATTCATTTTTAATTAATAGTAATAAATCGATTTTAATCATTCTCACTCCAGAAAATAAAAAGATTGGTCAGTCCTGGTTACAAAATGCCAATTAGAAAATCCAGACAAATAAATCAAAGAGTGACCAGAATAAGCATTGCTACCTTCATTTTAACTGTATGTTTTCATTCACCCTTCTTGCCTCAACATGAGAACAACCTTTCTTCATTATTCTTTTCAAGATTCTCTACTTAAAAAAAACACATCAAAAATGGTCTAATAGAATTTGTAAAAAAGTTTTGTGCATTTAAAATGTTCATCTGTTTGGTGCAGATGTTGAATTTACAAACAATACAATATTGTACTTGCCATATGGAAATTTGCACTATTTATCTTTAAGCTGTAAGGTAAAACTAGGAGAACCACTGTCAATGTTTAAGGGTTGTGAAACATGCTTGCACAATGACACAGCCCCACTATTAAATTTAGCAGGTAATTAATTCAAGATAGAGTAGATTTTTTTGGTGACCTTTGAAGACATGTTCAAAGTGATATTTGCCCTTTACTGAGAAGGTAAGATGTCACACAGTGAACAAATTTAGTTTCTCCAAGTGACCTTTCACAGAAGATATTGTAAAAAGATACACCTTATTAACTTCAGCAAAACCCCCACACAATAATTAAAAACAACACAGGCTGCATTGGAACCATGTCTTGTTCTTTAAGTGAAATGAATGCTAAACATTTTATGAACAGATACCTGGTCTCAACGTAGTGCATCATGGAAATCAAAACCATTTATATATAAAGGAATGGATAGAAATATAAAGGTTTCTGATAGACATCCCTAAAAAGAACTTTAATGAGAAGTAAGGTTTGACTGATTGATAAATGAAGATGGTTGAAATATTCTTACTTGGTCTGTCAGGAACTTTTAATTTTAGTGTAAGACCTCATATTTTATTCTTGGGTATAATCTTGACAGAAAATGTCTGTATGATTCAACATAATATAATAATTAACACTGTAGGGTTAACACTGCAGGTTTAACATTGCAGGCAACAATGTTGCACCACAATAACCAAGATTTTGGCACGTTTCGAAGAAAAGATTACTAAACTTTTTCACTGTTGATAACGACTGTATGGAAATGTAATTTTCCTCAAAACAGCAGCACCTTTGAAACCCCAGTTTGACAAACATGTATTTTTTCTAAGCATGCACTTTATTCATATTATATCCAGTAAATACAAGCATTACATATATTTCCTTGTCATTGTACCATCAATTAAACACATTTTCTGCATCAATACATCAATGCCACCCTTGTTTCCCCATTAAACATTCATCAGGTGAGTGAGAGACTGTTGCAAGCCCCAATCTCCAAGCCCCTTCGTGGAGATTGGATCCTCAACTCTGGTCATTCCCCACAGAGCCTTTGTGGTGGCTGTACCAAGCTTCAATGTGTACTTTTGCACCATGGAACAAGGTCTTGGTGCTTGTTTGTGAGATCTGTCAATGAGCCCTGCCCAAATAACTTTGACAGTCTTCCTGGGATACCATCCCCTTTTTTCTCCTGCATGACTTCAGGACATTCTGTATAACTACTGCCTGATGGACCTGTGGTCAAAAGTAGTTTTCTGTGGTCAAAAGTAGTTTTCTGTGGAAACCTTTCAATGAAGGACAGATGGTGTTGAAAGGTCCAATTGAATAGGACATTGAGTAGCAAAGAACCCAGGCCCATCTGTTGCAACAATGTGGACAGGTAGAACATTAATGTATAGTGACACATAGTGTTTGCATACTGTGACTGTATGAACAGCTATATGCAGCCATGCACAAAGGTGGCCATCAGGATGAGGGTTATGTTGGCTGTGATTTTCCTCTTTCTAGTGATTTGTAAATCATGATGCAACCAAAGCGATCCATTCTATATCTCCGATGGAATGGAAGATGACTTAGGTGGCTGCCATGGCACAGCAGCAGGGTATGAGCTACAACTGTGCTACATACACGAACACCAAGAGCATTTTGTATCTGATGACTAGATTCTTGCCTGCCACGCGAGGGACCACCATTCCCTCACATCTGTTTTCTGTTTTACCTTAGCTGTCTGCTCCAACCATTTCTTACCACACAACCTGGCTCCTCTGAACCCGATTTCCAAATCCTTCAGGCAGTCAGACTTGATGAGATGAGTTTGAGTTTAGTTTATTGTCATGTGTACTGAGGTACAGTGAAAAGCTTTTGTTGCGTGATAACTAGCCAGCGGAAAAACAATGCATGATTACAATTGAGCCATCCACAATGTACAAATACAGAGAATGACATGAATAATGTTTAGTGCAAGATAAAGTCCAGTGAGGTTCAATCAAAGATAGCCTGAGGGTCTCTAATGAGGTAGATAGTAGCTCAGGACTGCTCTCTAGTTGTTGGTAGGGTAGTTCAGTAGCCTTGTAACAGCTGGGGGAAAAACTGTCCCTGAATCTGGAGGTGTTTGTTTTCACACTTATACCTTTTGCTCGATGGGGTTGGGGAAAAGAGGGAGAGGCCGGGATGCGACTCATCCTTGATTATGCTGGCGGCTTTGCCGAGGCAGCGTGAGGTATAGAGTCAATAGAAAGGAGTTGGTTTGTGTGATGGTCTCCCATAAACTCCCCTATGATTCTTTTTGCCACTTACCAGCACAAAGCAGTAATTTATGTTCCTACCATAGCCAATTAATGTACCAGCTCTTCTCTGGTATGTGGGAGGAAATGGGAGCATCTAGCAAAAACTCAGCTGGTTACAGGGGGAATGTGCAAACCTCACACAGTTAGTATCCAAGGTTAAGATCAAAACCTGCAACTGTAAGATGGCAATGCTAACTGCTATGTCACTGTGTCTTGCTGTTCTTGTATCAGAGTCCATATTCTTCCACCAAAATGCAGCTTTTCCTACTTCTCTGCATTAAATGTTATCTGCCACCTAACGGTGTATTCCACCAGCCAGTCCTGAAATCTATTCCTGTCCTCACTGTTCACTATGCCTCCAGGTTTTTTGAATTTTTAAAGTTTAGTAATTGTGTTCTGTACATGACCAAATCAATAATGTGTTTTAACTGAAGCAGTGGTGTTGGTGCTATTGCGGGCAAATTCCACTACACCAGTCTCCAGTCCAAGTCTTTCATTATTTATGTCTCCTCTACTCAACTAGTTTTCTATTCCTTAATTCCATCTGAATGACAAGCCTTTTATGTGGCAGCTTATAAAGTGTCACTTGAAAGTCTACATATGTTTTTACCACATCAACTACATAAGCTCAATGAACACTATCTGTTCCTTTATCAAAAAGCTCTGTCAGGTTAGTTGGATGTTAGCAAATCCACGCAGGCTTTCCCTGATTAATTATCTCTTGTCCAAGTAACTTCTAATTTTTTACCTGTTCGGTATCTTTATCCACCACCAAGATTAGACTGAATAGACAATAGACAATAGTTAGAAGTTACTTGTTCCCTATACCTTTCTTAAGATGGGGAAGTAATAAATGCAATGTTTTATTTTCAATCCTCAAACACAATTTCTGAATCAACAGGAGTTTGGAGATTATGCCCAGATCTCTGTAATTTTATTCCTTACTTAACTGCTTAGTGCATCTGTTTCAGGTGCAACTAACATTTCTAGAATCTCTGCTTTATCAATTTTTAGCCTGTCTAAAATCTCAGCTACATCTTTCTTTGCAGAGACATCTTCTTCCTTGATAAAGACTAAAGTAAAGCATTCATTTAGTACTTAGCCATGCCTTCAGCTTCCATGCGTAACTTTCCTTCTTTATTTCTGATTACCCAGAACTCCAGATGCTAAAATCTGGAGGGAAAATAAAATCCAGGAAGAACTCAACAGCTCAAGCACTATCAGTGTGGAGTAAGAATTGTTGGGTGTTGCAGGCTCTTGACCCAAAACATTGACAATTCCTTTCCTCCCTCAAATGCTGCTTGACCCACTGAGTTCCCCCAGCGGTTTGTATTTCACTAAAGATGCAAACATTACTCTCGGGGCCCATTATCCACTCCCTTGATGAGATAGATCCCACCTGTCTCTCGGGATTTATCAACTCTATGCAAGCAATAATATCTAACACATTGTAGTGGGTCTGGACGCAGCAGGAATCAGGCAAGACGCCAGGTAAGGATTAACAGTAATTTTAATGTAGCATCAGAACATCCACTCTCTTCAGTTTCCCGCACAAGTTAACTCTAGCCCCTTCAGGCAAACCCCGTAGCTACAGATCCCTCCCCAGCCCTGTCCACTCAGTGCCGAGGGGGATGACCCAGGGAGTGGCCTAATCCCCGGGCACCGCCACAGGACCCCCCCCCCCCTCCCCAAGAACCGGAGGCACGAAACGGACAGGGGGACGTATGAGATGACCAGCCCGTGTGCGCACCACGGCGGTCGCAGGAACCGGAACCACTCCGCCAGGGGAAGAAATCCACGGGGACGCTGGGGGTAAGGGCCGGGAGTACCCCTGGTTGAAAGTACACCATTTAATAGATTTTCGAGCTGTACCTAATTGGATCACTGGGCTAAAGCTGTCCAATCCTTCCCAATTATTTTTGGAGCAAGACACAAAATGCTGGAGTAACTCAGCAGGTCAGGCAGCATCTCGGGAGAGAAGAAATGGGTGACGTTTCTGGTTGAGACCCTTCTTTAGACTGAAACCCTTCTTCAACCCGAAACGTCACCCATTTCTTCTCTCCCAAGATGGTGACTAACCCGCCGAGTTACTCCAGCATTTTGTGCCTACCTTCGATTTAAACCAGTATCTGCAGTTTATTTCCTACACATCCTCGTTCTTAATACTGACCAGCTGCAGATTGTCTTCATAACTGTTCCCTGAACCCACTATTTTCTATGTCCTTGTCGGTAAATATAGACAAAAAATATTCATTTATGAGCTAACCCACCTTCCCTGGTTCCACTCTTAGATTACCCTTTTGGCCTCCAAGGAGGCTCGCTCTTTCTCTGACAACTCTCTTGTTCCTAATATACATTCAGAATATCTTTGTGTTTACTTCCAATCTTGACAGCTTTCAAGCGATCCCTTGACTTTATTGCAATATTACCACTAACCTTGGAATGGTTGTCTGGAAACATTTTTGCAATTGTGAAGCCATGAGCAAATGCGAGACGTTGCTTGTAAGAAATTTAAAATCAAAGTAATTTTCATCATTGGATGGTTCCCTTTTGCTTTTGTTGTAATTCCCACTTGCCTCAGAGTCCTGGGAAATTGAAACATTAAACTGAAAAATTCTCTCAATGTCAGCAAGACAAAGGAGATGCTGATCGACTTCAGGAAGCGAAACGGTACACATATCCTGGTAAGCATTGATGTTGGCGGTGATAGCATCGAGTTCCTAGGATTAAATATCACCAGCAACTTGTCCTGGACTAGCCATATTAAAGCAATGGCCAAGAAAGCACATCAACCCCTCTACTTCCTTAGAAGGATTATGACGTTTGGCATGTCCCCAACAACTCTCACTAACATCTACAGATGTGCCATAGAAAGCATTGTATCAGAACGCATCACAGCATTGGGTACAGCTCCATCCAAGATCGCAAGAAATTGCAGAGTGTTGTAGGCGCAGCCCAGATCATCACACAAACCAACTTCCCTTCCATTGACTGTATCTACACTTTATGCTGCCTTGGCAAAACCACCAGCATAATCAAGGATGAGTCTTACACTGGTCACTCCCTCTTCTCCCCTCCCCCATCAGGCAAGAGATACAGAAGTGTGAAAACAATTTTCCAGATTCAGAGGCAGTTTCTTCCCAGCTGTTATCAGGCAACTGAGCCATCCTTTCAACAACTATAGAACAGTCTTGTGCTGCTATATACCTCATTGGAGACCTTTGGACTATCTTTAACCTGACTTTACTGGACTTTATCTCGCGCTAAATGTTATTCCTTTTATCATGTATCTGTACACTGTGGATGGTTTGATTGTAATCATGTATAGTGTTTCCGCTGACTGGTTAGCATGCAATGAAAGGCTTTTCACTGTACCTCGGTACATGTGACAATAAATAAACTGAACTTTGTTTACCAATTGAGTGAGGACTGACAGTCTGTTAATTCTCTAATATTTTCTCAAACTAAGTTGAGTTCTGATAAGTCAAACTGACATTCTATTATTGGTTTAACTGAGAATATGACTGTGAACGTCTCCTGCAATTATTTCCAGAACAAAAAACAAAATGCTATTTTTATTACAACTATTTATGAAGGTGAATTCCAAAGCCTTCTAATAAAAGTTGTCATAATTTAAGAAATGAACCAATTTGGGGGGTTAACATGATATACATGCAAATTATATAGCTCACGCCATGAATACCTGTGTGTTTTTTAACAGTAGACATTGTGATGCTTTGACTGTTGTGTTGACCTTTATTGACAATATTTCTAACATATCCCTGAAGTTTAAATATTTCTATGAGGACTTACATTGTCACCTCATACTGCTTCTTTCTCCAGCACCAGCTGTCATCACTTCCTAAAATCCTTTAAGCTTTTGAATGCTGCCTGCGTGCTTTGCGTAATAAAAATTGAACTACCAGTATTGAGCATTAGGTCATTGGATTATTTTAGGACACATCTTGGGCCACATGAAATCATTATAGTCACTCAAAGTTTCTAATGAAAGACACAGTTGTGTGGAAGAAACAGCAAGCTCCAGACGACATGAATCAATGACGTTCTTGTTAACTTATGAAATCTACCATCTGATGGGAGCCCCAATGGATTTCAACATTTCTTTAGGAAGAATAGACAGAGGTTTAAATTAAATTGCATTATAATGCAAAGAAAGTAGTCTTAAATTGAAAGCCAATGGATTGAGTGTGAATTTCATATTTAAGTTGTTTGACTTCTTATAATTTTACATATGTGATATAACTTTTTAGAAGTTGGCTTTCTGTCTTAATTCAACACATTTCTACACACTCCCATCCCAAACTTTCCAAGAAGTTTTCACATGTCAATATCCATGAGCTCTTGGTGACCCAATCAATTGATTCAAGATCTTAGATGTCATTTTCAAATGTCTCACTGTCCTTCCCTTAATGTTATCCGTCCATTTTCTGCTTGTTAATTTGATGCTGCCTTGCTAAACTTTTACCACTGTTCTGCACATGTTTCACCAACTTCCAAACATTTTAATGTCCATTGCTTTGACTAAGCTATAGCCTGTATCTCCTCCAAATGACTTTCAAAATATTTCACAATATGATATTTTTATTCAAGACAATGTGTACAGACCCATTAAAGAAATGAAAAATTGGGTTTAAATTGTTTTATGTTGCTTGATTATTGCAAGTAAATAGAACTTTGTGAATTTGTGAAATATTTCAACCAATTTCTTTGGCATCTATTGTAGTATTGTAGTATTATTAATGTGATTACTAAATTACCGAAGAAGTAAACAAAAAGGTTGAAAGCAAAGCCGTGGACATTGTCTACATGGACTTCAGCAAGGCATTTAATAAGGAACCAATGGTAGGAAGTTTAGTTCGCATGGGATCCAGGGAGAGCTAACTAACTGGATAGAGAATCGTCTTCATGCATGCAAGCAGAGGATAATGGTGGAAGGTTGTTTTTCGGATTGAAGGCTTGTGATTAGTGGCATGCCTCAGGGAAATTGTGGCGTATATCAATGATTTAGATGAGAGTGTAGAAGGCACGATTAGTAAGTTTGCAGATGACACCAAAGTTGATGGTATTGTTGATAACGAAGAAATTTACAAAATTTAAAATTACTAAATTACACAAAATTACATGTTATCGCAAATTACAGCAGGATCTTGATCAGTTGAGCAAGTGGGCTGAGGAATGGTTAATGCAGTTTAATGTACATATGTGCGAGGCATTTCATTGGTCACTGGTCAAACCAGGGTAGGACCTTCACAGTGAATGGCAGGATCCTGGGGAGTGTTATACAGTAGAAGGATCTAGAAGTGCAGGTACATAGTTCCATGGAAGTGGCGTCAGAGTTCGATAGGGTGGTCAAGAAAGCTTTGGGTATATTGGCCTTCATCGGTCAGGATATTGAAGTTGGAATTTTATTTAACAGTTGTACAAAATTCTGGTGAGGCCACGTTTGCAATATTGTGTCTGGTTTTGATCACCCTGCTATTGAATGCATGTTGTTAAGCTGGAAAAAGTGCAGAGAAGATTTATGAGATGTTGTCAGGACCTGAGTGCCTGACTGAGTTACAGGGAGAGGTTGGGCAGGTGAGGACTTTATTCCTTGTAGAGTAGGAGCATGAGGGGTGCATTGGATCGTGAGGGGAATAGGGTATAGGGTAAATGCACAGTCTTTTAGCCAGATTTGAGGAATCCAGGGTCATGGCACACAAGTTTAAACTGAGAGGGATTTAATACAAATTTAATAGGGATTTAATAAGATTTAATAGGAACCTAAGAGGAATCGGTGTATGGAACGAGATGCCAGAAAAGGTAGCTGAGGCAGGTCCTATAATAACATGTAAAAGACATTTGGACAGGTACATGGATAGGAAAGATTTAGAGAAATATGGGTCAAACGCAGGCAGGTGGGACGAGCATATATGGGATCTCTTGGTTGGCATAGGCAAGTTGGGCAGAAGAGCCTATTTCCGTGCTGTATGACTCTATGACCCAATTACTATGGCTTAAGCCAAATTTATTTTATTGTTGCATTTTGAACAATGATAAAGAATTATGGAAAAGAATCTCTGTTTGAGGGTTTTGTATCCTGTCTTTTAAAAGGGAATAATTTCAAACTATTTTGTATGCTAATCACCCTAGGTCCAAGCTTTGAAACCATCTTAAACAGCTTCATTGCTGAACTTTTAAAGCACTTCATTATGGTTGATGTTTGAGCTACTGGGTGGTAGTCATTGAGATAGCAAAAAGGGCCACATCTAACTCCCTCTTAAATATAGCCAATGAACCTGGGTGTCATGGTGCACCAGTCATTGAAAGCAAGCATGCAGGTGCAGCAGGCAGTGAAGAAAGCGAATGGTATGTTGGCATTCATAGCAAGAGGATTTGAGTTTAGGAGCAGGGAGGTTCTGCTGCAGTTGTACAGGGCCTTGGTGAGACCGCACCTGGAGTATTGTGTGCAGTTTTGGTCTCCTAACCTGAGGAAAGACGTTCTTGCCTTAGAGGGAGTACAGAGAAGGTTCACCAGATTGATCCCTGGGATGGCAGGACTTTCATATGAGGAAAGACTGGATAGACTGGGCTTGTACTCGCTGGAATTTAGAAGACTGAGGGGGGATCTTATAGAAACATATAAAATTCTTAAGGGGTTGGAGAGGCTAGATGCGGGAAGATTGTTCCCGATGTTGGGGGAGTCCAGAACCAGGGGTCACAGCTTAAGGATAAGGGGGAAGTCTTTTAGGACCGAGATGAGAAAACATTTCTTCACACAGAGAGTGGTGAGTCTGTGGAATTCTCTGCCACAGAAGGTAGTTGAGGCCAGTTCATTTGCTATATTTAAGAGAGAGTTAGATGTGGCCCATTTTGCTAAAGGGATCAGGGGGTATGGAGAGAAGGCAGGTACAGGCTACTGAGCTGGATGATCAGCCATGATCATATTGAATGGCGGTGCAGGCTCGAAGGGCCGAATGGCCTACTCCTGCACCTATTTTCTATGTGTTTCTATGTTCTATGTTTCTATAGGTCACTCAATTTGCTTTAGGACTGGAAAGGTTTCCTTGAAGAAGTCGAGGATAATAGACATTTGAAGTTAGACATTGAAGATGTTGGCAAAAACAGTAGCCAGTTTATTGGTGTGTAGTTTCAGAATCTGTTCATGGACTCCATCTGAGCTGACGACTTTCCAAGAGTTTACCTTTGTGAAAGCAGACCTGACTTCCGCCTCTGAGCTGCTAGGAACATCACTGATGGGGGATGGGGCCTGCACCTAAAAGGAGCTTTGTTTGCCTGTTCAGAAAGTGCTTAAAAGGTATTGAGCTCATCCAGCTGAGATGTCTCATTGCTAGAGATCGTCCCTGATTTCAGCTAACAGCCTGCGATGTTATTCAGGCCCTGCCATAGTTGGCATCCGCTTGATTGATTTGAGCCTCTAACCTGTTTTGGAATTCTTTCTTAGCATCTGTGATCGTCTTGCACAGATCAAACATGGCCCTCTCGTACAGAATAAAACCTTACCTTTCATTGCTTTCCTTTAGGGTTTGTAATGCGGCTCAGAATATCACTGATGTGTTACTTTGCAGAAAGTGTTCTTGCAGATCTCCCCCTGGTCTACAAGTTCTTAACTATGTTTGATTACAGGGTCCGAATGTGTACTTAATTCAAACCATTGCCTGCTTCACTGGGCACTCAACAGGCATGAAGCTCTGACTGTGAGAGTGCACTTTCAGGCTTTTTATCCTCTCTGATGGCACTGACATGGCACTTATGAACCTGGCTGGAAAATACGTTACAATTTGGCTTTTCAATTGTTTCCATACATTTCTTAAGATGATAAAGTGAAAAGAAATATAAGCATGGCCGATGAGGTTTTTTTTAGTAGAATTTAGTCAAAAGATCTAGAGATGTAATCCTTTATCGTGAACTTTTGAACAGTAATTATGTAAGTAAGATTTTGAATAGAAAGTAAGGGAGAGTACAGAGGAATTTACTTTCTTTAATGTACAACTTCAGTGTCCTTTCAGTCGCCCTTCCTTAATATTGTTATTGGTCGTCTGATATCCTCAAAAAAACTTGAAATATCAACAGATCGGGCAACATCAGTATGGGAGGAGAAAACAAATCTGACGGACCAATATAGGGAAGTGGTAATTAATTAGTTGATGAGCTTTACATTTTTCTTCTGAGTTAGAACTAAAGTATGATGTATGTAACAATGCATGAATTAAAATTATTTGGCATATGGAAGGAAAAGGCTGAGATATTCCAACCTGGCAGTAGAGGCAGAGGAGCAAGGTTGGAGTGTAAGGGTGCGTCCAGCGGAGTTGGGGTGCAGGGGCTTTGTAGCCAGTTCCACCGCAGGGCTCCTGAGGGAAGTAGGAGTCAGAGGGCAGGCCCAAAGGAAGGTAACCAAAGAACATGCCAATGCCGCCGAACGGAGCAGTCACTGGCTGTGGCTGGAAAGAAGCGATGCTGTCTGGGCTGCCACATAACCATCCAGAGGCTACCATAAGACACACACCCAGGTCTGATCACCCTGCGGTGGGCCTGCATCGACTAGGGGTGTCTTGAGATAAAAGGCTGAAACACCCAGTGAAGTTGAGGTACACAACTGAAGAAGTGTCTGAATGGTAGCAACATCACCTAGTGGTCATCCCCAAGAACAGCACCATGCAAGTCAATTGTAGTGCAAAATGTTAGGGATTGTAACAGCCAGCCCTACTAATCAATCTGAATTTATTTGGATTTGATTATAAAGGAAGGAGCAGCATTGTTATAAGATCATGATGAGGCATGTGACACCTATGGCTTGCAATTCATGAATAATCAGGAAATATTGATGCTAAGAATAATCCAAAGTAGAAGGTCAAAATTGGAAGACAACTAATGTCTGTGGGATAAAAAGAAAACTAGGCAGATTAAATTGTAACCAGAGATTGACAGTGGATTAATGGTTGACTTTAAAATGAAGGTACAGTATTTCAAGTACAGATGAGGCACATTTCCACAAGAGGGAAAGATAGGTGAACTAAGCCAAGGGTTCTTTAATGAGGAGGGACACAGAGACCACAATTTGTGGGAGAGGAGGGACAAAACAAAAGTGCTTGAATTCAATATTGAGTCCTGAGGGCTTTGACAGAAAATGAGGTACTATTCCTTAAATTTGTGTTAGATTATATTGGAGCCATTCAAGAAGCCAAAAATTGAAAAATTACAATAGGGATGGGGCTTCTGTAGATGGTTTGTTTAAGAAAAATAGTTTAGGATGGACTAGAGGGCATAACCTTGTGTGACGACTGAACTAGGTTAGATATTTGGAAATGGTTCGTACATGAGGGAATAGTGAATCTATGATTTATGCGGTGAATGGTAACTCGCTGGACCTGATCTTGACTGGGATAAGGATCATCTTCTACAAGATGTAAAAAGTCCAAAATATTGATCAGAATTGCTATGGCATTTTTGAAGTTTGTTTTCTCTGCATTAGTTTGAGTGGATTTTGAACCTGCACTGAATCCCTAAAGATATCAGGGGGGAATTTTCCTCATATTTTGCCCCATTTTCCCCAGAATTGTAGTTGATATTCAGTCTCTACTAAGAAAATGCAAAGTTTTCCAGGGGGATTGACCAAAGCAATATTATTCGGGGCAAGCTGAACAGATAAGTGGGCCTGTACTTGATTGTTACTTGTATGTGTGAGATACGCTAAAAATAGTGACACTACAAAAAAAATCTAAATTACATCTAGTTAAAACTCAAGTTTCAGTGTAATGCCATTTATATTTAGATAATGATTGGCTAATGAGTATATATTTTATTATTCCAACACATGTTCTGCAGTATAATAGTGCAGAAATGAGATAAAACTTAAACATCTTTTTTAAATCGTTTCATTCACCATAGTGATTGCCTTTTTGGTAGAAAATCAAAGTGACACCACATTAGGGTCTATCAGATGCTTTATCTAGATGTCTGGTATGTAAGTTAGAATTCTTATCAACAGACAAATCAGACAAAAAAGTCTATGGATCACTGACCCTGACTCTGAAGTGACTGCCACACGATGTTATGCTTTCTTCCTTCTTTCAAGGTGAGCCCAACCTCGGACCACCTAGTAATGCAGGAGACCAATGAACTCCAAACACAGAGTATTGTTACTCATACCTATCATAAAGTATATGATGAAAACAAATGTCCAGTTACTTTGATATTTGCAATAGTTCATCCTTTCTGCACTATTCTCATGAACAATAGGAATGAAGTATCAGTGAGACTTATGTTATCTTTGACAACTATAAGCCCTTTACAGTCTGATGTGATATGCTGTGACAGCTATTAGTCTGGCAATTTGAAAATGTCACAGAGAGATCTGTATAATCCTTGAGTTAGACATGCCTCCAGGAAAATAATCAGAAATGCATCTCAACTAATATTGAAAGATACTCAGCACATATTTGGATATGCTCCATATTTGTAAAAAAAAAATCCTGCTCTGGCATAAATTATGCTAAAAAAGGTCTGTTTAAGAAGTTTTGTCTAGGCATTCCTAATAGTCAAGAATTATTAGTTGTCTTTCGTGGATATTCTTTCATTTTTAATCTGACGAAAAAAAATCTCTCCTAATTTTCACTTGCTGCTGTTTACTGCCAGGCTGCCAGAGATCTGGCATAATTCTGAATGGAGTCATCTTTACATAGCTAAAACTGTAACCAACATATTTTGTTTAAATGATGCCTGACAAAACTCAGATGATGGAAGGCGTATATTTTAACGTGGCCTGCAATGTTATTGTTCCATATACTTGAATGAATACAAGAATAATATATAATAAATTTGAAAAAAAATAGAAGCTTTTCAAAAGTGTAAAGAAAAATTAGGAAAAGAAGTGCCCAAAGTTCCCCAGTGGTTGAATCCATTTCATGTTATAACTCCAGCAGGCCTCCAATGGAACCCCAATGGCAGATACTTAGTCACAGGAGGCTTGAATGTCAATATCCATGCCTGGGCTTTTAGGTAGCAAGTAACATGCGTGCCACACAAGTGAGGAGATTTTAATTTGCTTTAGAGATAGTGTGGAAACAGGCCCATCAGCCCACAGAGTCTGTATTGACTAACGAACACCCATACACCAGTTCTATCCTACACACTAGGGACAATTTTACAGAGGCCGAATAACCTACAAATCTGCACGTCTTTGGAATATGGGAGGAAATCGGACCATTCGGAGAAAACCCACAGGGAAAATGTACAAACTCCATACAGACAGCGCCTGTAGTCCGGATTGAACCCGGGTCTCTGGCGCTGTAAGTCAGCAACTGTCAGCTGCGCCACAATGACAATTTCGAACAAGAGAAAATCCAGCTCTTGCTCCCTCGCATTCAATGGAATTATCATCACTGAATTTCCGCCTAGTGGATATCCTGAGGGTTGCCATTGACCAGAAGCTGAATTGGAGAGGCCATATGCACAATGTGGTGACCAGCGTAGGTCAGAGGATAGGAGTCCTGCATTGAGTAACTCACCTCCTAACTCCCCAAAACCCATCCACCATCTACAAGGCTCAAGTCAGGAGTGTGATGGAATTACTCTCCACTAGCCTGGTTGAGTGCAGCTCCGAAGAAGGTCAACACCATACAGGACACATCAGTATGTTTGATAGGAATCAAATTCATAACGGAAGCAACAGTTTGTATCATCCATAGGATGCACTGCAGAAACATACCAAAACATCCTAGACTCCACCTTCCTAATCTACAAACTCTACCAGTTCGAAGGACATGGATAGCAAAGGAACAAGAACATCACCACTTGGAAGTTGCCCACCTGGTCATACACCATGCTGATTTGGAAATATACCGCCGTTCCTTCACAGTCACAGAACCAAAATCCTGGAACTCTCCCCCAAAGAGTATGGTGGGAATACCCACACACCAAGGACTCAGTGGTTCTAGAAGGCCGCTCACCAACACCTCCTCTTCACTGGGGTAAATAGGGATGGGCAATTAAATGCTGGTTCTGCTTTGGAGCACATATTCCAAGGAAGTCAAGAGTGTTTCTGTCAAAAGTACCAACAACAGAGCAATGAAATTCATCCTTGCTGTAGCTTACTAGGCCTGTTAACACAATAACACACAGATGTATACATATAAATTAATCAATAGTACCACAAATAAATAACCCGATTAGGGTAACCATAACAGCGCAATAACCGAAGTTTATAGTGCAACCGAAGACATAGAAATCTAGAGAAGATCATAGTTGCTGAGGTCGTGGTTAGTGTTGTGCAGTGTTCAAGAGGTCCCATTGACCCCATCGATGGTTTGGAGGTCAATGCCTGTGATGGACCGGGAAATGTCTACCGTGCTCAGTAGTCTCCTTCATTCATGGGTGTTCAAATTGCTGAACCAGGCTGTGATCCAACCAGCCAGTATGCTCCCTACTTGTCGAAGTTTAATAGAGCATTCATTGACATACTGAATCTCCTCAATCTTCTAAGGAAGTAGAGGCATTGATTAGCTTTATTTTGCATTTGCAACAATGTGCTGGGCCCAGGACAGATCTTCAGAGATATGCAAGCCCAGGAACTTGAAGCTGTTTATTCTCTCCACCATTGTCCCTTCAATGAATACAGGTCCGTTGATCCCTAGTTTTCCCTTCCTGAATAAACAAGTTTGTGGTTACGGCACCATGCAGTCAGATTATTAATCTCCCTTCTCTACTCTGATTCATTGTTACCCATTATTTATCCAACGATGTCGGAAAATTTAAAGATGGCATTAAGGTTCTGTGTGGTTATACTCATAAGTATAGAGCGAGTACAGCAGGAACTGAGCATACTCTCTTGAGGTGGTCCTTTGGTGATAGCTATAAGGAGAAAATGTTGTCAATTCATACTGACTGTTGTTTGCTGATGAGGAAGCTGAGGATCCAATTACATAGAAATGAGCAGGGATCCAGTTCGCTCTGTCTGATGATAGGCTTGGAGGGGATGCAAGTGTTGAACGCTGAGCTGCAGTTGATGAACAACTGCCTGCCATTGTGTTGTCAGTTGAGGGATGTTCCTTGCTTACTGTCTAATACTTTCTTAGATTATTGATCATTGTTCAATTCTGCCAGAGCGGGTGGGGGGATATCATTAGATGTTCCATGCATTATTCAGTAGAGGATGGTATTGGATGCAAACTGCAAGCCTATAAATGAGCAGACAGCCTGAGCTTGGTCTGCGACAGACAATCCAGGTAATGATCCTTGATTCTCTTTTTAGAAATTATTGCATTTAGACCGCAGAAGGAAAATTAGCGGAACACATGTGGAAGGAGCAAATGGAATTGTTAATGCAATGAAATTTTCAAATTGAGAAAGTATCATCTGAGTTCTTACAAATGCAAAATCTATAGCCCGGCCAGACCTTCGGGAAATTGGCACTCTATAAAATTATCCAGCCTCTTATCTTGCAAAGGAAATTGCTTCCTCGGGCAAATAAGGTATCATTCAACTAATTTTTACATCTGAAGGGAGATGATGATTTGTGTTGCTGATCCTCGAGTGGTAATACAGAACAATCATCAAAGGATAAAAATTATGGTTGCTCTGATCTTAAGAGTTCTTAGCAGTGATGGTCCTGTTAAAGAGATTTTTACTGGTAACCTTGGCATTTACTGCAGAAACATATGAACATCTTCCTCATAAATGTAAGCCAAACACTTGCACACTCCGATGCCCAGAAGTGATCCTAGTTCAAATTTACGTCAAGGATCAATGAGTGACACTTTCTATGAAATGACATTCCCCCAATCACTCTTTGTGCATAGTGTTTAGTTTAGTTTAGTTTAGAGATACAGCTTGGAAACAGGCCCTTCGGCCCATTATGTCCACGCCAACCAGCGATCCACGTACTCCAACACTATCCTACACACATGAGGGATAATTTACATTTATACCTACCAACCTGTACATCTTTGGAATGTGGGAGGAAACTGGAGCTTCCGGTCAGGATCAATCCCAGGTCTCTGGTACTGTAAGGCAGCAACTCTACTGCTGTGCAACCATGCCGAGCTGCTTTTTGTAATGTATGAGTGGCCATAACCCACATTTTGTCTTGTGAAGATTAAGGGTGTGTTATTTACAACTAGGAATGTTTTAGTTATGAACATCTTACATAAAGCATTACCATTGCATGATCTCGAGTGTACACACAGGTTTTCGATAAATTAGACATATTTAATTTTGTAAATAAATCTAAACACATCAGCAAATTACATGAAATGGGAAGTAATTGCAGGCATATGATGATAAGATATTCTAAAGTGATTTTCAGCCAATTAAATACTGTTGATGTGCAGTATCTTTTGTAAGTTAAGGAAATATGGGGGCCATGGTGTGCACAACGAGGTTTCCCAACACAATTATCTCTTGATAATCTTTCAGTAATGTTCTTGGATCTGCAGATATGACAGAGGAAAGTGTACCACTGTCCGTTGACACAGATGTGAGTGTTGTTGGAATGAGCATAACCTGTTTGCATGTGTGGTCTATCTCTAAGAATACCATGAAATTGTCTACTTTTTCCCTCCTGATTTTGTCAAAAAGTGATAGAGGGCCAGTACCTCACAGAAAGATACCTGATAAGGTAAATAGCTCAGGTAAATTAAACTAAAAAGAGTGCCCACAAATCCTTTTATTAGGTTAAATAAATCCACTTTGGTAAGAATTGAGAAATTTTGAACTTCATTCTAAATTAAAAGGTAGATGAACTAGCATTATACTTGCAGTGGTGCCAGGAATTTGTAAACTAATAAAACATTTAAAACATAGGGATTCTTGTTAATATCATTACCTGCAGGCTTCCGATGTTAATGTTACATCCACTTATGCAGATTGATGTAGTGCAGGGCAGAATGCCAATCATCAGTTTTGACCTTTGGAAGCAGGCAATCAAAAACTCTGTGGTACTGCACCCTAATCTCAAAAGGCCACTCCAACAGCACACTCTCTCACATCAAATCTTGTCCGAGACTGAGTACATATCAAGTTATGAAAAACTTTGCGAAAAATGTCTTGATGTCTACCAGTGACTAGTTTGAGTAGCCAACCTAAATTCCCACCGATCTTCACAGTCTTTCAAGAGAGGAGATTGTCATTTCTATCAATATCACAAAAGTGGTTTTCCATAACACCATCCTCTGCTCAGTATTCCTTATAGTACATGCTGCAATCTTCCTTGATATCATAATTCTTTTATTTTTGAATTTGAGAATCCAATTATTAATGTGAAATATTTAAGCATAAACATTAGTTAGATTTGTTCTATGTTTGAATGGATCATTTTAGAAAATTTACCTTTTGTGTTATGAAAGTGAAATCCTCCACAATATCCACAGCATTTAAACCTGTGGAATGCTTAATGTCACAGAATAAAATTGAGACAAACTTCACAGTAAACAGGAAAAGACACAAAATGCTGGAGTAACTCAGCAGGTCAGACAGCATCTCCCGAGAACATGGATAGGTGACACTTTGGGTCGGGACCCTGCTTCTGACATTGTGACTTTTTTTTAAACCACCATCTGCAGTTCCAAGTATCCTTCAACTTACCTTTCAAAATAATTCAACACATTGCATTATACTGTTAGATTTCTTTGATAAACACCATCATGGATCAAAATCATATCTGCATGAGTTTTCTGTCAATACAAAACTGACCAAAATCATAATAAAACATGAATTTGAAATTATACACATTTGGACATTACTGTAACTGATATTTGTGAACACATTCCAGTCGATAATTGATGTTCAAAATGACCTTTGTTTTCCAGCATGGTTTACCAGGCTTTCTCAACAACTCAATTAGACATAATCATTCCCAAGCATTTATTGTTCATGTGTAAAGCACACATTAATCTTTTAATCTTGGAAAAGTCACTATGCTTAAGCTTCTGTATGTGCACAAGCTTTTGTTAAGGCAAGTTAAATTTCCTTCGTACCTCTTATCAGACTGTGACCGTGCCTAATAAGAAAAGACTGCTTTCCAGGAAAATTAACCAACAGCTAGCCCCATTACTTTTAGTAGACTTGACAGGTAGGAAGTTGATTTTTACCCCTTCAGGGTGAAAAAGTTCACAATGACATCCAGTTTCCCATTTCTGTCATGGTTATTAACCTTTGTCCTGGTCGTTTCTTCAATGAGTTACTTGTGAAGAAGGCAAAAACATCCTATGTATTATTGTTCTTTTGGCCTTGTATGATTTCAGTGATGTGGATATGTGGTGTGGATTGTGGTTTCCTGCTAAGAAACCTACAGGTATATTTTTTGTTTTCTTGGGCTTTAGAATGAATGGTGCCAATTTGGGGGGGGAGGCTGAAAACAATCTGCTCTGCGATGGGAAGATAACATGAATTAACCCAACGCTCATGAAGAAAGGAAGCTTAAATAAAAATAGAAAATACTGGCAGCAAGTAATCTGTGAAGGAATGTGGTAATATTAATATGACCCAAAGTTTTAATTCTGTTTTTCCCTTTGCTCAGTGTTTCCCAATTTACTGAACATGATATAAAATTGACGTAAAGACGTTAAGGTTGTAAACATTTGTGTTGGCCTGTATACCAATGATAAATATATTTTTTTAGCTCAGACCTTGTTCATTATTAATATGCAATGCCTGGATACTGGACACACAAGAGACTGCACAAGAGACGATTCCAAGATGGCAGCAGTGGAAGGCGAAGGAGAGAGTCGATGGCTGTGAGTGGTCCGCAAGCTCACTTTCCATTCTCTTGGAAGATGATCCAGTGTTCCGTGGTGCAGAGTGGGGCAGCGGTAGAGTTGTGCCTTACAGCTCCAGAGACCCAGGTTCGATCCAGACCTTGGGTGGTGTCTGTGCAGAGTTTGTACTTTTTCCATGTGACCGTCTGGGTTTTCTCCGGATACTCCGGTTTCCTCCCACGCTCCAAAGATGTGCAGGTTTGTAGGTTAGTTGCCTTCTGTAAATTGCACCTAGTGTGCAAGATGCAAAACTGGGATAACATAGAACTAGTGTACAGGTATTCGTGGTCAGTGTGGACTCGATGGGTTGAAGGACCTGTTTCCACACTCTACCTCTAAAACTAAAAACATTAAAATTTAAATGACAAAAATTCCTATTTTCTCACACTGTTATATTCATTTTGAAAATGCACCAGAGTCACCAATGCTGGATAGATCCCCAAATTGATCGTGTTCAGATTAAGCTGAGTGTTAGCTGCATGTGAATAATGTGAATGGAATAACCTAAGCACAAACAAGTAATCAGAATAAGAAAATTAATTTTTAACATGCCATCATTACCAGAAAATAAACTACATGCTAAATTTGTTAAAACAGTTTCTTTAATTAGATACTTTCCCCGTAGTTGGCATAATGGAAGACTTTTAATGCAGCATGTATTCTGGTATTAAAAAATATCAAATTGACAAAAATAGCTGTCAACCCTCAGTGCATTTCAGTTGAAAACTCTCCAGTCAGGCAGATCATCTTTGAATTACCCAGGATGTCTAGATTTCTCCATTTATCCCTTATCCTAGTTTTTGCAATTAGTTTAGCTAGTACTGTAAGATTGATTGTATTTTAATTTTGTGCAGCTACTGAAGTTTAACCAAATAAACTTC
This sequence comes from Rhinoraja longicauda, assembly GCF_053455715.1. Taxonomy (NCBI): domain Eukaryota; kingdom Metazoa; phylum Chordata; class Chondrichthyes; order Rajiformes; family Arhynchobatidae; genus Rhinoraja; species Rhinoraja longicauda. The sequence continues at coordinate 29,329,186 of NC_135963.1, read as the reverse complement.
TCTCAGTTTATAAATAAATGTTTTGATAAACCTGCTTTGATTGAAGTCTCAGAAGGTAATTCCTGCAGAGATGATTACAATGAGTGAAGCTGCAGCATTGTCATTCAGTTTCAATATTGTAGAAGATTCTTCAGCGAAACAAGATAGCTTCATATGCCATTTTAAAATTGTATAATTCCTAGTAATCTGAACATAAATGTTACTTTATTTCTAATTCCAGTTTTGTAAGAATTTTCCTCTGCAGGTTTTCTTGAATAAAAGGCTCAGATGTCCCTTATCTACACCATTGTTTACCCAATAGCGAGAACATAAATGGATTGAGTTTCTTTTCAATTATTTCCTTTACTTTTCAGTCTGGAGATCTAACTTCCTTCACTCGTGTTCCTTTGTAAATTGGTTGTTTTTTTCTTGGTGAAAATGTGCTTAAAATGTGAGGAATTACCTTACCCTGATGAACTAATACATAGTGTTATAATTCTGCCAAAGAAAGCACATTTATTTTAAATAATTATAAATAAAATACTACAATACGAATTTCAAAACTAACTTTAGCAATGTGGGCGATCATGATGAACCCAATTTGGCAGTCATGTAATTTACAATTCTTATATGGTGTTTTTTGCATACATTGAAAAGATGCCCTTATGGTAAATAAGAAAGGATTAGATGCACCATCTTCTTACAAAATGACATGTCTAATATTCACTGTACTTAAAAAAAGCTGCTCACGATATATGACAGCTGACAAATGATAATCACAGTTAAGATAAAATATGGGGAGCTGAGTCAACAGTGCACTTAAAGGTGAATGACATGCTGAATATGTTAAAGCTTCCAAACCTGTTTTTCTTTGCAAACGGGCGTCCTAGGAGTTATCCACCAGAGAATAGGGATTATCTGAGATTATTTTTAACCGGACCCACCTCAGTGCTGATGGAGCTGGTTAGACAGAGATGGCCAAAGTCTCCTGCCATAGTCTGAATTGTGATGAATAATTTTAATATAGTCTGCAGTATTTATTTTAAGTGCCATATTTGCAATGTACTGAAGGCAGAAGTAATTTAAAATCAGCGTTGCTAAGATTTTATTTGAAAACAATCTTCCAGCAAAATATTTCAAATGATTTGAAGCAGCTGATTTATCTCTCGTTTTAAAAAAGAACAACGGGAAACCAAAGGTTTTTCGAGATGCAATAAATATAATGAAGTAATCATCAGGAAAGTGTTTTGTGCTTCTTGGAGGTTAGGTTAACAGTAGGTACATATCATCACAGGTAGATTCTTATGTACGGAGATTTTTCTTTGGTAATAAAACAAACCTCTGTTAATGGTGATTACGAAGCTGAAACTTAGAATTAGGCCATTCGCCCCATCGAGTCTACTCTGCCATTCGATCATGGCTGATATATTTTTCCCTACCAACCCCATTCTCCCCCGTTTAACCTTTGATACTAATCAAAAACCTATCGATCTCTGCTTTAAAACAGCCAATGTCTTAGCCTCCACCACTGACTGTGGCAATGAATTCCACAGATTCACCATCCTCTGGCTAAAGAAATTCCTCCCCATCTTCATTCTACAGGTACATCCTTTTATTCTGAACCTGTGCAATCTGATTTTCCCCTTACTGGAAACATCCTTTCCACATCCACTCTATCTAGGCCTTTCATTATTCGGTGAGTTTCATTGAGATTCCCACCTCATCCTTCTAAACTCCAGCGTGTACAGGCCAAGAACCATCAAATGCTCCTCATACGTTAATCCAATGATCCCCAGGATCATTCTTGTAAACATCCTTTGGACCTGTTCCAATGCCAGCACATCCTTCTTCAGATATGGAGCCAAAACTGCTCCAAGGATTCCAAATGTGGCTTCATCTGTGCCTTATAAAGTCTCATATTACATCCTTGCTTTTACATTCTAATTCTCTCAAAATGAATGTTAGCATATGCCTTCCTTACCACCAACTCAATCTGCAAATTAATCTTTTGGGAATCCTGCACCAGCACACCCAAGTCCCTTTGTACCTCCAATTTCTGAATTTCTCTCCCCTTTCAGTTAGAAAGTAGACAATGCCTTTATTCCTTCACCAAAGTGCAGGACCATATACTTTGCTACGCTGTATTCCATTTGCCACTTCTTTGCTCACTCTCCAAATCTGTTCAGGTCCCTGCTCCCTCAATACTAACTGCCCCTCCACCTATCTTCATATCATCCACAAACCTAGACACAAAGCCATCAATTCCATCATCCAGATCATTAACATGTAATGTGAAGAGTAGTGGACCCAACACCGACCCCTATGGAATACCTCTAGTCACTGGCGTTCAACCAGAAAAGGCCCCCTTTATTCCCACTCTTTTGCCTTCTGCCAGACAGCCAATCTATCAATGTAAGTAATGCTTTTAATACCTATCTGTTTAGCTCCTTATCAAGTTGAATAGTTGAATAAAAAGCTAATTCTATTTTAAGAGACATTGTCAATGAAAATTAAGATATCTTATTCCCTACAATGAACATAAAATGCAGATAAGTAATGCACAGGAACAGGCTCCTTAGTCCACAATGTCCGTGCCAAACATAATGACGAGGTAAACTAATCTAATCTGCCTGCAGTTGATCCATATCCTTTTATTCCCTGTATATTTATGTTCTTATCAAAAAGTCTCTCATGGAGTATTTGTTATTGATGATGGAGATTATGCCGAATACTGAGTTTTGGACAGAAAACTCAACAGATGACACAAGAATTCTGTGCAGATCTAAAGATGTGTTTATAATTGTTGGGTAACATAGTGGTGCATCTGGTAGAGATGCTGCCTCACAACGTCAGAGACCCAGATATGATCCTGACCTTGGGTGCTGTATGTGTGGAGTTTGCATCTTCTCCCAGTAACCACATGGGAACCTCCAGGTGTTCAGGCTTCCTCCCACATCCCAAAGGCGTGCAGGTTTGTAGGTTCATTGACCTCAGTAAAAAAAATACCCCTTGTGTGTGAAGAAAGTGGGGTAATGTAGAACTAGTGTGAAAGGGTGATCTTTGATCAGTGTGCTTAGTGGGCCGAAGGGCCTGTTTCCATGCTGTATCTCTAAACAAAACTAATTATATGTCTGTTCTGTCTGGACATGCCTGATTTGCATCAATTAGTCCAATATTTGATTTCAATTAGTTTAATTGATTGTGAACATTTTATCAAGGTAGGTTAAACTAAATTGGCCAAACCCTTGGCTGGTTAAAACAATGCATAAGAAATGACCACTGGTGACATTTCATAATCTAATACCATATGTGTATTTATCTGGTAATAATTAGGACAGTAATTTCATAATCAGGACAATAATATCACAATGATACATTGAAAGAAAAAATGTGATGACTTTATTGTTTGTTAATATTTTGTTTTAAACAATGAACTATTCAAAATATAACATATTGATGCAGAGAAATTAAAAATATTTTATTTTGTTGGTTTTCAACTTGTAATTAATATTTGACTTTATATGATGTTCTTATATACATTGTCCATTGCTTTGTAGAAACAAGAAAATTCAGATGTTGGTTTACAAAAAAAGACATAAAATGCTGAGGTAGCTCGATGGTCAGGCAACATCTCGGCAGAGCATGCATTGGTGAAGAAAGTTGGGACCTTTCTTCAAACTGATTGTGGAAGGGGAGAAGAAAGCTCAAAAAGAGAAGGGCCAGGACAAGGGATAGTTAGATGCAGGTGAGGGGAGGGGGGGGGGGGGGGGGGGGGGATAGGCAGATGGTTGGACAAAGCCCAGAGATGAAAAGACATAAGGTGTGAGATAAGGATTGAAAAGGTGCAAATTATGAAGCCAGAGGATGGAATATAGATGGAATGGAAGGGGGAGGGGAGAAATGGATGTTGGGTCTGCTGGATAACCAGGTTGCTAACTATTTTATCTCCTCTTACCATTCCCATTCTGACCTTTCTGACCAGGGCCTCCTCCATTGCTAGACTGAAGCCACATGCAAACTACAGGAACAGCACCTCATATTCTGCTTGGGTAGTTTACAACCCAAAACAATTGAATTCGCCATTTAAAAAAAAATCTATTGCTTTGTGATGTTTTGAATTAAAATGATATCTTTCCACCTAGCTTTCACAATTAAAAGGAAGGTGATGGAATGTGGAGCCGAGAGAGAAAAAAAACCATGAGCTGAGTAGTTGAAATAGAAATATATGATTTTTTGTTAAACAAGTTTTTTTGATGCAGAACTTCATCTTGTTGCAGTGTGTGCTAAGATATCATCATCCTTACCTGGAGTCTGACCGCTATGCGACTCCTGCAGTTCCAGAGCAGTGTGATTGACTTCTAATTGTCCTCTGAAGTGTCCTTGCTGGCCATCCTCTCCCAGGGCATTTAGTGATGGCAATAAACGTTGGCCTTGTCAGCAATGCCCCCATCCTGACAAACAAATAAGTGAAAGAATCTAAAAAAATGCTGCTAATATATATGGAATAATAAATGGAATGATGCTGGCATTACAAGTACTCTTGATGTTTCAGTTGAGCAAGAGTAGGGCGAATCCATTATTACCAAAGCACTGATTTTAATTGACCAGCAGAAATCTCCATTGTTTCTTTCAGCAGTGAATCCTCTGCATATATAATCCTAACTGTGAATAGACAATAGGTGCAGGAGGAGGCCATTCGGCCCTTTGAGCCAGCACCGCCATTCAATGTGATCATGGCTGATCATTCTCAATCAGTACCCCGTTCCTGCCTTCTCCCCATACCCCCTGACTCCGCTATCCTTAAGAGCTCTATCTAGCTCTCTCTTGAATGCATTCAGGGAATTGGCCTCCACTGCCTTCTGAGGCAGAGAATTCCACAGATTCATAACTCTCTGACTGAAAAAGATTTTCCTCATCTCAGTTCTAAATGGCCTACCCCTTATTCTTAAACTGTGGCCCCTTGTTCTGGACTCCCCCAACATTGGGAACATGATTCCTGCCTCTAACGTGTCCAACCCCTTAATAATCTTATACGTTTCGATGAGATCTCCTCTCATCCTTCTAAATTCCAGTGTATAAAAGCCTAGTCGCTCCAGTCTTTCAACATATGATAGTCCCGCCATTCCGGGAATTAACCTAGTAAACCTACGCTGCACGCCCTCAATAGCAACTGCACACCCTCAATAGCGCGAACTCAAGAAGCACATGGGGCAAGAGCAATAAAATCTTACTTATGCCCTTAATCTACCTCTTGCCCGTGGCTGAGTACGAGGAGATCAAAGTGTGTGGCTGTTGGGAAGGACCAGGAAGAGACATGGTTGTGAGAGCAGCAGCTCTCATATTGTTGATTATAGATCAATAGAGTATTTAATCAGCAAAAGATTGATGAGCACAGAAAGAATATCTGCCTGTGAAAGGAATGACGTTGGAGCAGGTCTGAACTAGATACACTAGGTATAAAGCTCCTGGTACTGAGCATTGCATTAAACATTGACTGTCCCAATCCATGAGACCCACAGAAAGCTGTGGCTCAGTTTCTATTCTGGCGAGGTAAACTAAACAAGTAAGTCATTTCTATAATTTTCTGAGAAGGAAGAGAAGAAGTATTTAGTTGTGATACTCCAGCCATCACCGTGGGGAGCAGGCTCGATGGCCTTATTGGTCTTTCATGATGTTTGTATGACTTAATTTGCTGACTTGGTCGATTTCTCCTATTCCTCTGCATTCCAGATGCTGTGGCGGAGATTTGTTTTGTGGTTGATTCCACTTTGGTATGTTTGCATTTGCTTGATACCTGCTGACAATATGGGGCTTGAGGTGAAGCCTGACCTTTTCATGTATTGCTGAACGGTTGTGTCCCCATTGGCATATCACTCCTTAAAAGCATGGGATTAATCTGAAAGCCTTCACCCAGAATAAAAAGAAAGACAGAGCTTTTCATAGCCTTCAACATCTTAACTTTCTGCAGCCATGAAATCTTTTTGAACTCCAGCCCTTGTTGTAATGTCAGAAACATGGCAATCAAGTCGTACATGCAGGAATGCATCAGTAGCCGGATAATCTCTTTCATATCTCTTTCATACCAAGTCAATCTCCCCCACCACACACTCTACACTGACAAACTGCATCACTGAAATAAAATCTTGGCTTCAATCAAACTTCCTCAAACTCAATTGCAACAAATCTGAAATCATCATCATTGGTCCAAAAACACTCACCAAATCCACCCAAAACTTCATCCTCAACATTGATAGTCTCCCAGTATCCACCTCACCTCACATCCGGAATCTTGGAATCATCCTTGATCAAACCCTCTCCTTCGACAAACACATCAAACACATCACAAAGACAGCCTTCTTCCACCTCAAAAACATTGCCCGTCTCCGTCCATCCCTCTCCTCCACAGCTGCAGAAACCCTCATCCACGCCTTCATCACCTCCCGTCTGGACTACTGCAACAGCCTCCTCTATGGCGCACCCTCAAAAATCATCAATAAACTTCAATACATTCAAAACTCCGCTGCCCGTCTACTCACACACACCTCGATCCGTGACCATATCACCCCCGTCCTTTATAAACTCCACTGGCTCCCCATCCCCCAGAGAATCCAGTACAAAATCCTCCTCATAACCTACAAAGCCCTCCATAACCTGGCCCCATCCTACCTGACCGACCTCCTCCACAGGCACACTCCCACCTGCACCCTCCGCTCTGCCGCTGCCAATCTCCTATCCCCCCACATCCGGACCAAACTCAGATCCTGGGGGGACAGGGCTTTCTCCATCGCTGCTCCCACCCTATGGAACTCACTACCCCAAACCGTTAGAGACTCCTCCACACTCACCACATTCAAAACATCGCTGAAGTCTCACCTGTTCAGTACTGCCTTCAACCACTGAAGGTCACCTCACCTTCTGTCTCCTTTCTCTGTTCATTTATTTATTTACTTATTTATCTATTTATTCATTTCCCTATGTTCTCAAAATCTCTGTAAAGCGTCTTTGAGTATATGAAAAGCGCTATATAAATAAAATGCATTATTATTATTATTATATCCAACTACCCTCAGTTTAATAACTGACCTGAAAACAGCCTCTCCAACAGCACAGCACTCTCTTGATAATGCATATGAGTGTCAGCCTAAATTAAGTAATTCATGCTTTTGGGTTTACACTTGAACCCATATTTATGAAATTCTCACATGTGCATTATCAGCTGAGTTATATTTAACATATCTGAAAGGAGTCCCAATGACATATGGGACTTTCTCTGGCAACTTTCCGTACATGCCACCTTCTGTGTGAAAAGGTTACCCCTTGGGTCCCTTTTAATTGTTTTCCCTTGCACCTTCACCTATGTCTTCCAGAACATAGAACAGTACAGCACAGGCACAGGCCCTTCGGCCACAATGTCTGTGCCAAATATGATGTCAAATTAAACTAATCTCCCCTGCCTACACGTGATCCATATAACTCCATTCCCAGCATATCCATGTGCCTATTTGAAAGCCACTTTAAATGTTACCATTGTATCTGCCTCCACCATCACCCCTTGAAGCACTTTCCAGGCATCCACCACTCTGTTTAAAAACGTTGTCCCATATTTCTCCTTTAAACTTTGCCCCTCTTTCCTTAAAAATATGCCCGTTAGTCCTTGACATTTGCACCCTGTGAGAAAGATTCTGACTGTCTTCCCTATCTATGCCTCGAAGTGGAGGAGAGATTTGGTGAGCAGCCATTTTGAGAGGATAGAAAGACGTTTTGAAAAATCAGGGGGAAAGTTGAGAGAAATAATTACTTGTGAAAAATGATTTTTTTAAAGGAAGGAGGGACATTTAAAAAGCAGATGCTTGCTTGGCTCAGGAGGGTTTAAACTAGAGAGGCTAGGGAGTGGGAACCAGAATGATAGGTTAGAAATGTGAAGCAGTAATGAGAGGATAGAGGTTGGGACAAGTAAGTCTCACAGGAAGGGCAGGGAGACGTAAAGGAATATAGTGAGGCTGGTGTGCTTTTTCAATGCAAGGAGTATTGTGGACCTAGAGCCTGGATGGGTGCTTAGGATGTTGTGGCCATTACAAAAACATAGTTGCAGGAGGGACATGACTGGCAGCTCAATGTTTAGAGATTTTGATGTTTCAGACGTGATCGAAAGGGAGGCAAAAGAGGTGGAGGGTTTGCGCTACTGGTCAGGAAGACTGTCACAGCGGCACTCAGAGAGCACATAATAGAGGGTTCGTCTGCTGAGGCGGTATGGGTAGAGCTTAGAAATAAGAAAGGTGCAAGTACTCGAATAGGATTGTGCCATAGGCCCCCCAATAGCAAGCAGAAGATCGAGGAACAGATATGTAGATAGACGACAGAATGATAACAAAGCAACAGGATTGTCTTAGTGGGTGACTTTGACTTCCACGATACTGACTGGGAATTGCTCAGTTCTATTGGCTTAGATGGAGCAGAATTTGCAAGGTGTATCCAATAGGGTTTCTTAAAACAGTATGTGGAGTCCAACCTGAGAATGGAGTCTTCTGGGCCTTGTGTTGGAAAATGAGAGGGTGACAAGGGAGAAGGTAGGGCTAGTCATGGATAAAGGAGGGAATTTCCACAGAGTCTGGGGATGTAGGTGAATTACTAAACAAATACTTTGCATCTGTTCTTACCAAGGAGAAGGACATGGAGGACAGTGAGATCAGTGTGGAGAATACTAATATGCAAGGACCGTTTGCAATTAAGAAGTAAGAGGTATGGTGTTGTTGAAGAGCATTAAGGTGGTTAAATCCACAGGACCTGATGAGATCTATCCCAGCTTATTGAGAGAGGCCAGAGAGGAGATTGCAGGATCTTGACAAAGTTCTGCACCTTCTCCAGCCACAGTCAAGGTCCTGGAGGACTGGAGAGTAGCTAATGCTGTTCCTTTGTAAGTAGAGTGAATCCAGGGAGTTGTTAGCTGATGAGCCTTTCATCAGTGGTAGGGAAGCTATTGGAGATAAATCTTTGGGATAGGATTTACTTCCATTTGGAAGAGATCGAGTTAATTAGGGACAATCAGTATGGCTTTGTACATGGCAACTCGTGTCTTCCTTACTTGATTTTTTTAGGAGGTAACAAAGATGGATAGGACGGGGGATGCTGTTTACATGGATTTTAGTAAGGCATTTGATTAAGTCCCAAAGGCATTTGATTAAGTCCCAAAGGGAGACTGATGCACAAGATTAACATGTACAGGACAAAGAATGATTTGGTTGTATGGATTCACAACTGGCTCAGTCGTAGAAGACAGGATTGTGATGGAAGGGACAATATTCAGGCTGGAGGTCTGTGACCAGTATAGTTCTACAGGGTGTGTAAGAAGGAACTGTAGATACTAGTTTAAACCAAAGATAAAAAGGTTATGGTCTGAGTGCAGGTAGATGAGACTAGGTCAGGGAGAATGGTCGGCGTGGACTGGTAGGGCCAGACAGGCCTGTTTCCATGCTGTAGTTGTTATATGTTATATGTTATATGTTATATAGACTCAAAAAGCTGGAGGAACTCAGCGAGACCTGCAGCACCTCTGGAGAGAAGGAATGTCCCGCTGAGTTACTCTAGCTCCAGCTTTTTGTGTCTATCTTTAGTTCTACAAGGTTCTGTGCTGGGACCTTTGCTGTTTGTGAAGTATATAAATGACTTGGACTTAAACGTGGATGGGTTGGTTAGTGAGTTTGCAGATGATACTTTGATTGCTGGGGTCGTGGAGTGTGAGGAATGCAGTCAAAGTGTATAGTGGGATATAGGTTAGCTACAGAACTGGGTGGAGAAAAAAGCAGAAACGTTTAATCCGAGCAAGTTTGAGGTCGAATGTAAGGGGAAAATATACAGTTAATGGCATGACCTTAATGGCATTGAAGTACAGAAGGATCATGGGCCATTGCTCCCTGAAAATTGCAACACAGGTAGATACAGTGGTAAAGAAGGCATATGGTATGTTTGCTTTCATAGGATGGGGTATTGAGTGTAAGATTCAGGAAGTCATGATGCGGTTTTATAGGATTTTGGTTAGGCCGCAGTTGGAGTATTGTATGTAGTTCTGGTCGCCCCCATTATAGGAAGGTTGGGGAGGCTTTGGAAAGGATGCAGAGGAGGTTTACCAGAATGATGCCTTGATTACGGAGTATTAACTACAGGGAGAGATTGGGCAGACTTGGATTGTTTTCTCAGGAACGCCAGAGGGTTGTGGGGACACCTGAGAGAAGTACATAAAGGTATGAGAGGCAGATATTGGGTAGACAATCAAAACCTTTTTCCAGGATGTAAAAAACAAATACTAGCGGACATAGCTTTAAGGTGAGAGGGGCAAAGGACATGTGTGGGCCAGTTGCCTGGAACGTACTGCCAGGGGTGGTGGTTGAGGCAGATACACTAGTTTAGTTTAGTTTTATTTAGAGAGACAGTGCAGAAACAGGCCCTTCAGACCAACGAGTCCATGCTGATCAGCAATCCCCACACATTAACACTATCCTATACGTACTAGAGACAATTTAAACTTATACCAAATATACAAACCCAAGCCAATTAACCTACAAACCTGTACGTCTTTGGAGTGTGGGAGGAAACCGAAGATCTCGGAGAAAACCCACGCGGTCATTGGGAGAACGTACAAAATCCATACAGACAGCACCCATAGTCGGGATCAAACCCCCCCTCTCTGGCGCTGCAAGCCCTGTAAGACAGCAACTCTGCCATTGCGTCACTGTGTCACTAGTGGCATTTATAAGACTTTTGGATAGGCATATGGATATGCAGGGAATGGATGGATATTGATTATGTGCAGGCAGATAAGTTAGTCTTGGTATCATTTTCAGCATGAATATGTTCCTATGTTCTATGTTTCATATTCCATGTTCCCTCAGCCTCCGACATTTGGAATAAAACAATCCAAGTTTGTCCAACCTCTCCTTATGGGTTGTATTCTCTATTCCAGGGATGATTCTGGAGACTTCTTAAACACTGCATAAGATGTTGGCGAGACCGCATTTAGAATATTGTGTTGAGTTCTGGGCACCATGGTATAGGAAAGATATTGTCAAGCTTGAATGGGTTCAGAAAAGATTTACAAGGATGTTGCCAGGACTAGAGGGTGTGAGCTACAGGGAGAGGTTGAGGAGACTGGGTCTCGATTCCATGGAGCACAGGAGGATGAGGGGAGATCTTATAGAGGTATAGAAATTCATGAGAGGAATAGATCGGGTAGATGCACAGTCTTTTGCCCAGAGGGGAATCGAGGACCAGAGGATATAGGTTCAAGGTGAAGGGGAAAAGATTTAATAGGAATCCAAGGGGTAACCTTTTCACACAAAGGGTGGTGGGTGTATGGAACAAGCTGCCAGAGGAGGTAGTGAGGCTGGGACTATCCCATCATTTAAGAAACAGCTAGACAAGTACATGGATCAGGTAGGTTTGGAGGGATATGGACCAAGCGCAGGCCGGTGGGACTCATGCAGCTGGGACATTGGTGGCCAGTGTGGGCGAGTTGGGTCGATCGGCCTGTTTCCACACTGTATTACTCTATGACTCTATGACACCCTTTCCAAAGCCTCCTCATCCTGTCTGTTATGGAGTGAGCAAAACTGCACACAGTGCTCCAAATGCGGCCTAACCTATTTCCATAAAACTGCCCCGTGACTTCCAGCCTCTTCTACTCAATGCCCAAACCAATGAAGGCAAGCATACCCTACTAATCTAGTTGTAGATACGCCTACACAGGGCACAATACAATGTAAGGTTCACAATAACTTTGTCCAAAATTTGGCTACCAATGGGTGAAATGTTATTTCTGCCTTCCCTTCCTTTTCAACCTTTATTTTTAACAATTTCCACATATCCCTCTGCACTCGTAGAGGATATTGAATAGAAACCTGTATGTCAGGTAAAGGCAGTACCCTGATGCCCATCACTTATTACACCCGTGCAGCACTAATCCAGGGATTGCAATTCTAAGTGGTCAATACCACATGATTATTCTTTGAAATATCTGGCAGTTCCTGTCCTTTTCATTAATTGCTGAATGGACATGTCTTTACTGGCATATCTCCCCTCCTCCTTGTTAACAACATGGGATTTATCAAAAAGTCTGCATACCATGGCTAGACCTGGCTTATGGTAAAATGTAAAGAACTTAAAGGACTTCAGAGCATTTGTTCCGGGGTGGCTGTAGATGAGGCTGTCTCCATCCTATATTCATCTGGAACAGTAAGATGAGTGATTGAAAATAATCGATTTCTTTGTTCCTGCAAAGCAAGCAGATCTCTGTACTGAACAAAACTTAAGGACCTAAACATCAGGGTAGTTAATAGGCCTGCAATTGGTTATTTACTGTTTTTGCTTAGCAAATGCTGGGAAAATTTTAACAAAATATTTTGCATTTATATAGCACTCTTCACAGGTCACCCTAAAACACTTTTTGTCACCACTTTCTGAAGTCAAATCAGTGTTCTAATTAGGATACATGGCAGCCAATTTCTGGGTCGTAAACTTCCCACGCACATTATAACAATGATCATGAAGTCTGGGAATAATACAAACTGGATTTGTTACACATCTTTATGGCTGGTACTTGAAGAGGGGCACAAATTGAAATTTGCTCTGAAATGAATTTTGGAAGTCTGTACTCTCATATTTACTGGGTGAAATTAAGGAGCAAACTTCAGGACAAATTGCTGGAAGTCCTGGAGAAATAACAGGAATTTTGTTTAATCTGTTCCTGTAGCAGACCATAGCTTCCATTATTTGTTACAATACCAAACTTATTATCTTTTCTAAGCAAACTCCACTGACAAATGTGTCTTCTGGTCCATCAATCACAGTGGTTGATGACGTTGGTATGTTCAGAGTCCTCTCCCTCTCCCCCATATCTTTATACCCTCTGTCCCATTGCTGCACAGATTTGGTGGTCTTAATGATATCATAGAAGACCATCAATAAATTGGTCAAATTAACTGGAAACTATTCCCAGTGCTAATGCAGCTCAAAACCTAGCTGGTAACTATTTGAACTGTTATCCTGTCCGTGTCGAAGTTGAGTTGAACAAAGAGAGAAGTGAGAAGGTTTGAGGTCTGGATGTTGCTTTGTAGATTAATGGTAGATAGTTGCCACTATCTGCAGCTTCCTCCCTGCGCTTCTGTTTTCATGCTCCAATACTCACTGCTTGGGTCGGTGTCAATTCTCTCATTCCCTCTCTCTCTGTCTCTGTCTCTCTCTCTCTCTCTCTCTCTCTCTCTCTCTCTCTCTCTCTCTCTCTCTCTCTCTCTCTCTCTCTCTCTCTCTCTCTCTCTCTCTCTCTCTCTCTCTCTCTCTCTCTCTCTCTCTCTCTCTCTCTCTCTTAAGATAGTGAAGTAATTAGATGAGAGAATAGGGATTTTGTGGCAATGTCCTATTGTGTCACTAACCTGTATCCTGGGCTGGAAAATTCATGGGCCAAGTGTTTACATATTGACAGGTTGATTACCTTGTTATGATGAAATATGGATAGCACACCTGTTCTCTTTGGGAAATCTTGAATGAGCTGCCTGCGGCTCATTTAAATCCATAAGACGACTTTTAATGCAAAGTTATAATTTCACTGCTTTCAATTAAAGTCATAGTTATACAGCATGGAAACAGGCGCTATGGCCCAACTTGTTCATGTCGACTAAGATGCCCATCTAGTCCCACCTGGCCTTGTTTGCCTCATATCCCTCTAAACATTTCCTATCCATGTACCTGTTCAAATATTGTTTAAATGTTGTTATAGTACCTGCCTCAACTATCTCCTCAGACAACTCGTTCCATATATCCGCCATCTTCTGTGTGCTGAAAGTTGCCTCTTAGGTTCCTATTAAATTGTTCCTCTCTCACCTTAAACCTATGTCGTCTGGTTCTTGATTCCCCAACTCTGGGCAAAAGACCCTATGCATTCACCCTATCTCCAAGGAATAAAATCCTAGTCTGCCCTTTCAGTCAGGCTCTCAAGTCCTCATGAACCTTCTCTGCATTCTTTCCAGCTAAAAACAACATCCTTCCTGTAGTAGGATGACCAAAACTGAACACACTACTCCAAACGCGGCCTCATCTTATCTGTGGGCAATTCACAAGCTTGCACATGGAATTCTGTTCACACCATATTAATCTTTTTTATGGTGTGAACAAAATTCCATATGCTCCTTTGTGAGAGAAGAATATCTAGTGTACTATGAGCAATAAGAGTAAGAGATGTGTGCATTTTGAAGGGGAAATACGTTGCAGTGTACTGATAGATTATTGATATAGATGACAAATAGCAATGCATCGTTCCCTGAGGGACACTGCTGGTCACAGGCCTTCAGTCTGAAAATCAACCAACCTCCACCGCCCTCTTCTTCCTACCATGAAGTAATTTCTGCATCTCTCTCTGGATCCAATGTAATCTAACCTTCCACAGGAGCCTTTGGTGGGATCATGGTTTAGGAGGTGCTGTGGGAATACTATGGGTGTGAATCTGCAGTGCATTCTATAAATAGTATACAATGCAGCCACTATACATTAGTGGTGAAAGAAAATTAATGTTTCCGGTCAAGGGGAGAAGGTCTACAGATATAGAAAAGACATTTCATATTCCAGATGCACATTGTTATGCACACGTGGTAGGATTTGGAAAAAGACAGATTTCTCAAATGATTGCCCTTCTTTTTAGTTTTTACTTTTTAGTAAGGCGACGGAAGGACAACATAAGGAAGAGAATTAGGTGGGTGATGTAGATGCTGAGGAGGATAGCAAAACCAAACTTTATGTGGACCAGTTAACAGACAGCAGTATTCTAGATGTACTGAAATTTGGATTTGAAGTTTAGTGAATGAGATGTTGGAGACCCACAAGGAAAATATTGAAGTACTTGAGCCTGGGAGAGACATAAGCGTGGATGATAACTCTAATGGTAGATAGGTCATGCCAGGGTTGTCTATGGGTGATATTATGAAATCAAAATTATGTAATCACTACGATGAAGGATCTGAGTTTGAGAGATCACTCAGGGTCAAAGAGGCTGAGTGAGTTGTGAATTTGTGGAATTCTCTGCCACAGAGGGCAGTGGAGGCCAAATCACTGGTTAGATAGAGCTCTAGGGGCTAGTGGAATCAAGGGATATGGGGAGAAGGCAGGCACAGGTTGTTGATTGTGGACGATTAGCCATGATCACAATGAATGGTGGTGCTGGCTCGAAGGGCCGAATGGCCTCCTCCTGCACCTATTTTCCATGTTTCTATGTTTCTAGGCTGCTAAAATTGTGAGCAGTTGATTTCAACCTGAAAAAAATCAGGAAGATAGAAATGGATTTTTAAAATGCTGAGGAATTTCTTATGGCATGCAAAGACAATGATTATTAGATGTCTTAGTGTTGAATGAGGGGAAACTGCAATTCAAGCAGCATTTAGACTAACATCATAAAGTAACAGTGGCTGGGTCAACAGAGATGTTGGAGAGTTATAGTTGAGCATCGTAGATGTCAACATAAAACTCAAAGTCTTTGGATGATATTGGCACCAATCGTTTTTTAGAGAAACAAAAAGGAGCGAGAATTAGAAAAATCCAGAGGTGATGTGAGAAGTAAAGATTTGCCAAAACTACAGATACCCAAGATATAACTGGACAAATGGACTATTGGGAAATGCAATCCCACTCCCCTGGACAGCAGAGCAGAGATTGCAGAGGCTGAGAGAAACTGCTTTGCAGAGGCTGAAAGAAATAAGGACGGGTAGTGAATTACAATTATAAAATTGATTAGGGTTATTACTAGACCAGAGGCAAAAGCAGCTTTTTGATAAATTGAAAGAGATGTAAAAGATTGACTTGAAACACGCAAGAGGTTTGGAGAAAATGTTGAATTTAGAGGAGGTAGTAGCCTTACTTATATTTTTTTTGAGAGTGGTTGGTAGTAATTTTATGGGAATAGAGCTGAGAGAAGAGGAGGTGAATTTCAAAAGAAGTATAAACAGGCAAATAGGGAACACGAAACTAAAGGTTATTGCAATGGGAGGAGAAATTGTTGGCCGAAGCTTAGTTATATGGCGAAGATGATGGACGTTTGGCAGAGGTAGTTAAAAGAATTGCCTCATTCTTATGACAAACAACTCCATGAACTCCTTGTACTTAATTCAGGACTTGAGAATGAAAGGGTGGTAGAAAGGAAGCACACAAGATGTAAAATGTTGGGTAATAGAAAATGGAGGCTATCTTTTCCTTCCTGGCTGATTCTGGGACAAGGAACAGAGTTTCTATAGGGGGAGAGTAAGGTTCGCAAGACCTTGAGTGCTTAGGAAGGAACTGTAGATGCTGATTTACACCGAAGATAGACACAAAATGCTGGAGTAACATTGGGATAGGCAGCATCTCTGGAGAGAAGGAATGGGTGACATTTCGGGTCAAGACTGAAGTCCGAAGCATCTCAACCTGAAATGTCACCCATTCCTTCTCTCTAGGAATGCTGCCTGACCCGCTGAGTTACTCCAGCATTTTGTGTCTAGCAAGACGTTGATGTGGTCAAGCCAAATCTGGTGATGAATGGCTAATGTAGGAGTGTGTCTACTAGGATATCAGTGTCCATATCTTCAATGACTAGGTAGATATGCCTGGGTGGGCGATCATAGAACAAAGATTATCATCTCAGTTATGACCCTTGCTGGTTTCAGTGCTGCAATGGACATTACATTATCATCTGATGGAATAGTGAGACTTTGAGCCTTACCTACCTCAAATACCAGTGCTAGTTTTCTATTTCAAGTAATTATTTTCACACATCAGACAGAATATCCCTATGATACAGATGCAACAAAAATATCAAAATTTTAACATTCATTTGGGACGTATATTGGTGGAAAGACCAGGACTTTATCCCCCATTTCCTGAACTACATGATTTGTTAGGCTTTTTGAGAGTGCAATGAAAAGTCAACAATCTTGCTGGGTCAAGAGCTACATCATGGCCATACTGCATAAGCATGGGAATATCTTATTTGAAGACGATTAATGAGCTGTATGAGTTCTTATGTAAATCCCCCAACTTCAATGCCTAATTTTACTGATACCAAATTTAATTTAAAATGTATTTATCATTTAATTTACATTCTCCAGCTACCATGGTGGTATTTGATCTTATGTATCTTGATCAAACCCTCAGTGTCTTGACATTAGTTTGGTAAATTACCACAATACCAACATACCCATCTGCTTTAACACTTTATTTTTTTTGCCTGCTTTTCCAATTTATTAAAATTCACTTTGCAGGTCTGACATGTTTTTGGTCCTATTGCTTTATATAAATACAATTCAAATGACATTAGTTCAGAACATGCCAAACTCTAGAAGAGGATATGGTACTTAAATTCAAGGGGTTCTCTCAATCTCCAGCCATAAGTTCCAGCAGGAATGGCTGCTTTTTACAAGTCAAGCCAAGTTTATCCCCGTGCACAAGTACAGTGAGGTGCAGGTACAATGAAAACCTTGCTCGCAGTTGCTTCACAGGCATAGTGAATCAACATATAAAAACATAAATTATACATAAATTACACATAAATTTTGCAAGACAGTAAAAGATAAAACTGCAATAAAAATACAAGACATTAGTGCAAAACATAATTAGAAAACCAAGTCCATAGTAGTGAAGAGATGGTTCATAGTGTTACATTTCCGAGATAGGATTAGTGTTGTGCAGGAAGGTTTGAGAAGCTGTGTAGGAAGGAACTGCAGATGCTAGTTTAAACCAAAGATATACACAAAATGCTGGAGTAACTCAGCAGGACAGGTAGCATCTCCGGAGAGAAGGAATGGGTGACGTTTCGGGACTGAAGAAGGGTCTCGACCCGAAACGTCACCCGTTCTTTCTCTCCAGAGATGCTGCCTGTTCCGCTGAGTTACTCCAGCATGTTGTGTCTATCCTCAATTCAAGAAGCTGATGTTTGTAAAAAAGTAATTGTTCTTGAACCTGGTAGTGTGTGACCTCAGGCACAGTGTTGTCTGTGTCAACCACTAATTCACTCATTAATGTTCTGGGAGAGGCTGAAAAATAGGACAATGAAAGAACAATGTAGAAGAATTCCTTTGATCTCTTCACAGGCAAGCTGCAAGAAGTTGCAGAAATTTATATTAATTCCAGTTCACTTTCCCCCTGCCTTGTAAAACCCAAGAAATATTCTACTCTTGAAAAGTATTTTTGATTTTCAATGGCAGAGTAAAAGTTAACTGAAACTAATGACAAGCCATGGTTTCTAGACAGAAATAACTTTCATAAGAAATGAGTGGCCCTTCTCCTGCTTTTAACAGTTATTCATTTGGCAGGCAATTACCTCAAATTCATGTCCTTTGAATTTCAATCCGCAGTTAACAAGGAAAGTATTCAGCATTTTTGATCCCTTACCATAAAAAGACAGCTGCAAAATTCCACTAACATCTGTCATGTTTTCCAAATACCAAATTTGGCACTTGTGTGTCAGGCTGACTGAACTCCAAGCACAAGCCGAGTTTGGTACAAGGAGAGTGAAATGTGGTTAATCCGTGTTTTTATCATTCACAGGCCACTCTTTTCACAGCATATGGGCCGTAGTTTATTAGGTTGAGCAGCTCTGTGACTGCAAGAAAGGCTTGGGTTTTCTCATCGCCATGAGAACAGTGCAATGAATGCTTTCCAAGTGTTTACTCAGCATTTGTCTTCTGTTTCATCAGAGGAATTAGTGACGCAGGGTATTTTGACGATCAAACAGCTTGATGTGTTATGACAATGTTCCATTAATATGCAGAATGGCATAAGGGATTAGACTCAGTGCAAGTGCTTCAGGCATTTCACTGGGACATTTGGACTTTTTAAGGATGACCTGTTCACAGCCAGGGCATTGAAAATCAGAATTCCCAGCAGATTTTTTAAATTTAAATCTCACACTTGTCCAAAGCAGTTAACATCTGGCTTTGAAAACACAATATGTAGTATTTCTGTATTGTTGTCCAAATTAGACACTTTGTGTATGGTCATGTAACTCATTGACTTCTAATCTTTGGTTAAATTTTGCCTATAAGAAAGTTAATTTGGAAAGGATTATCAAACTAAAAGCTTGCAAGTTAAATAGCTAATTATTTGTCTTATAGTTGACAAATCTTTGAACATATCTTACTCCATTTATTGAAAATAACTAATATTTGTGTGTAAATTACATATATTACTAATTGTAACAATAATATTAATAATTCTGCAGTGAGCCTGTAAAACATATACACTTCTTTCAAATACTCTTAAACGTCAGAATCTACAATACCTTTACAAAAATAAAAGTCTATGCAAAAATGCCTATGTTGCGATTTTTATATTAGAAACCGACCATCAAAAACTTTAATTGAATTTTCTCCCTATCTACACATTGTCCCAACAGTTTTCATTTATTAGATGAACAAGTGAGTTGCTCAAGTTTCTGCTTCACCAGTTCTTAGGGAATATGTAGCAGTTTCTCTGGTGACCTCCAACTTTTCTCCATCTTCCTGATGACAAATTCACATATCCTTTGTACCTCAGTTGAAACCAATAATTCTGTATTCTAAGAATCAGTGGTGTGCTACAGTTATGAATATTTGTACAAGTTAAGACTGATATTAGTGCAACATGCATTGTCAATAACAAATATATTTATGCAGTTTATTTGGCAATTCAGAATTTAAATTTCATTCTAATAATGGAAAATTGGAAATATTTATTTAAAGAAAACCTTTGACAACTTTACCTTACTTGGCTTAGGGTTAGATTTATTATTGTCACGTGTATCGAGGTTCAGTCAAAAGCTTTGTTTCGCATGCTCTCCAAACAGACGTGATATACCACACACAGATACAACCAATTCAAACTCAAGTACAACAGATATGGCAAAGGGGAAGATACAGAGTGCAGAATATAGTTCTCTGCATTGTAGTGCATTGTGGTGCATTAGTACCTTAGCAAAAATCCATTGTCTTCACTGAGGTAGAGGTGAATCAAACAGTACTCTCGCTTATGGAAGGGCCATTCAGAAGCCTGATAACAGAGCAGGGCCGTCTTAACGCATGGGCCTGATGGGCACTTGCCCGGGGGCCCACGAGCATAGGGGCCCCATGCTGATCTGTGTATGTTAAGTGACTTGCAATAAATAAATACTACTTAAAAAATGTAGGTTCAATAAATGCTTTTTTAGCAACATTTTCGGTCACTAAGTGCTTCTCACAGCGATCTGTAAGTGCTTTTCGCAACAATGTAGCACCCTAAGTCCATCGCTAAGTGCTTTTCGGTAAGTGCTTTTCGCCGCCACGACGGGGGGGGCTGGTAGGGAAAGGGGGGTGGGGGAGAGTAACGGTAGGGGCCCCAGTACACTGCTTTGCCCAGGGGCCCATAATGCTGTAAAAACAGCCCTGTAACAGAGGAGATGAAGCAGTTTTGAGTCTGGTGGCATGTGCTTTTAAGCCTTTATAGATTTTGCAGGATGGAAGCAGGGATGATTGGGGTTGGATGTCTTTGATTATGTGGCTGCTTTCCGAGGCTAAGTTTGCTTAATGTATTTATTATTTTGCTTGAGGTAGATGATGGAATAAATGTACAAGGAAATGTAGCTGGAAACTTGTAATTTCCAATTGTACATTATTGATTGATATATGTTCAAATTTTGTTTAAAGAGTTTATTTCAACCATGTCCTGCATTTTCTTTGTAAATTGACACTGTTTATTGCAACCAATGTTTCCACATTGAGTTAGGAGTTTGTACGGTCTCCCCGTGACCACGTTGGTTTTCTCCGAGGAGCTCCGGTTTCCTCCCACACTCCAAAAGACGTACAGGTTTGTAGGTTAATTGGCTACAATTTTACCAATTGTAAATTGTTCCCAGTGTGTAGGAAAGTGTTAGTGTATGGGGTGATTGCTGGCTGGACTGGACTCGGTGGGCCGAAGGGCCTGTTTCCGAGCTATATATCTAAGTTCAACTAAAATTAAACAAAACAAGACTTTCCTTCCGCTACTTAGACTTTCCTATCATAACCAAACACAATGAAGGTTTTAAGTCATAAGATCATGTGATAGGAGCAGAATTAGGCCATTCGGCCCATCAAGTATACTCTGCCATTCAATCATGGCTGATACTTATTCTGTTGTGCAGCAGCAAGTAAGAATTTCATTGTTCTATCTGGGACATATGACAATAAAACACTCTTGACTCTTGACTCTTGATCTATCTCTCCCTCCCAACCCCATTCTCCTGCCTTCTCCCCTTAACCTCTGACTCCTATACTAATCAAGAATCCATCTATCTCTGCCTTAAATATATCCACTGACGGCCACCACAACTTTCTGTGGTAAAGAATTTGACAGATTCACCACCCTCTGACTCAAAAAGTCATAACTTTCTTCCCTTCTGTCAACTGTATACCCTTCCACATTAGTAGTGCTCATATGCCTGTCATTTATTTGTTTTGTGTCACCATGGGACAGTTCATGGAGGGATGTGAATTGGGCAACATGTTCTAACCTGTCTGCTGATTATTTCCTGTCCAAGAGTACGCTGGGCAGCATCTTGTGCTGACTTCCAATCAACATTGCAATATTGGGCTGGATTGTCTAAATTATGAGTTATGTATGTGACTAATGGCACTTACCTTTACTTACGGCCGAGAAGCACCCTGATTGATAGACTTTCTTCGTGATTGTAAAATTACTGAACCTCCAAACTCCTGTCTACTGGTAAATCAAGTCCCTCACTGGTTTGCACTGGTTAAATCCCCCAGTTTGTGCTTGGATGTTCGCTTTCCCTTTCAGTTATCCCGGCTCACCAGACACACCAGTGCATCTGCATCACTGAGTGGCGAGTGACATGAGACTGAGTGAGCGCCTGGGATGGAATGGTTTCAGACTCATTTTAGGATGGGGGGGGGGGGGTCTGGAATGGGAGGAGAATCTGAGGAGGACTATGAATTAGCCAGGCTGGATGAGAGGTTGGTAGGGAAAGAATATACTGCTGAACCAAGATTTTTATGGTGACATTCATGGATTTCTGTCACAGACTTACCAGCAGGCATATAGAGGACTGTGTAGCAAAGAAGATGATAGGTTTAATATACCAACCAGGAGCCATGGGTGAGCTGTGAAGTTCACTCCCAGGTGAAAGTCCAAGTCTGCAGCATTCTAGTGAAACAATCCCGAGCCATACAAGAAATCTATCTGCAACCTTTGCAGAACCATTAAGAATACCAAGGGGGAATTCTGGGCTGAGCTGGAGTCTCGAGGCAGTGACATGGATACTCATGGATTGAGGCAAGGCTTGCACGCTATGATGGACTGTGCTACAAAGGGAAGGCGAGCAATATTACTGGCAACGATGGGTCCTTCCCGAATTAACTCAATGCACTCTACGCTTGATTTGAACAGAAGGTTGGTGGTGGAATGGCACCCTCCCCGCCAGTCACAGGTACACCTGAACCCATGGTTACTGAGGCAGATGCAATATCGGCTTTCTAGGAGTAAACCCACAGAAAACAATTGGTCTGGATGGAGTTCCTGACCTCATCCTGGCCAGGACCTGTGTGGATCAACTGGCAGAGGTATTCAGAGATATCTTTACCTTTTACTATTCTATTTTGAGGTCCTCACTTGCTTCAAACCAACCACTATCATCACATTGCCGACAAGAAGTAAGATAGCAGTCCTTAATGATTATTGTTCAGTGACTCTGATGTCCACCATCATGAAGTGCTTCGAGAGACGTGATGGAGCACATAGATTCCCAGTCCGCCTTGATCCACTGCAGTTTGCCTACCACCGCAACAAGTCCACAGCAGACGTCATCTCCCTGGCCCTAAACTCATCTCTGGAACACCTAGACAACAAGTACTAAGTCCTTAAGTCACATTTATCGATTATTGCTCTGTGTTCAACTCCATAATACCATCCGAACTCATCTTCAAACTCTGGAACCTGTGATTCAGCTCCATCATCTGTCACTGGATCCTTACCTTTCAGACCCACAGCCCTCCACCAGTGAGATTAGGTGAGAACACCTTCTCCAAAAAAACTCTCAACACACATGCCCCACAAGCATGCATTCCCTGTCCTCTACTCCTTTTATAATCACAACTATACAGCCATATTTGGCTCTAATTCCATCGACAAGGTTGCAGGTGACACCACTGTGGTGGGCCGAATCACAACCAATGATGAGATAGAGTACAGAAAGGAGGTAGAGAGCTTAGTGAAACGTTGTTGATACGATAACCTCTCCCTTGATGTCAGCAAGATGAAGAGCTAGTTACTGACATCAGGAAGCATGATGCCCCAATCAGCATCATTGGTGCAGAACCAACCATATTGATTTGACAGCCATGATAGCATACCGACACCTCTACTTCCCGATGAGACTGAGGAAATTCAACACCACTCTAGTGCCTTTTATGAACCTCTGCAGATGCACCAGAGAATGCACCAGGGTTACATCACCGCCTGGTTTTGGAACAGCTCGGCCCAGGGCCTTAATAAATTGTAGACAGTTGTTGATATAGGCCAGCCTATCACATAGAACAGGCTTCCCACCATTGCCTACATCTATACTTCACATTGACTAGAAAAAGCAGCCAACATAATCAAAGACTTGTCCCACCCCGGTCATTCCTTCTCCCTGCTCCCATCTGGCAGAAGGTACAGAAGCTTGAAAGTGCACAAAATCAGACTCAGGAACAACTTCTTCCTGTCCGTCACAAGGCTTCTGAATCTATTTGAATTGGATTCATACTTCTGTACCACGTCAGGCAGCATTGGTCATTTTAGTGGCTGTCAAGGCATTTTAACTAATTAATTCACCAATTCAAATTTTCTTGGCTCTAAATATAAAGTTAAATGTCTTTTCAATTATATTGTGGATACAGTAGAGTTCTATTGTTTGCAAATGCCTAATCTCTGCTTCCATGACTTTTTAAAATAAAACAAAAAGAGATACAACTTGTGGAGGTGAAATTAAAATTAACATAGAAAGCAAAGATAAAAAGTTTATTAAAAATGATCAATTGGCCTGATACAGAGTGGATCTCTAGTGCAAATATTCAATCAGTAACATCCAAAGTTTAAAGATCACGAAGCAGCAAATCTTCGAGAAATAGTTATAAATGTCAACTTATCCAAGAAGTTGAACAAAAAGAATTGTTTGCAAACATTTTATATACGAAGAAATCGCAGAGAGTTGTGAACACTGCCCAGTCTAGCACACAGAATCTGCTTACTAAAATGGTGCTGAAATTTACCCATGACCTACTACGGTTTGTAGGGTCGAGTGGTCTTTCTTGCTCCTCTATTATCTTTGGACAGAAAGGTCTGTTGAGGAATAGGAAGGAGAATTAAGTGTCCAGCAACCGACAGATCAGGTAGGTTCAGGCGGGCTGAGCGAAGGCGTTCGCAAAATAATCGCCCAGTCTGCGTTTGGTCTCGCCGATGTATGAGTCCACAATGGATACAGTAGATGAGGTTGAAGGAGGTGCAAGTGAACCTCTGTCTAACCTGAAAGGACTGTCAGGGTTCCTGGACAGAGTGGAAGAAGGAGGTATAGGGACAGATAATTTACAGTGGTCTATTGACTGGACTATTTGTAATGTGGGAGGAAACCAAAATACTGGGGAAAAACTGTGTAAGAAGGAATTGCAGATGCTGGTTTAAACTGAAGAAAGACCCATCTCAAGTCTGAAGATGGATCTTGACCCAAAATGTCAGCCATTCCTCTCCAGAGATGCTGCCTGTCCCGCTGAGTTACTCCAGCTTTTTGTGTCTATCTGCTGGGGAAACTCTTGTGCTCATAGCGAGTATGTGCAAACTCCACAAAGACAGCACCAGAGACTAGGATTGAACTTGAGCGGCAGCAACATTATATGTTGTGCAACTGTGCTGCCAATATTTGCAACAGCTTCAAATACATTGAAGAAAGTCCCCTACTTTCTTTTATGAATGCAGAACCAAAAAATTCTCAGAGGCTTTAACTTATTCAACACAAAGCAGCCTGTTGCATCACAAATTCTAATTACCATTTTGAGGTTTGACGGCATACCATCATAGGTGCATTGCATTTGAAATTTGCTTTTGTTGCTAGTGTATGTTTGTATCCATTCAAATGTATTGCACACTATGGAATCGATGGACTGAGGCACTTGTCCACGATGTCTATGCTCACTAACTCTCCATGCCTATGTTCACGGGCTGACACAAGGCTCCAAGGACGTTGGAGTTTGAATGCAAATGGCCAAAGCTCTTGCATGCACTTAGTTCTGATGATAAGTAATGATTTTTTCCCTCAATACATTCAGGTACAATGCAAATTTTAAAATCTAAATGTTGCAACAAATCACCTGCAAATCACCTGCAATGAAAGTGATCGACAACACTTTGAAAAGATGGTTTTTCGTGAGAATAATGTAACGCTGTCAGCCATGTGCAACAAACTACAAAAAATCACAGATGTTCCTCCTGGAGACGTAATAAGGATTTGTCGAGAAGGTCTACTGCTTTACTTTTAACTTCCAATCTAACTTGCAGTGTATTTAGAATTGTTAATAATAAAAGGTATACCTAGATTTCAATATCAGTCATTTGTCGAGGTCAAATATTCATCGGGGTCCCTTTGCCTAAATAAAATGTATTGGATGTACATATGGTTTGCTGACATTGCATTAATTTACTCAGACCAAATCAGTTTCAGTACTCAGTTATAATGCCATCATCGGAGCATGTAACTGTGATATATTTATGAATCCTTTTGGGTCAATTACAAATCTGCAACAATAAATCAATATCAATGTTTCCTTCATTGCTTTGTATTTATAAGAAAACTACAAAAATGCACAAAGCTTTTACTAGCTTTGTATTTAGATTTTACAATTCTAATATTTATAGGTCAAAAATATTATCTATTCTTAATACTTTACAATAGCAACAGTGCAGTGGAGCTCATTGCCACCCCATGTTAAAACTAGCTTTCACTTTGAAAACTTGGGATGCTTGACAGACCTCACTTGAATTATAATAACACAGACTTTTTGCCTGCCTTGATTAATATTTTGCTCTCTCTAAACAATCATCCACAAAACAATTCTGAAGTTTATCATGCAAATCCTTCTCCTGAAAAAACTGTTTGTCTTTGCTGAATCTTGCTAAACAGCCCGAAGCAATCAATTGAGAAAATAAAAACAATTAATTAAAGCCAGGACTATTCACGAAAAATCAACAATTTGCAAAGGGAATTTAGTTGTGTAGAAACAGACCTGATTCACCATAAAGGCCTTTTGACATAGATTACAAAGAAAACAAATTGGCTTAGAGACGATTATTACTGAAGCATTTGTCTTTTTTGTTCATTATTTGGATATGTAAGGACACAGCTTCTTGCATAGCAATTGAGTAGAAGTATTCTGTGGTGTAAATTTGAGCTAACTGAACTTGATTAGAGAGCAATAAAACAATCAATCAATATAATGATTTCTAAATCTTCACATTAAGCACTACCTTGATTTATTTTTCTGCAATAATTATATAATTAGCATTCTAATAAACAATAATTTTGCCTTTAACATGTTGAATATGTGTGTTTTTGTCATGTTATTTAGCATCAACACACCTGCACAAAATTAAATAACACTGCAACATTGTTTGAGATCCTTCATGAACAACAATGGTTCATTTGTTAAAATAGATATCACTGTCTAATGACTGCTCTCCATCTCTGTTGATCCAGTCATTTCTATGCATCACTTGCCATAAAAGTGCCATTAAGGAGACAGGCAAGGCTTTTACGCCGGTTTTGTTTAGTTCTGTCATGACCAGTCAGGGCTGCAGCTTTAAAAAAAACAGGTTCCATCCTCGCTTATTTGACTTTCAGGATTTTACTTGTGTATTATCTTACCACTAAGTTATTGAGATTCTTCTAACCACTACCTACCCCTTTCAATTTTTCTTAACATCTCCAATGTTAAATTTATGTTCTTTTCATTTCACTTGGTCGAATTTATTTGAAGAAAGAAACTGTTTTGTCTGATGTTATAGTTTTCTCTTAGAACTTCAGCACTTCAGACAAACAAGTTGAAACTATTTACATTCTGCAAAAAGTTGGCATTTATTTGAGAACAGTGGATGGTGTGGAACTAAAAATATTACATAGTGAAGTAAAGATGTCTTTCTGAAGGGGTGTTTAGGTCCCTGGATAGTGGTGACGGGGGTGGTGTAGAGATGTGTTGCACCTTCTATGAGTGGGGAGGGATGTGCCAGGAGACAGGGAGGCATGCACGAACCAGGGGGTCACGGAGAGATTGGAAGGCAGAAAGAGATCAGTAGCGGAAGATGTAACTGGTGGAGTGATCATGTTGCAGTTGACGGAAATGATGAAGAATGATGTGCTGTTTGCAGAGCCTGGTAAGATGTAAAGTAAGGACTCACCCGCATCTCCTACAATTCCCGCACTTCTGCTCTCACCCCATTTCTTCCCCAGACAGCATTCAGGTAGTGTTATCTTGGTCCCACTTTCTCTGTGACTCCCTGATTTGTTCATCCCTAAACAGTCCTTCTGAATGGGGCACAGATTCATATGTACCTCCTCAAACCTCATCTATTATATTAGGTGTTCTTGATGTGGCCTCCCCGACATTGTTGAGACTAAATGAAGACCACACATCTTCTCTTCTAAGTACTTGCGCTCTCTCTGCAGAGGCCATCATGAATTCTTGATCGCAAACCTCTTCAACTCCCCTCCCAATTCCCATACTAATCTGTCTACATTCTGCCTTCTCCACTGCTAGGTGAGGCCAGATACAAACCACAGCACTTGATAATTCCACCTGGGTAGTCTACAACCCACTGGCATGAACATTTATTTCATCGAATTAGATTGATATTGCTGCAGATAATTATTAAGCTGTCATCCAGACTGAAATATATTAGATTCGTTAATGTAATGATATTGACCAGAAAGGTTCACAGTTTCTCCTTGCAAAAAGGCTGACTGGTCTATTAAAAATCTCCAGCACTTTACTCTGGATTTCCAGCAACTGCAGTACTTTGCTGTTAAAAATGTAATTTCATTTGTTTGACAGATTTCCATTCTGTATGGTGCTTACATAAAGCTCCTTGCATGGTGTCCTCATTTATGCATTTTCTTTATGTCATGTTGGATTGATACGTAAGTAAAATTTTGGATTTAAGTCAAGTCAAGTCTACTTTATTTGTCACATACACATAAAAGATGTGCAGTGTAATGAAAGTGGCAATGCCTGCGGATTGTGCTAAAACAACAAAACAGATTAGATTTTTGTTTAAAGATATAACACAATTTTTTTTTTAATACTGTAAATTAGTCCCTGGTAATATAAGAGTTAACAGTCCTGATGGCCTGTGGGAAGAAACTCCGTTTCATACTCTCTGTTTTCACAGCGTGACAGCGGAGGCGTTTGCCTGACCGTAGCAGCTGGAACAGTCTATTGCTGGGGTGGTAGGGGTCCCCCATAATGTTGCTGGGTCTGGATCTGCACCTCCTAGGTCCTGCAGGGGGCGAGTGTAGTTCCCATAGTGCGTTCAGCCGAATGCACTACTCTCCACAGAGCCTTCCTGTCCTGGGCAGAGCTGTTCCCAAACCAGATTCAGATGTTGCTGGACAAGATGCTTTCTACAGCCCCAGAGTAGAAGCACTGAAGGATCCTCAGAGAGACTCTGAATTTCCTCAGCTGTCTGAGGTGGTAAAGACACTGCCTTGCCTTACTCACCAGTGCGGCAATGTGTGTTGTCCATGTCAGATCCTCTGTGATGTGGACTTCCAGGTATTTAAAACTGCTCACCCTATCCACAGTAATCCCATTTATCTCCAGTGGCGTGTACGTCCTCGGATGTTGAGCCCTTCTAAAGTCCACAATCAGCTCCTTAGTTTTTGTGACATTCAAGAGGAGGCTATTGTCCTGACACCAGAGTGCCAGATCAGCCACCTCCTCCCGGTAGGCCTTCTCATCGTTATTGGAGATCAGGCCCACCACCACAGTGTCATCAGCAAACTTGATGATGGAGTTGGAGCTGAACCTGGCCACACAGTCATGTGTGTATAGGGAGTACAGTTGGGGGCTAAGGACGCAACCCTGGGGGATCCTGTGTTCAGGGTGAGGGGGTTAGATGTATGTCTCCCCATCTTGACCACTTGGGGCCTGGCGGTGCGAAAGTCCAGGCCCAGGCACACAGGGGAGTGTTAAGCCCCAGTTTCAGCAGCTTCTCAGCAAGTCTGGTGGGGACTATTGTATTGAAAGCTGAACTAAAATCAATGAACAGCATCCTCACATAGCCCCCCTTCTGGCTGTCAAGATGAGAGAGAGCGGTGTGCAGAACCTGGGAGACCGCATCATCCATGGATCTGTTCGGACGGTATGCGAACTGCAGTGGGTCCATATTTTGAGGGAGGCACAGATGTGGTTCTTGATCAGCCTCTCGAAGCATTTCATGACCACCGAAGTGAGAGCCACCGGTCGGTAGTCATTCAAACAAGCTGGAGAGGCATTCTTTGGCACTGGTACGACGATGGATCTTTTGAAGCATGCAGGGACCACGGACTTGGCCAAGGAGAGGTTGAATTGTGGTGAACACTGAAGCAAGCTGAGTAGCACAAGACTTTAGTACTCGCCCAGCTATACCATCTGGGCCTACAGCTTTCCTCGTGTTCACACGCGTCAGAGCCCTCCTCACGCCATGCTCGGGCACCGAGAATGTGTGCACATCCCCAGCGGTGGATTCCCCTCCAGCGTCGCTAGCCAGCACGCTGGCGGTGTTCTTTTTAAACGGCGAGCTAGGGGTAATGTTGCCCGTCTCGAATCGTGCGCAGAAGGAGTTCAAGTCATCAGCTAGGGAGGTGCCGGCACTTCCGGTTGAGGTGGGGCTGCACCGGTAGTTAGTTATAGTCCGTAGCCCCTGCCAAAGGCATCTGGTGTCCTGCTGTTCCATCTGCGACTATCCTGTCCTACTACCTCCTTTTTGTGTCCTTCACCACCCTTCGTAGTCGATAGGACTCTACCTTGTAGTCGTCCATATTGCTCGCTTTTAATTACCAAAGATAATTCAACCAAGAACAGCAAGACATTACAATTTACAACTTGGAGGCTTTTCTCCTTATCTTTCTTTGTTGTTTGTGTCATTTAGTTTAGTTTAGAGATACAGCGCAGAAATAGGCCTTCGACCCACCGAGTCCGCACTGACCAGCAATCCCTACACATTAACACTATCCCACACACACAAGGGACAATTGAAATTTATACCAAGCCCATTAACCTAGAAACCTGTACGTCTTTGGAGTGCGGGAGGGAACCAAAGATCTCGGAGAAAACCCAATGCAGTCATGGAAAGAATGTACACACTCCATACAGACAGCATCTGTAGTCGGGATCGAACCTGCATCTCTTGCGCTGACAGCGTTGTAAGGCAGCAACTCTATCACTCCGCCACTCTGCAACCCTAATCTCAGTCTCAGTCAAACCTCAAAATTAGATACTTTACGAGACATTCTCAGAAAAAAACTAAATGGAATTAATGTTGTTGGAATTCCACAATGATGTAAAAATGATTCATTGTTATCCGTGCACAACCTGGCTCAGTGGTAATACAGTCACCTCTGCATGAATAGATTTGAATTATAATCCAGATAAACATTAAATCTAAGCAGTCTGTGAAGTATCGAGGAAGCAGTACATTGTGATATGAGCTCTCTTTGCATGAAACATTTACCAGACTGTGACCAGACTAGAAGTGATGACTAAATTATGACTAGTTTTACTAAACATGAATGAGTGAGCTGCCTTAGAAAAAAAAGGATTAGACTGGCTCGACTTTTAACCCTGAAGTTTTGTGATTTGATAGAAACATATAAAATGCTGAGGGGTTTTGACATCTCAATTAAGCCACTTCTCACAGAACTCTGGATTTTGGAGAGGATGCTTTCATTTGTGGGAGACTCTATAACCAGGGGTAACAGTTTCCCTTAATTAGCGGTCACCCAATTGAGACAGCGATGAGATGATTTTTTAGTTCCCGAGAGGTTTGTGAGCATTTGAAACTTCCTTCCTCAAAGAGCAGTGAAAACAGAGTATTTAAATATTTTTAAAATGGAGGTGGATTGAGTCTTGATAAGCAAAGGGTAAGAGATTATCAGGTATGGATGGGAACATTGAGGTTGTGGTCAGATCAACTAAGATCTCATTGAATGGTAGAACAACAGGAATGGCCTACTCCTGCTCCTCATCATACCTCTCAACTTGCAGAGGTAAAGAAAAATAAATATGTGGTCGCATTTGGAGGAATTGAAGCTTGGTGGGCAATATTCTGTCCTTGTACTCTATCGTTAACAGTAGACTGACTGGTTATTTATCTTATTTGTTGCATTTTAGCTGTTTGCTATGAACAGTGTTTTGATTTGGTTGAATATATAAAACTTTGGCAATCTTTTGAAAAAATGCATCAAATGTAGAATATTTTGTGAATGTTTTAAGGCACAGAATAGAATTTATGCTTCCTCTTGAGTCTGTATTTGTGATGTCCACTGTGGATTTAAACTTCATTTATTGATAAGGGGGACCACATTTTCCTCTGAGTACTTTGGGGGCAAATGTAATTGGCATGAATGGGTTCTGCCCGAACAAATTGTTCATGAGGAATGACACAATTAGCACAGCCAAATTAGATTGGAAATGAGAAATTCACATCAGCATCTTAATGTAGTGTATATTAGCTAACTGTACTTTGCAGAATAAAAATGCAATGCCCCCTTTTCATAAAGACTGATTTTGTACCACAGTTTATCACTGTAATTCACCACAACAGTAAACTAACCTTTCACATTCTAATTTTCCTCATGATGCTTTATTAACTCTAGATCCATAGTAACCATTGTGTTGCTCAAGGATGCTGACTCCATATTAGTCAACACAGACTATACCAAAATTCTGAAATTTTGTTTTTTACCTTAGGCACTTTATGGAGCGATCATGATATTTACCCCAAGGTCCTTAATTTTCTCCTGCAGTCTTTTGCCTCACTCCTGGGGTACAAAACTGACTCATCCACAAGGTTGGGAGGAGGGAAGAAGTTCCAAATCGAAAAAATAAATTAAATAAAGGCAAATAGAAAATATGGGAGAAAAGAAATAGCAAGCAAAGAAACCCAGAAATATCTAGCAAGAGAATAAATAAGATCAAGTCTGATGAATGGTCTCGACCCGAAACGGCACCTATTCCTTTTCTCCAGAGGTGATGCCTGACCCATTGAGTAACTCCAGCATTGTTTGTCTATCTTCAGTGAGGATGACAATGTTGCCATATTGCAATCTGCCAGAATAATCCCAAGCTGAATCTCACTTCAGTATTGTTTTACACTGAATCATTCCTCCATGAAACTTAGAACTGCAAAACACTAAGAAAGGAGGTTTATGATACTTTACATAAAATTAACAATTAATCCATTAAGTGCATTGTAAGTTTAATTAAAATACATTTCAATTCAAGCTACTGTGGCGATCTCTGGGGATTAGGCCACTCCCTGGGTCGTACCCCTCGGCACTAGATGGACAGGTCTGGGGGGATGACTCTAGGCTACGGAGTTTCTCGGAGGGGCAGAGACCATTCGTTTGTCTTTCTCATGGCTTGAAGGAGAGCAGTAGGTAATAAACAGCCTTCCTGAATCTAATCGGCGTCTATCCTTATTCTGCACCTGACACCACTACATTGGTGACCCCAACGTGATTTGAACACGCAGCCTTCAGGGCGACGACGGCTATGGTGGCCGCTCAGTTTATGTGGCACGCGTTGCGCAAGGAGGTTAGTCACCTGCGTTCCATGTCAGACCTCCATGGTCCAGTGTCACGTCTGGGCCCCTCTGTAGGAGTTTGGTGTCCCCCGTCAGCGTTTCGACCACATACACGTGGACATTGTGGGCCCGCTTCCCCCATCCCGTGGTGTCACCAACCTCCTCACCGTGGTGGACCGCTTCACGCGGTGGCCGGAAGCCATCCCCCGGTCGACACGTCTACGGCCGCGTGTGTGCGCACCCTGGCGGCGCATTGGATAGCCTGTTTCGGCATGCCCCTGGACATGACCTCGGACTGGGGTGCCCAGTTCACGCCCGAACTGTGGTCGGCTATGGCTCGCCTGTTGGGGATCCAGTTTCGTCACACCACTGTGTACCACCCACAGGCCAATGGCCTAGTTGAGTGTTTCCACTGTCAGCTCAAGGCCACCCTGAAGGCTCGCCTTACAGATCCTGACTGGCTGGATGCCTTGCCATGGGTGTTGTTGGGTATCCGCACTGCCCCGATGGAGGACTTGGCCACCTCCTCAGCCAAGCTTGTTTACGGCGCTCCGCTCGCGGTCTCGGGGGAATTCATTCCGTCGGTGCGGGTTGCTCAGCCTCGGCCTCAGGGCCGCCCTCCAGCTCCTCGTCCTTCATCTGGTCCTGTGCTGGTTCCTGCGCCGCTGGGGGTGTGCACTCATGCTGGGCAGCTCATGTGCCCCCTGTCCGATTTGTGCCTCCGTTTCTGGGGGAGGGTCCTGTGGCAGTCTCTGGGGATTAGGCCACTCCCTGGGTCGAACCCCTCGGCACTAGATGGACAGGTCTGGGGGGATGGCCCTAGGTTACGGAGTTTCTCGGAGGGGCAGAAATCATTCCTTTGTCTGTCTCGTGGCTTGAAGGAGAGAGTCGGTAATAAACACCCTTCCTGAATCTAATCGGCGTCTAGCCTTATTCTGCACCCGACATCGCTACACTACAAACAAATGCTCATCATTTGAAATATTAGGTGGGTGTCAAGCATCCAAAATTCCAAAGAGATTCCCTACAATTAGAATGCATTGACCTTCAATTGAAAACCTGATCATGGAAGCGCCACAATAACAATGACAGCCTGTGCCATGCTGCTCTTTCTGCCAGTCCAATGGCTGAGTGAATGGAGAAAAGGGCAGTAGAGGAACATCTGTCTCCCACTCTCACATTGCCAGTCACTGAGCCCATATAATTAAGTGTAGCTCTTGCACTTTTGCAAATATTTCTTATCACACTTTAGTGACTTTAAAGCTAGATCATACAAAATGTTATACTACATGATTAAAACCTATCCAGCTCAATAGCTAAAAGACTAAATATGACAATCAATGTTTGAATGAAGGAAACAAATTTTCAGCAAGTGAATTTCCAAGAAAATGACCATTTACTACCTATTGACCCTTGATTCTCTCCAAAAAAGAGGCATAAACTTCATTCATTATTTTCTCCCCCTCTGGCATCATTACTTCAATCAATTGAAAGACCCGTGGATATTCATCCCTTCAAATTTTCCAGTTCGAACAAGTGGCTTCTGATCAGCAACCTTGCAGAAATACAAAGGATGTGGATAAAACGTCCATAGAGTTAAGTGTTTAATTGCCATATGTATCGACTATGGTACACTGAAATTCTTATAGCAATTCTTACTTGTAGCAACATAACAGGCCTGTAAACACGATATCCATGGATAATAAATAAACCAATAAATCAATAATCCCAGAACTAGTGTAAAAAAGCGCAAAGTCTTCAGTGCAATCAAAGATAGTACCTAGTTCATAGTTGAGATTCATATTATATAGTGATCAAGAGTCTGATGGTTGTTGTTCAGTCTGTTGTTGTTTTGGTCATTGTTGGGAATAAGCTATTCTTGAACCTGGTGGTCATGGTTTGCAGACTCCTATACCTTCTTCCTGGTGATAGGAGTAAAATGAGAGCATGACCAGGGTGGGTCTTTGATGATGTTAGCTGCATTTTTTGAGGCAGCACTTCCTATAGTTCCCTTCGATGGTGGTGAGGTCAGTACCCATGATGGACTGGGAACTGTCCACCACTTCTTGTAATTTCCTTTGTTCCTGGGTTGTATGGATGGTATGGAAAAGGTTAGAGTTTTTAGGATTAGTCCTCTAAATTAAGATTTAGCTTGTACATGGCTATCGAAAAATTGGATTTGTTCTGAAATAAGATATAGAGAGTAGATTTCTGGATTAGTTCAAAGGGCTTAGTTTAAAATGCCATGGACACCCTGATAAAATAATGTAAAAGGATGGTTCTTTCATAACGCAAGAGATTGGTAATACTAGCAGTTATAAGTTCTGCTGCAGAGATATAAGCCTAACTCACACCTATAATACCATGTTCAGTTTTGGACACCTTACTTGAGAAATCTACCTGAACTCTCAGGGTTAAATTGAAAGGAGGATCTATATAAAATAGAGCGGTATTTCCAAAAATGTAGAAGGTTCAGAGCTTGAAAAATACTATTAAGTGGAATATACTGAATAAATGGATTGAAACTCTTTCTGTGGGCTGGGGAGCCCATGGACTAGGGGCCTAGAGAGAGACGTAATTTAAGCATTAGAGTCAATCAGTTCAGGGCTGAATTTAGGAAATACGTGCACATTTGTAATTTAAACACAATACTTGATGTTGGTTCTGTCATTAATGTTCTCTTAGACCCTAATTTGATCATTTCAGCTCCGATTACACATCTGGAAAGTATTTGACAGGATTCATGGCTGCTTGCATATTTTTAATACAGTACAAAGTAATATCAATCATCAAATGATCTGAAAATAACCAGCTACATAATCACTTTCTTATTATTTCATGTGACATAAGATCATTAGAGTAACATTTAAAATATTTGATATTATTTTGCACAATTTTAATTGTAATCAGAACGACACTGCGCTATCGTATTTTGTACATTCCACTGCCAGTGCTATGCATGAACTTGTGGTCCATGGGAGTACAACTCAAGATCACAAAAAAGACAACTGAATTATGACTATATCCCAAGAGCAACCTTTTGAGGAACATCTTCATTCTCCTAGTCTTGGGTCTGATTGAAATTAAGTTGCACCGAATGAAGAACCTTAATAATGTATTTTTTTTATTACCAAATTACCTCGCATCGTGTATTTACTGGCATCCAGTGCAATTCAAATAGATATTGTCGTGTTTATTCTCAATTGCCTGCAAGTGTAATTCCTTAGCCAGTTCCTTAAACAGAATGAATACATTTTTCCCCAGCAACCAAATAGAATGACTGGTCCCCCCCCCCCCCCCCCCCCCAGAATAAAGAGACAATATAATGTGAACACGTGAAATCTGAAAAATAAATGCAATCATAAATGTACATGGGAAAATGTGTGTTTAACCTGATGAGGACCCGAGGAAGATTGCTACATCACTATTTAGATGCAATTTAGAATAGGAGCCAGATTAAAAAAATAACAGCATAATGGATAATCTTAACGAAATACTTAGAATTCTGCTTGTTTATTAAACTCTGGTAATAGATCAAACGTAAAGCATTTAACTCGAGTCGCAATGAACATCTCGTTTACACGCTCCTAGTGGCTGAACGACGGCGACCCTTGCCTCTGCTGAGAAAGGTAGCTGCGCTTTGATAACTCAAATGTTTAGATTTCAAGAAAAAGTTTTTAGATTGCAACTTATTAGTAAAGTTTCATTATTTATACAAAGTTTCATTATTTTATTTATACAAAGTTTCATTTACACAATGAATTAA
This sequence comes from Rhinoraja longicauda, assembly GCF_053455715.1. Classification (NCBI taxonomy): domain Eukaryota; kingdom Metazoa; phylum Chordata; class Chondrichthyes; order Rajiformes; family Arhynchobatidae; genus Rhinoraja; species Rhinoraja longicauda. The sequence continues at coordinate 29,292,618 of NC_135963.1, read as the reverse complement.
TGAAACTTCACTAATATAATGCAACTTTTAGAAAAGTTATTTTGAAATTCGAAGGTTTAGTTCTCAACCCGCAGCTGCCTTTCTCGGGAGAGGCGATGGTCGCTCTCGTTCTTGCAGAGGAAGGCGCTTTGTGCTTGATTGGAGACCTGGGTCGGGCAAACTGACAACTTTTACCTGGAATAAGAAAATTCCGGGACACACCGAGAGACCAAGCTTCAGGCCACCACGCTGAGCGCCAACACAGCCCCGCAGCAGCCCCCACTCACAATCCCTGGCAAGAAATTTGCAACGGGAGTCGTCCGATTTCCCGTTTTCAATCTGTTAGATTTTATAATGATACCTGGACTGGTAACTACATCGCTACTGCAGAAACAAGCATTTATTGTTAATAGTAAAATAGTTAATACTAATTCGACTGATTAATTGTCGACTTCTGAATCATATTGTAAAACATGCCTGCCCTAATATTTACTCCGAAGAGAGTTGGAAAACTGGGATTCTAAAGCCAAACATCAACATTATTTTAAAATGTCAACAAAATTGATAAAAACATAAATCCTAACCGTGAGCTAACTGGAGATTCTTTCATATCGCAGCTTTATCTCATTAGTTATCATAATCTAATAATCATTCACATATTTATGCTTGTTCGTCGGAGAAATTATGCTCATTAGGTATTCGTAATTGACGCCCATATTCTCCAGTTGTCTATTGGTGTATTTAATATATGTGCATGTTTGCATTACATAATAATATTATATACATGTATCATATGATATAAATATATCATTATATGTATGATGTTGATATAAACATTTTCAGGTAATATCCTAATTCAAATGGTTCACTGATTTTCTATAACTGTTGATATAGAAACATAGAATCATAGAAAACGGTTGCTGGAGTAGGTCATTCAGCCCTTCGAGCCAGCACCGCCATTCAATATAATCATGGCTGATCATCTAAAATCAGTGCCTTTCCCCCGTGTCCCTTGATTCCTTTAGCCCTGAGAACAAAATCTAACTCTCTCTTGAAAACATCAAGTGAATTGGCCTCCACTGCCTTCTGTGGCACAGAATTCCACTGATTCGCAACTCTCTGGGTGAATATAATTTCATGTGGAGAATGTTGTTTTAATGGTAAAATGCTATAAAGTGATTAGATTTCGTAGGTAAATGTTAGGTCTCTGACCAAATGGTCCGAAACTCCAAGGGTATATATTTGATCTGCAGTGAACTCTAATGCACATATTTCATCAAATTATCAGAATGTGCGCTCTGTGATTTAGATCCCCATGCCGCCACGATAGACGGCGATTACCACGCAGTGCAGACCGCGGATGGTTCCTGTTGCGGAATAATACTCAATAGTATATTCCCGTCCAGCCACCAAATACCATTATGGCATCCTTGCGAACTTTCTAAACTGTCTCCAGCTTCTCCTTATCGGGTACTTCCTCTAAGTTGTGCATCAGAGTCCTGAGGAAAGGCGGGATTGTCGTTGCATTGTGCACCTATCTGGAGAGACTCTTTGAGAAGGTGGGTGGGCATGCTAATTAAAAGCATTGACACAATGAGGGCAAATAGGGTGGCGCCAGACTCCTCTCGCTCTGACATATAAGCCAGGTGGCGTCAGTTCAGCACCTGATCCCGGCCTTCCCAATAGCAGACCTTCAGCGGACTGCCCAGGGCAGACCTCAGGCTGAGGTTTATGAATCTAACCGACATTTCGTACTTCACTGGCGAATGCACCATGACTGCGGAGTCCCAGCAATCGCCCACCGAAGCCTCCTCTGCCTCGGAGCCCCCGGAGAGCTCTGCGGATCTGTCTTTGGAGTCCCCGGAGAAAGACGAAGTGATGGTGAAATCGGAGCCGAGAGGCGGCACGCCGGTCGCCGAGAGGGATGAGGAGGAGGTTGGAGATATCGAGGGACTGATGCCGACTTCTGGAGGTCGAAGGCGGAAGCGTCCGGTCCAGCGTGGTAAGCCTCCATACAGTTACATAGCTCTGATCGCTATGGCCATCGCCAACTCGCCAGAAAGGAAGCTGACCCTCGGAGGGATTTATAAGTTTATAATGGACCGTTTCCCATTCTACAGGGAAAACTCCAAAAAGTGGCAAAATTCCATCAGGCACAACCTCACGCTCAATGATTGTTTTGTCAAGATCCCCCGTGAACCTGGGCGCCCTGGGAAAGGCAACTATTGGACGCTAGACCCGGCAGCCGAGGACATGTTCGACAACGGGAGCTTTTTGCGTCGGAGAAAACGCTTCAAACGATCAGACATCACCACGTACCCAGGCTACATGCAAAACTCCAGTGCCTTCACCCCGACTCCAGTTGGGAGACCTACCTATCCCAATGCACTCTACCCCAGCGTGGGCTCGGCCTACAGCCCTCAAGCCCACGGCAGCAACCACCACCCAGCCATGCTGCATCACTACCAGAGCTCGGCAGTCACTCAGGCCCAGCACAGGATGTTCAGCATTGACAACCTCATCAGCCAGCAGGCCGTTTTGCAGGCCTCGTCTGCGATCGACTTAAACTCGCACTTAAACGGAGAACTGGGGCCAATGGTCAGCTGTTCCATTGGCGGGGCGGATGTCTCGAGTTTCCAGTCACAGTCTACAAGCCCCACTGGGATGGGGGCCGGGTTAAACAGGCCTTCTAACAGCATGACTTCTAATGCAACCTATTCGTATTCCACATCCCCTCCTCATCTATCGATGCCCCAAGCCAACTACTCTCCCAATAATACCCAGATGTACTGTCCTTCGAATCGTCTTGCCATACCGTCCATGAGACCCAACTCCTGCAACGATCACAACGACCAGCTTTTAGGTTTACCCAACCATCAGATGAACGGATTTGCACAGTTCAATGCCAATAATTCGTACATGCGACAAACAAGCTATGCGCCTGGACTTGACAGATTCATGTAGAAGGCGTTTTAAAGGAGAAAAGCGGCAGAACCATATTACTGCTGTACGACAAAGCAATCAAGGTTAGCTCTTTTACGTATTTATATTAAGCAACTTCGCCAAAGCTCATATTCCCCCACTCTTCTGTAAATATATGTACAATTATGTATTTTAATATACTTCTGCATTTCTAGTTATCGTTGTAAGAATGTAAGTTTCAATTCAATCTGTATTTTGTCTGAACGGAAGAGAGTCTTCTGCGACAAACAGCAGGCGACGCTTGTCTGGTTTAAAATGTTCCATATTTCCGTCTGCCTCAGAGTTGGAACGAGGCAGGTTAACCGTGCACCTTGTAGTACATTTGTATTTCGGGGGAAAGTGTAAATCGTGTAATCTGTACCATAGTTGCTTTAGATGGAAAATACCGGACTTGTTCTTACCGGAAACGACAAGAAAACAATAAATTTTGACTTTTTTTACTTACAAACAAATTGTCGTTCTGTTTTTTTTGGAAAACATGTCCAAATATAAACTATATACGGGACATGTAGTTTTGTGAATCATGCATTTTAAACATCAAAAATTGCACAGGAATGAAAGAAGACGATAGGCTCGCTGTAATTTCAGCCTTTTGTAACGGGACTGTATTTTTTAAAGTCCAAACTTAATTAGCAACACTACGCATTAAATACAATAAATCTGACCTCAAGGGTCCCGACCCGAAAGGTCACCTATCCAGTTTAGTTTTAGTTCATTGTCACATGTACTGAGGTACAGTGAAAATATTTTGTTGCGTGTCATTTTCTCCAGAGATGCTGCCTGGCCCGTTCAGTTACTCCAGCATTTTGGGTCCACTTGTGCTTTAAATGTCTGTCCGTGTGTATTTATGACTAGAACATAGAATAACAGAATATAACAAAATAAATAAATATAATAAATAAAAAGGAAACAATTCACACTTTAGAAATAATTGATACAGTCTGAAGGGTCCCAATGCGAAACGCCACCTGCCTATTCCCTCCACAGATGCTGCCTGACCCGATGAGTTCCGACAGCACTTTGAGTTTTGCTCAAGGTTCCAGATTCTGCAATTTATTGTGTCTCGGATATGTACTCGTGTTCGTTCTATGAGATAACTATTTGAGAACGTCTCATCATGCAGCTCATTGGTGTTAAATTGCGACCATGGAATCAGCTCCAAAAATGTGTGTAGAGAGGAACTGCAGATGCTGATTTGCACCGAAGATAGACTCAAAATGTTAGAGTAACCTAGCGGGTCGGGCAGCATATCCAGAGAATAAGAATAGCTGACATTTCGGGTGGTGTCCCTTCTTTAGGCGCGCTTCAGGGGCTATGGAAGCATTTGTGGTGAGACGAAGAATGGTCTCGACTCCAAACGTCACATATTCCTTTTCTCCAGAGCTGCTGCCTGACCCGCTGGGTTACTCCAGCAATTTGTGTCTTGCTCCAAAAATAATTGGGAAGGATTGGACAGCTTTAGCCCAGTGATCCAATTAGGTACAGCTCGAAAATCTATTAAATTGTGTACTTTCAATCAGATCATTGTGTATTTGCTTGATAACACCTAACTAAAACTAATCTGAAATAGTTTAAAATGTTCCCAGATTGCCTCGAAAGTAAATACTGTGAAACGCTCAGAAGACTCTCGACAGAAGCTGAAAGCTCTCTCGTGACTGACAGTAACTTATCACGTCGCCTGCAGTGTGAAGGGTTATACAAAGCTCCTCAAATGAAAAAGAAATTGGTATCTGGTAACGCCCGAGCTTCAGAGTAAAAAAAAAACGATGTAGTCTATAAAAAGAGATCATTTGATTATGTACATTTTATTACTTTAACAGTATGGCTTTGAAATGGACACAACCTGAACGGGAACTTATTTTACTCTCTCAAAGCTGCAGGAAGGGAGGTTGATGATCGTGGGGAAAACACTGTTTAATGAATGCCTTTAGATAAATGAAGGAGGCGAAATACTGTAACTACACACGCTTACCTGGCACGCCCATTATTAATTATTTTCTCGAATATGATCGGCACTAGAAAGACGCGACCTGTATCGTCATCTTGTTTTCAATTTCTAAAACTGCCGATCAATCTGGCAACACATAAACTTGACAATATCCCGTGGAGCTCGATCGGTATAACATTCAAATAAAAGTGGCAGAGATATTAATAATATACTGGTTAGATGCTCTTGAATTTAAATTTACTTTATTCGGTTAGCTATACAAATCAGACTAGGTATGCAACATGATTAGAAGTTTGCCAAAACCGTGACCTATTTTGCATAAATCTATCCTAAGCCATCTATTTCATTTATTGTTTGTCTATTATTAAATATTGCACGTTTACAATCCGACCGGTTATTGAGTGCACTCAGCGAAGAGGCAGAAAGTGCGTGCATTACTGAAGGATTTACTGAGGTAACAGCTCTCAGTTCTGGTTTCACCTCAAGTGGTTGTGGAGCCAGGGCCGCTCAGAGTGTCTGACTGGGGCTCTGGTATCACCGATCAGCATCTCCAGTGGCATTACTGGCCATGACACTCAGATACATACATGCAGCAGTCACTTTGATAGATTTCTTCACCTTATTACGCCTTCAAATCCTAAAACTTGCATTTTAAAAAAACCCTGAAGTGTTTAAAACTTATTGAATGGGTGATTTTTGTGGGTCTGTATACACTTTTAACGGAATGTTATCAATTATATTTTATAAAAGCAACGATCATTGGTTTCTCGTGAAGGTGTAAATATCACAGATAAACGAGGACAAGTAAAAAAAGGTGACGGTGTCAGGTGACAACACGGACTACACTTGCTGGAATCTGGAGTACAAAAGAAAAGCTGCAGGAGGAACTCAGCGGATCAGGCAGCATCTGCGGAGGGGAATGGACGGATCACTGGGGGAGTGGACGCATGGATCGTCAGCATCAATGTAACTAACAGGTTTAGGTAGAATGGAAGAACTGCAGATGCTGGTTTATACCAAAAGATAGACACAAAGTGCGTGAAAAACTGCGAGTCAGGTCACATCTCTGGAGAAAACGGGTAGCTAGATGCTGTCTGACCCGCTGAGTCACTGCAACACTTTGTGTCCATCTTAGGTTTAGGTACGCAGATTGCCGTTATTGGAGCAACATTGATGCCCGAGTCCGGCTCGACCCCACCACCCGCAGGAAGACTCCCGGCACTTGGTAACAGTTGTGGTCTAACACGGAGTTTATTTGCAATCTGCTGGAAGCGATGGGAAAAGTCAGCTTCGAAAGTAATGCTTAAATATTATTCTTTTTTAAAAAACCAACAAATCTCCATACGTAACCGGGCTCGCATAAAGAGTTTTCGTCATCTTGTGATCCCAAAGGTCAAGTCAAGTCAAGTCAAAGGTCTCCATCTCCTTATTTCAAGGTCCAGTTTCTTGTGTTTAAAAAAAAATCCCCATTAAAAACGAACCCCCTCCACATTCCCCGCCTCCATTCATTTGTGCTGCAATCATCCATTATCGTTCTCCTCTTTGGATATCTGTGACCCTGCACATCTGACATTCCTGTCACATAGTTTCCTTCCAAACCTTGATTCACTCTTAAGTAAAGCTATAATATCCCTCTTGACTTCCTTTAAAGGGTCCAAGGAGATCATCAACAACTTCTCCTTCTGAGGATCAGCCCAATGCAACAATTCACTGGAGTTTAGACTCCTTCCCATCCAAATCACCAAAGAATGCAGTTAAAAAATGAACTATCACTATTCATCACCCCCCTATTTTCATTCATCTATGAACAAGTCCTGGGCGATCCACGAGCTACAAGAATTGTGAAATAATTCTATCAGAAGCATACTCTTGACAGAAATCATTGAGAAGAAGCTTACTGTTTGGTTATACCATCCCCGAGTTCACTATCCAGACTGTTATAGTGCAGTCCTAATTAACTGTTCTCCATGTCCTTTGCTAATTTCTCTCGCTTATACATTTCATCTTTTTTTCTGTTATCTTCACCCCATAATTATAATGTTTTTCTATAACACCCAAATCCTGGTCACATTTTCTCATCAAGAGGCCTCCTCTTCCCCCCCCCATCAACCTCTGCACTGCTCATACACAATGATTTCAGCACACAACACGCGTCACTGTCCCCAGTATTCATTTGTGTCATTGCTCAATCTCTCCCACCAGGAAAATGTGGCTTGACACGAAGTGTCACCATGTTCATAGTCTCCCACTTCCAAGCTTATTTAGCCTTTCTACTTCCTTTTTCTCAATCACAGATAAGGGCATCATATCCTGATATCACAATGAAGACACATGTCCGTTCACCCACTCTAACACCACTACCTTCTGGGTCTGCTATGAAAAATCACTCTTCATGTCATTCACAATTGCACATACGAAATTCTAATTCTCGGACCTTTGGCCCTTCATTCACTGTTTGATGGTCTGCAGCTGCCAGTCTGCTTAACCTACACTCTTGCCTCTACCTTGGATGGACTACTCCAACTGAGACTGTTGCTCTCTTGCTTTTTCTCTCTGACTATGCTCTGGCTTGTTTCTTTGCTCTATTAAGGTCAAAGAGTGCAGACATGAAAAGATGCAACAGACAAGTGGTTTAGACACACAGTGGCAGATCGAGTGGCACCAAATAATGCTCCATCAGTTTATACTTTAGACTTTTATTCATTCAACTGTAGACATGCAGCGTGGAAACAGGTCCTTCAGCCAACCGAGTTTGCGCCAACCACTGATCACCTGTACACTAGCACTATCCTGCACACTAGGGACAATTTACAAATTTACCAAAGCCAAATAACCTACAAACCTGTACGTCTTTGGAGTGTGTGAGGAAACTGGAGCACTCGGAGAAAACCAACGCGGACACGGAGAACGTACCAACTCCATACAGACAGCACACATAGACAGGATCTCTGGTACTATAATAGGTCTCTGGTACTGTAAGGCAGTAGTTCTATTGCTACACCAATGTGCCACCCACCTCCGCCATTGTGCCACCTACTTCTAAAGACTAGAAAATACACTATGAAATATTGACCTAATGTTGTTTCCAACACTCTGGCTCTGTATGCTTACCAGTGCCGGTGGGTTTCCTCAGAGCAAACACTTGGTTACCTCTTCTCAGTCCCATTTGGTGTCATTATTGGAAGTTAACAGTTGGTATCAGCCAAGGAATCCATAGGACATAAGGACATATGTTACAATAAATTTTGATGATAACACAAGCGGTATTTGATTTGATTATTGTGATTAATTTTCACATAGATCCATTGTAAAGACTGCAATGTCTCTTTAATTTACAAGTGCACAGATGCACATAAATATTGGTTATCTGCCCATGTCATTCCTAATTTATCCTCAAATTTGTTGTTACTAACAGACAGAAATGACCACAATCAACCATGACCTTCTTCAAGGTTAAAGATTAAAGTAACAAGGAGAGCCTGTGTATATAGTTTAGGTATCAGTAGCCCTAGCATCGTATGCACCAGCAATTGGAGGTCCAAAATAAGCCATTTGTACCATTTCAACTGCACTAAAAATCTTTTTTTTCTGCAATTCTTAATCTTTTGGGATGGTCTAATTCCATTGAAATATTTATATGAAAATGTCCTGGATTTTAATTTCTATATTAACGCCCTTATCCTAATGTCACAATTTCCAATATATTTAAAATATTAGAAGAATTAATGCTTTGCAAATCACAGTTGTTGTTGATCAAAATTCTTCAGCCTGATTGGCTGCACAGCAATTTGATAATGTCACTATTGCTGGAAGTCGTGGACATGTACAAACGGAGGTTGATCGTAACTCGCATGCTTCAGAGATTGTTGACTCCTCGTGGGCAGGATTTCTTCGCGATCAACAGTGAGTACAAGCCTGTGCTGCTCATAAGAAAGTCTGAGCAATATGTCATCCTGTTTCATGATACTCTCTTTTGTAGGAAGGAACTGCAGATATTGATTTAAATCAAAAATAGACACAAAAAGCTGGAGTAATTCAGCGGAACAGGCAGCATATCTGGGGAGAAGGAATGGGTGACGTTTCGGGTTGAGACCCTTCTTCAGACTGAGCAAAAAAAAGTTTTTTTTTCAATTGTGCAAACTTCTGTTACACATACTCTGCCTCAAACTAACGTCGGCTCACGCAGTAATTCACTGGACTACAAAGCCTCACACGATCTCACACCTATCCCCACAGTCTGTTGCAGCATTCTCTCTACACTTCCCTTCACACATTTCCTCACTATTTGCCTTTTGTATTCTTTCTTCCCTTCACCAATCCATTGGTGCCATCACTATTGGTGCTGGATGGGTCCTGTTCCCACTTAATTTCCCTGCATTAAATTTCCCAGTACTCTAAATCTTCTTTAATAACCCTCTTAAAATTCCAGCTATCAACAAAGTCACTCCTAATCCCTCACTTTTCTCGTTTTTTAAAAAGGAGTACACTTTCTTCATATCAATTAATTCTTAAATTGAAAATGACATTAATAATATCAATATACTCGTGTTGTTACTCAGGTAACTGAGAATCATTTCATCCAACAAACAGCTAACAATGGCCTGTTTCCTATATCATAGTTACTTTTTCACATATTTTTCATTCATTGTTCTCTATCTCTCTGCATCAATGGCGCGGACTTGGTGGGCCGAAAAGGCCTGTTTCCGCGCTGTATATATATATGATGATAATGTCTCTATCTCTCGTTTTCCCTTTTCCCTAATGAGTCTGAAGAAGGGTCTCGACCCAAAACGTCACTCATTCCTTCTCTCCAGAGATGTTGCCTGTCCCACTGAGTTACTCAAATTTTTTGTGTCTATCTTCGGTTTAAACCAGCATCTGCAGTTCCTTCCAACACATTAGAGTCACGTGGTCACAAGTAGATTAATTCCGTAGATTATTCTAATCCCAAAAATTAAACCGGATTGCAATGGAGAATGAGAGGAAATATGGACAGTGATGTCTACTGCCACAGCAGGTTCAATGAGTGTGATCGAAGTTCTGCATCACAGAAACTCCAGCTCAAAAGTTCAAATCATATGTCCAAATCTCAATTTGCTGGCGTGAAATGAATTTGAAGCTTTAAAACGTATTTACAATGAAGTCATCAGTCCTGATAACAGCTTTGGTGAAGCTCTTGCTTACAATGTTTCAGGACAAATAAGCATAAAAGCAAACAATTACCAAGTCTGGATGGGGGTGGAATAGATTGGGGAGAGGAATCCAAGGCCTGTATTTGTAATTTGCAAACTCATGAGAGATAAATTAATTTGAAAAATAAAACATAAAACATCTGGGAAATCTGTTTTGTCAGCGACACACAGCATCATTTTTGATGGTCAAAAGAGATCAGATTTATATATGGAGCTTATTGAAATAAGACAGAATAAATTATCGCTTGTCATGTTTTAATAATAAAAAAATCAATAAGTATCATGCATCAACTATATATAGAAATGCAAGTCTATATTAGCAGGGTCAGAATAATAATCAGATCCTGATTTATGTAGCCCTTAGATTAAGAGGAAACCTAAATATAGTACAACAGCAATCTGCACCTTAATTTTCCTGGTCTTTTACCAGTATTTATACATTAGTCCCAATAATAGGCAGGACAGGAAAATGTAGAGGCACAGGCTGCAAATTGGAGTTTAGCATCTCGTTCTATTCATCACATTAAAGGAAAGATGTAATTGCACTGGCAAAAGCCCAGTGAAGATTTACCAGAGTATTGTCAAGTCTGGAATTTTTTTTGTTAAGCGGGTTAGTGAGGTTAGGTTTATTTTCTTTGAACAGGTGTTGAGCAAATATTTAACCGAGGTGTTGAAAATGAAGAGAGAATTAAATGGAATCATTGGAAGGATTTACTTCCCAAAGTGGTGAAGTCAATAATGAGCAGGCAGAACTTTCAGATAATTGGCAAAAGGATTAAGGATGAGTTAAGAATGTTTTGTTTTCTTTCCCTGGGTGTATGTTGGCAGTTTGGAACTCACTATCTGAAAGGTGAGTTATTGCATCACAAAAACAAGCTCTTCTGAGTCTGCACCAAACATTAGTCACGTACACACCCAGAGCAATATATACTGAGACCAATGGATATCTAATTCTGCATTTTGCCTTTGGAATGAGAGAGGAAACCAGAGCAAATGGAGTTAACCAAGGCAGTCACACGAATAGATCAAATTGATTGATTGAAATATGTAGCATGGAAAAAAGGCCCTTTGGCCCACTGACTCCATGCCAGCTAACGATCGTACGTCCACATTGGTTCTATGTTATTATCCCACTTTTACATCCACTCCCTGCTCACAGGGGCAATGTACAGAAGTCAATTAATCTCAAAACGGGCAAGTGTTTGGGATGTGGGAGAAATTTGGAGGAACCGCACGTGGTCACAGGAGAACATGCAAATGCTACACAGACACCACCCAAAGTCAGGGTTGAACTCAGGTCTGTGGCGATGTAAGGCAGTAGTTCTACCAGCTGCTAATACTGGCGTTCAGGACTGATTCTGGATTGCTTGAACTGTGACACAGCAGCATCATTAGCTGCATCACTGGATAGTGGTGGCAGAAACTCCCAATGCATTAAAAAATCCTTGAATACTTGATGTAATGTAACCTGTAAAGCAAAGGATTGAGAACCAGGAAATGAGATTGGAGACATTTTTTCAGCCTGCATGGACTCAATCAGACAACGGTCATCTTCTGTACTCTAACCGTAAGATACTCGTGCAGGACAGAGGCACGTGAGAGGCTAGAATTTGGTATGGAGGGTGGTGTGGGAAAGGTTAGTGGACAGAATAGGCAGGTGAAAGGCAGAGAGCGAGGAAGGAGGGTTGGTTTAAACTGCACATATTTTAATGCAAGGGGCCTGACGGGTAAGGCAGATGAGCTTAGGGTATTGATAGGTACGAGTGACTAGGAAGTAGCCATGACTGAAACCTGGTTAAGGGACGGGCAGGACTGGCAGCTCAATGTTCCAGGGTAGAGGAGCTTCAGGAGAGACAGGGGTGATGGAAAAAGAGGAGGGGGGGGGGGTTACATTGTTGGTTAAGGAGGATGCCACGGCTGTGTTCAGAGGAGACATTAAGGATGGTTTGTTTAGTGAGGCTATATGGATGGAGCTGAGGACCAAGAAAGGGATGATCACCTTGTTGGGGGTGTACTACAGACCCCTGAATAGTCAACGGGAATTAGAAGAACAAATGTGCTGGGAGATTGCAGACAGCTGCAGGTCAAATAAGGTTGTTGTAGTAGGGGATTTTAACTTTCCTAATATCGACTGGGAAAATCATAGCGTGAAGGGTTTAGACAATAGACAATAGACAATAGGTGCAGGAGTAGGCCATTCAGCCCTTCGAGCCAGCACCGCTATTCAATGCGATCATGGCTGATCACTCTCAATCAGTACCCCGTTCCTGCCTTCTCCCCATACACCCTCACTCCGCTATCCTTAAGAGCTCTATCCAGCTCTCTCTTGAAAGCATCCAACGAACTGGCCTCCACTGCCTTCTGAGGCAGAGAATTCCACACCTTCACCACTCTCTGACTGAAAAAGTTCTTCCTCATCTCCGTTCTAAATGGCCTACCCCTTATTCTTAAACTGTGGCCCCTTGTTAGATGGGGTGCAATTCCTCAAAAGTGTTCAGGAGAGTTTTCTTCAGCAGTATGTGCAGGCTACCACATGTGAGAGGGCAACGCTGGATCAAGTATTGGGAAATTGGGAAGGGCAAGTTATTGAAGTGTGTGTGAGGTAAACAAAAGCACGAGAGGAATAGATCGGGTAGATACACAGTCTTTTGTCCAGAGTAGGAGAATCGAGGATCAGAGGACATAGTTCAAGATGAAGGGCAAAAGATTTAATAGGAATCCGAGGGGTAACTTTTTCCACACAAAGGGTGGTGGGTGGCAGCCTCAAGCTGCCAGAGGAGGTAGTTGAGGCTGGGACTTAAAAACCAGTTAGACAGGTACATGGATAGGACAGGTTTGGAGGGATATAGACCAAGCGCAGGCAAGTGGGACAAGGGTGGCTGGGACATTATTGGCCGGTGTGGATGAGTTGGGCCGAAATGCCTGTTTCCACACTGTATCACTCTATGACTCTAGGACTCTATACTATACTTATGTTTAGAAGGTTGGTAATAAATCCAATATTGAAACATAAAGGGAAAAGATAGGAACTTAACAGTAAAACTGATGATGATGAACCAGTAGAACCAAGGGAGAGGGAGAGGGAGAATTAAGAAGAATGTAATGGGATTAATGTGAATAGGTGTTTGATGCTCAGTAGTACACATATAAAAGCATGCTTATTCATTGAATCTGATCCATTAAAGAACTAGTCTATATAAGCCAAGGTCACTCCTAAAATTACAGCTGTTTTCATTTCAAGGAAGAGACCAAAATAGATTTTTTTTATTGGAGTCCTTTGTACATGAGGGTCATTTGACATGATATTTGATTAAAATAAGCAGGTGCTTCAACCCACCCCCCCCCCCCAACAAAAGCAGAATGGATACACTTATCAGAAAGCTGCAAAAAGTTTGATTTCAACTTCTGTTCTTCCCAGTTTCCAGGCTGAGAAGTGAATTAAAATTGCCCAGTAGGTTTCCTCAGCCCAGCCTGATGGGATTATGTACAACAAGCCACGTGCGCCACCATGTGGCAATTCAAAGTGTTGTGATATATGCATATTCATAGAATGTATGCTAATGTAATGGAATGTTGTGCACGACTTAATAAAGTCCATGCGTGCACATGCGTGGGGGTCCTTCTTGGAATTGTGTCTCCAAACATGGTGGCAGCGGCGGAGCTTTGAAAATCGTCTTTTCCTTTTTTGGGCCGGGTTGTAGCCTCAGATGTACAAGGTGTACAGAGGCTAGTTGGATTCATCAACTACCTGAGCCGTTTTCTCCCCAGCCTGTCTGATACCCTGGAGCCTATCAGACAGCTGCTGAAACCAGTGGTAGAGTGGGAGTGGTCTGCTGAGCAGGACAATGCGATATCCAAGATCAGAAAGATGGTGTCTGAAGTGCCGATCTTAGCATACAACAATCCCAAGGAGGAGCTGACAGTGTGACGTGAGCAACAAGGGACTGGGGGCAGCCTTGCTCCAAAAGGGACATCCTATCGCGTCTGCGAGCAGAGCATTAACCAACACAGAATGTCTCGATCGAGAAGGAGATGCTCGCGGTGGTGTTCGCAATGGAGCGTTTTCTCCAAAACACATTTGGTTGTTTCACCAGTGTGATCAGCGATCACAAACCGCTGGAGATGATAGTGAAAAAGCCACTACTGAAAGCACTGAAGCATCTTCAAGGAAGATGCCTACAGAGCTATGATTTCGATATCAGCTACTGTCAAGGGAAACTGATGTGCCTTGCAGATGCACTGTCTCGAGCAGTTAGCGGTACACAGAGCAGAGAGCAAGCATTTGAGGAGGTCAACATGGTAAATGTACCCGCACTTGCCAATTCGTGATGAGCGTCTTGAGCAAATTCGTGATGAAACAGCGAAAGACGACACGCTGCAGATGCTGAAACGCATCATTATCAATGGTTGGCCTAGCGAAGGCGATAGGCTCCCAGAGCAGCTCAGACCTTACTACAGCTACAGGGATGAGCTCGCATTACAAGATGGCTTGAGTTTCAAGGGCATGTGCGTGATTATAATGCTAAGCCTACGCAGAGAAATGAAGGAGAAGAAACACTCTTCACATCTGGGCATTGAAGGCTGCCTACGATGAGCACGCAAATGCCTATTCTGGCCTGGCATGAGCAGCGACAGCTAGCAATATATCACCACATGTAACGTGTGTCGCACCTATGAGGTATGCCAGCAAAAGGAGTCATTGATGAGTCATGAGCTACTGGCGAGACCATGGGAGAACATCGGCACAGATCTCTTCTCATGGGACGGGAAAGATTATCTCGTCACCGTCGACTACCATAGCAACTTCTTCGTGGTAGACTGGCAGAACGACACGAGCAGTCCTACTGTAGTCCACGAGCTGAAAGCTCACTTCGCGAGATATGGCAGCCCGACAAAATTGTGAGTGACAATGGACCGTAATTCACGTTGATTGCATTCCACCAGTTTGCGAGAACATGGGATTTTGAGCACCAGTGCAGCAGTCCAGGCAATATCAAAATGAACGGGAAAGCAGAGTCAACCATCAAGACAGCGAAGTGAATCATGAAGAAGAGCAAGGAATCATGATCAGACCCATACAGCGATGTTGGATCATCGTAATACGCCTTCGCAAGGGCTGAGCACAGGTCCCGCGCAACGCCTCATGAATCGCTGCACGCAAACACTTCTGCCTATTGCAGCAAGCCTATTCGAACCTAGAGTAGTACAGGAACATGAACGCATGGAGCAGCACATGCAGCAACAAGCTGGCAATTACAACAGGTCAGCCAAAGACCTTCTCCCACTTCACGAAGGGGATACAATCC
This sequence comes from Rhinoraja longicauda, assembly GCF_053455715.1. Lineage (NCBI taxonomy): Eukaryota > Metazoa > Chordata > Chondrichthyes > Rajiformes > Arhynchobatidae > Rhinoraja > Rhinoraja longicauda. The sequence continues at coordinate 29,277,211 of NC_135963.1, read as the reverse complement.
GAATGCAACCCCTCGTATAAGGATAGAAGGGTTGGGAAAAAGCCGCCGTTACTCGCCAGTTTGATGAGCGATCATATGCGGTTCAGACCCCGTCTGGCATCTACCGTTGCAATCGGGTACATCTCCGCAAGACCAGAGAGAACCCACCAGATGAGCTGGTTGCAAGTCAACATGTGAAGCAAGGCCGTAACATCAATGACCGGAGTGGGTCGACGACCTCAACTAGCGCAACGCAGGCAGTGGAACAACAACCAGCGACTACTGAAGGAAAAGCATCTACAGAAGAAAAAACATCCACAGGGCAACCTGAAAATAAGGACATAGATAATGGACAAGTAATAAGTGACGCAGACAAACCAGTGCAAAGCCCGCTCAGGGCCAACTGTGAGGATGCCAAAGTATCTCAGAGACTTTGTTACATATTGATTTGTCAGTGTCAGTTGTCATGTTTGATGGTGCATATTTTATAAGTGATAAGTTCATGGTAAAGAAGTTCATAGTTGTCATAGGAATGAAAAAAATCCCGGTATATCTGACAGTTTTTCCTTTTTGAAAAAAGGGAGAAAAGTTGTGATATATGCATTCTCATGGAATGTATGCTAATGTAATGGAATGTTGTGCACGACTTAATAAAGTCCACGCGTGCGCATGCACAAGCTCGGGAGTTCTTCTTCTTGGAATTGTGTCTCCAAACACAAAGTAGTGCTCACAGCAAACACTGTTACCGTCATTTACTTTGTCTCTTTAAGTTGCTGTTAATATATTGTTTCTGAAACTAGTGTTATTTATCTTAAATTAATACAAACATTTTCCACGTTAAATTGCATTTGATGATAGAACAATGCGGGATTGTCATGTCAATAAATGTTGATCCTCCCTTCCCAGTGACACCTACATAACAAAATAAACAAAACAATCACTACTGTGAGTAATGCTTATAACATAGCAAAATTGCCCCAAGTTACTGCTCGGGGCTGTCTTACAACAAGCCAAGCCATGTAGGTGACATTACATTGAAAGATAATTGACCAAAAGCTTGGTCAAAGGTGAAGGGTTTAAGCAATTTCTTAAAGGAGGAGAAAGGTTGAAGGAAACAAATCCAGTGCTCAGAGCCTTGATAGCTGAAGGCACGGGCATCAATGAAGGAAAAAAATAATTCTGGGTTGAGTAAACGTTGAGAGTAAGAGGGTATCTGAAAAGGTTATGTGGCCAAAAGATTACAGAGATAAGGAGAGCTGTTGCAAATGAGGGATATGAAAGCTAAGGATATGAATGTCCAAATTTGAGCTACTGCTGAACAAGCCTGAAGTTGATGGATGAACAAGATGATATCATTAGGCAACAGATCTTTGCACAATCTCATATTTATTGGGAATAGAAATGGGAGGCCCGCCATGAATCTGTTGGAATTGCCAAGTCTGGAGGTAACAGTGCCACAGAGGAAAGCATCAGCAGCAGATGAAATGAAGTCGGATGGCATTTCAGCAAGTTAAATATAGAGTACAGAAGTGTACAAGCTATATTTCTGAAAATAAAATAATAATCTCTGGACAAAAAGGAGAACATCTCTCTAAACAAATTTCCTGAGGTATCTAAATACAGGATGAGCGCAGTCAAAACTTGAAGGCATTGTGTTGCAGGGAAACACATAACTAAGGGGCAATCTCTCACTTCTGTAGTCTGGAACCTCCAGTCACAGTCTGACAAATATATCCATGTACATTTGTCACTGAAACTAATAGAGAAGGGAAGTATGTTTAAACAATACTTTTTCAGAAGCTGGAAGGTTAATTCACCTCCTGGCTGTCCTTTTCTCTGGTGTTATATTAATGTCAGAGCTCCCAGCATCACGTTATGATTCATTATGCTCAAGCCATGATAAAAGTGTGCTGCATTGATTTCTGTTTGTTCAAAGCATCGATCTGAAGCAGGAACAGGAGTCTGAAGAAAGATCCTAATCTGAAACATTGTCTGGTCATATCCCCCATAAATGCTGCCTGACCGATTGAGTTCCTCCACACGTTATGTTTTGCTCGAGATTACAGCATTTGTAATTTCTTATATATCCACCTAAAAACAGGTGTTAGGCCCTTTTAGAAAATGCAGATCAGAGTCCAGTTGGAAGACTTGAAATCAAACATTTTGATATGAGCTTGTAGAGTTTATGTACATAGTGCTTACCCTCATTGTACGGAGACTGAGTGCCTCCCATATGATCCTGAAAACAACAGCTGCTGAAGCCCATCCACCATGAAAACCAAGCCAGGAAACAGAGCTTTAAGATAGTGGTCTCATCAATGTGTTGCTGCTAATACTGAGCCCCCGACGGAGAACTGTCACCCTTTCCAAACTCATCGTTCATGAACAGCGTTGTCCTGGCTTGAGCCGCACAGGAGATGATTGATCCTCACTGTGCCTGACACGTGAACATCATTGAGCAGCTTCAGTGAGGTTAAGGTGGGGGGCATAGTTCACCTGCTGATTTTGTACACGGGTAAAGTGCTGTTTCCTGCACTCAAATTAAACTTACTGGGTGCACTGGAAATGTTATTGTAATGTTATGATATCTATCTATCTATCTATCTATCTATCTATCTATCTATCTATCTATCTATCTATCTATCTATCTATCTATCTATCTATCTATCTATCTATCTATCTATCTATCTATCTATCTATCTATCTATCTATCTATCTATCTATCTATCTATCTATCTATCTATCTATCTATCTATCTATCTATCTATCTATCTATCTATCTATCTGTCCGTCCGTCCGTCCGTCCGTCCATCCGTCCGTCCGTCCGTCTGTCCGTCTGCTTGTCTGTCTGTCTGTCTGTCTGTCTGTCTGTCTGTCTGTCTGTCTGTCTGTCTGTCTGTCTGTCTGTCTGTCTGTCTGTCTGTCTGTGTCTGTGTCTGTGTCTGTCTGTCTGTCTGTCTGTCTGTCTGTCTGTCTGTCTGTCTGTCTGTCTGTCTGTCTGTCTGTCTGTCTGTCTGTCTGTCTGTCTCTAAAACTCTCGGTTTGTTTGTGTGTATATGTTTATATGTTTATGTGTTTATGTGTTTACCATGCCCTCTACACAGAGTAAACGGTACAAGACAGCGCAACCATTTTAGGCCCACCCTACTCACCATTATTCTGAATAAACCCACTTTTGTTACTTTAAAAAAACAATTTACCTAATAAACTTTAATAAATGCACTCCCCCCCCCCCCCCCCACCCTCAGGAGGACCAGCAGGAGGACCGGCGCCTGTCCCGGCGTGCCCCGCGCCTGACCTTCCTCCCGTGGTGCAGCGTGTGGCAGAGAATCCACAAGATGGCCGTCCCCGCCACTCGCAGCCAATGTGCAGGAGAGGCTTCGGCTCCACGCCCGGCCCGCAGGAGAAATGGGGCCGAGGTCAGTGCTTTTTCCCTGTCCCCCCTTGCTTGCCCATGGCCATGGGGGCACTCCCCGCCCGGCAACGGTTCCACAGTTGACCGAGGGGGGAGCGAGAGGAGGGGTGGAGAGGGAGGAGGGGGGAGGAGGGGGGGAGAGGGGGGAGGGAGGGGAGTATGGAGGGGTGAGGCGGGCCGGGGGATAGGGAGGGGGGAAGGAGATAGGGAGGGGGGGTATGGAGGGGGGGAAGGAGGGGGGAGGGGGAGGGGGAGGGGGAGAGGGGAGCGGGGGTGGTGGTGGGAGGGGTGAAGGGAATGGGGAGAGGGGATGAGGTAGGGAAGGGGGAAGGGGGAGGGGAGAGGGGGGATGGGGGAGGGGTGAAGGGGATGGGGGAGGGAGAGGGGAGGAGAGGGTGCTGCACCAATGCAGGTTTGGACCCGACAGATCCACTTGGTCTAGTGTTCATTAAAAACATAAGGCTAACCATAGGGCTCAACAATAAAGAGAATTTCTGCTTAGAGTTAGAGAATCTAGGTAAGGTACCAAACAAACACCTTGCATCAATATTCATCAAATATATGGGGTTGGAGGATAGTGAGATCAGGGTGGAGTATACAAAAATGCCAAATTCATCTCACTGGCTCCCTACTTAATGCTGGAGCACTTGGACAATAAGAATGCCTACTACAATCTGCTGTTCATCAACAACAGGACTGGGAGACCTCAGGGGTGCATGCTCAATGTTCTATTCCACTCTATCCACACCAATGACTGCACAGGCAGACATAGCTCCAATGCCATCTTTAAATTTCTCAATGATATCACCGTTGTTAGATAAATAATAGGTAACGCTGACAGAGTGCAGGAGGAGACCAGATAATCTAGTTGAGTGGTGCCAGAAAAACTTGCGTATAGAATTAGCAAGAGAACATGGAGCTGATTGTGACATCAGAAGGGGAATGCCAAGGGTCCATGCACCTGTCTTCATCTATGGGATGGTGGTGGAGAGAATCAATGGCTTTTAGTTCCTGGCCATGCATATCTCTGACGACCTATCTTAGGCCCAGATAACAAAGAAAGCTCATCAATGCCTCTACTTCTTCCGAGGTTCTGCAGGCAGTGATTGGTTGTATCACGCCCTGGTTGGGCAACTCGAGTGCTCAAGATCAAAGTAGGCTGCAGAAAGGGATGGACAATGTCTGGCCCAGGTATTGACTTCCTCATCATTAAATGAATCTATAGGAAGCACTGCCTCAAGAAGGCAGATAATATCATCAAAGATCCGCGCCACCCTGCCATGATCTCATCTCGTTTTAACCATCAGGAAGAAGGTACGAGTCTGAGAATGGTCTCAACCCAAATCGTCATCCATCCACGTTCTCCAGGGATGATGCCTAACTCGCTGAGTTAGTCTATCACTTCGTGCCCTTCTTGAGAGTGGTACTTCCAGGTTCAAGAATAACTTCTTCCCATCAACCATCAGGCTTTTGAACTGCAGTGTAGAATCCTAATCACATCCTACCTCAGCACCAAACTGGACTTTGTATAAGGCTCCGTCATGCACTTTGGTTTGCAATAGTGTGGTCCCTAGCAAAACTAATAATTCAGTGTATTATTGTCTATTGTACAATTGTTTGTTGTTTTGTTGCATTAATTTGCCTGTAAAACTGCAGCTAAAAGGAATGTTATTGTTTTGGTCATAAATAATTAAACACTTGACTCTTAACCTTTGTCTCCACATCAGTGAGTGGAGTAGACTCACTATGTACAGGATGTCCATAGTAAATGTACATCCTACTAAATGTACAGGACTCTTTTTGCCTCAGCAGGCAAATACTCCTCCACAGTCCCCTATGCAGTTTTCTGTATGGAACTGGAACTGAACCAACTCTTTCTTTTTGCAACTGTATCTCTTTTTTACAAGTTGCTCACATCACCAAGTAACAACAGACAATCTAAAATATTGACTATAATGTTAGTTCAGTCACACAACAGACCTACATTACTTGTGTGTGCTGGTTTAGAAATGCTTTCCCTTGTGGACAATCCATTGCATTTAATAATCTCAGCTGAATTATCCTCTATTGCTACCATGTGTCAACTTTAAAACTGCGCACGTTTGGTATATTATCCCAAGAGTGCAATCCTCCTCCTTTTTTTATGGCTTGATGGCTCACTGGAGTGGGCTACAGTCTGAGAAGCAGGAAGTCATAATGCACACAGCAGAACATGAGGCAGTTGCCCTTGTTGAGATATCACAATATCTGGATCCTTTGACCTCCGATGTCAAATTTGTTAGAGTAACTTCTTTCACAATATCCCAGAGAGCCTTTAATTCTCCTAGAATAATAAGGCCAGATATTAGACTGCAAACCAGATGAGTGGAATGTATCCCAGCAGCTGGAACTAGTACATCTCGGAAACATAGAGTATATACAATACTGTACTTAACCAAAGAGTGGTTTGGTGGGAAACCGATTGGGGAATGTGAGAATAATTTGTTTTCCGAGTCTGCATTCAGGGGATTTATTCCAAAGTGACATTTTAACTTCTTAAAACAGAAAATTATGGGAATTAATTTGGGGAATGGAAGACTTCTATATCAGGTTCCTGCCTGACAATGCTATGGAATCCATTTAGTCTTTGAAAAGTTGTTTGACATTTACAATTACTTTGCTGAAGAGAGGCCAGCATTCATTGTCCATTTCTAACTGCCCTTAGAAGGAGGTAGTGAACAATCTTCTTGGACTGTTGATATCAATGTTGTAAAATGCAATGTGTTCTTGTTGTGTTAAATTTTTCAATACTACTTCAGACAAATTGACAGATAAACAAATTATTCCGTCAATCTGAATTAGCTACAAACACAGGTGAACAGGGTGCCGGTGAACTGTGAAAAGCAATGCCTTCGAGGGACTAGCATTTAAGCTGTAAACAGAAGGCTCAACAATTTACTTAAATATTCAGTGGTTACCTGACATCTCTAGTCATAATCCATCTTGATGTTAAGCTGTAAATTCAAACAATTAGCATCTTGTTAATTTAGTATCAATTAAAGAGTATTTCCTCTGGATACTGCAGCTCAGACCCAGTGATGCTCGAGGATGTCCTCCAACCCGATGGCATGCCAGTTATGGCATTAAGATATCAGAACTGCTGAAGCAAGTTATTTTTGTGTGTACTTCTTGGCTACAAACCAATTATTGCTCCCCATTTTTGGCACTTGGTGATAGCATCAAGAGCCATGTGGGATGAATCAGAGCTTGTTAAGTTGAACAATTATGCACATATTCTGTAATTAGCCCCAACAATTTGCCTTATTCCTATCATTGAAAGATATCTTCTTTTCATAAGGAACCTGAGAAAAGCAACCAATTTATTAACATTTTAAGCTCATTGACATATATTGTGTAAATTCTTATATTTCATGATTAGGTTTGGTTTAGGTTTAGGTTAATATTGTCGCGTGTACCGAGGTACACTGAAAAGCTTTGCTTTGCATGCTATCCAAACATCAGATATGCCATACATAAATGTAATCATGTCAGACAGAGCAAAAGGGAAGATACAGAGTGCAGAATATGGTTCTCAGCATTGTAGTGCATTCTAACTCAACAGTTCCAAAGACAACATCCAATGTCTTCAACGGGGTAGAGGTGAATTGGACAGTGCCCTAGATTATGAAAGGATCATCAGAGGCCTGATAACAGAGGGGAAGAAGCTGTTCAAAGTCCAGCTGTGAGAAAAAACTTTTTCACCCAGAGAGTTGTGAATTTGTGGAATTCTCTGCCACAGAGGGCAGTGGAAGCCAAACCACTGGATGGATTTAAGAGAGAGTTAGATAGAGCTCTAGGGGCTAGTGGAATCAAGGGATATGGGGAGAAGACAGGCACGGGTTATTGATTGGGGATGATCAGCCATGATCACAATGAATGGCGGTGCTGGCTCGAAAGGCTGAATGGCCTCCTCCGGCACCTATTTTCTATGTTTCTATGCTTCTATGTTTTTTGTGCACTTTTATACTTCTGTACCTTCTGCTGGAAGGGAGCAGGGAAAAGAGGGAATGAGTGGGTGGGACAAGTCTTTGATTACTCTTATTTGAGCTTCCCTATATCATGCACAACCCCAGATAGGAGAGGGACAAACATGCAATCTGTGTTCAGATCTCTGATAAAAGCACTCAAGCATTATGCCTGTTTAAAAAAAACCAATTTTTCGTCAAATCAAATTTTTGTAAGTGGAGATTTTGAATACTGAACTATGTTTGATCATTGACATGCTGCGATTTTTAACTGTGCACTAATTTCCAACTGTGGACCACACATATTTTATTTCAAGTGAGGTATAGAGTGGATTTCAGGCTGTTGCAGATGTGCCTTTGTTGCAGCAGCATGCATCACTCAATGTGCCTGTTTAAGTGGGAACAGGGACCAGAAATCAGATTGTGTAGTGCCATGTGTTTGTACACTCTGCAGTTTAATTTCAATGACATGGGGTCTGCTGGGTTTTGCTGAAAATGCCAGCATTTCTAACTGTAGTGCTGAAAAATGTAAGGACTCATGCGTGAGTGTGGAGGTCCCAAATATATTGGTGAATTGCAATGGCAATATCCCGATCTGGAGAAAGGAAACCTGGCCGCATCACAACAGCAGGCCTGGCTCGCACTGTCGCGGAACCCGAGCAATGGTAGAGGGCTCCCGTGATGCGGGCAGTCCACTGAGAGCAAGGAGTAACCAGCATTGTCGGGAGCAACCTGGCGGGGAGCATATGGAGACCTGCGCCGTCGAGAATGAGGAAGGCCGTTGGGAGCTAGGAGGGCCATCAACAGCAACCTGGCAGGGGGCCACCAACAACGTTGGGGGACCTGATGGTGGGGGAGGGGAGGGGGGTGGGGTGCGCTGCGAGATCGATGAGGGACTTTGCGGTTCGCCACCTGCTGCGGCAGGCCTGGTTCGCCGCTGCAAGAAAATACAGATGAACCTTCTGGCGCCAGACTCTTGTGTGCTGCAAAAACAAAAAAAATCCCAGTACCTAGATACATGTGACAATAAAGTATCATTGAATTGGGTTGAACAGAACGCTTCTCCTGGAGCCCAAAATAGATGCGGATTTTGCTGAGTTTCTCCAGCATTTATGTAAGAGAGTTAGCTCATGGATGCCCCTGCCAGATCTAATACAGTACAAATATTTCACTGGGTCTAGAATGGTCGTGGTAAAGAGAAAGAAGAATAAGATAACCTGGGCTATTTAGTTATTATTTGTTTGGATTAATATTTTAAATTAATATTAGTTATTTAGAATAATTGTTTGGGCAGCACAGGTGTGCAGTGGGTAGACCCACTGCCTCACAGCGCCAGAGACCAGGATTTGAGCCTGACCTCGGGAGCTGTCTGTGTGGAGTTTGCGTGTTCTTCCGATGACTGCTGGGTGCTCTGGTTTCCTCCCACAATCCAAAGACGTGTGAGCTGTAAGTTAATTGCCCTCTATAAAAATTGTGTCGGGAGTGAAAGTAGAATAACCAGGAACCAGTGTTAATAGGTGATTGATGGGCAGCGTGGACTTCTATGGGCCATAGGGCCTGTTTTCATACTCTCTGTGAAATTGGTTTTTTTAAAAGTATTTTAAAGTTAGTGTTTTAATGATTTTTTTATTTACATACTACATGATAAAGTTATTTGTTGCATTTTGAACAGTTTTTAGATGGATCTGAATGTCAGAGGTATCAAAAACATTGTAAACCCTTGATAGCCTTAACAGATGGAGGAGCTTGGGCAGGAATTGTTCCAGTTTATCAATATTGCCCTGTAATGTTATCCGGGACCTTGCCTGGTCATTCCAGACCAGTGAGATTGGTCTTTCTGATCCAGAGAAGGTAAATGCAAGGAAATGGAAAATCTGGGTGGTAAGTACAAGATGTACATGCTATTGGAAAATAAAACATCCTGGAAAATTAAATATTTGCTGTGTGAATCTTCAAAGCAAACAACCTTTTGATGACCACTCGGTGATTGATAACTACATGATTTACGTGTTAAATTAAGCACATAAGAAAATCCAGCTGTTGGTGTTACTGCCAAATCTGTTCCCCTATTAGTGAAGACTGGCGGGACTGTCGTATGTTGAAAGGCTGGAACAATTAGGCTTGTATACACTGGAATTTAGAAGGATGAGGGGGGATCTTATTGAAACATATAAGATAATTAGGGGATTGGACACATTAGAGGCAGGAAACATGTTCCCAATGTTGGGGGAGTCCAGAACAAGGGGCCACAGTTTAAGAATAAGGGGTAGGCCATTTAGAACGGAGATGAGGAAGAACTTTTTCAGTCAGAAAGAGGTGAAGGTGTGGAATTCTCTGCCTCAGAAGGCAGTGGAGGCCAGTTCGTTGGATGCTTTCAAGAGAGAGCTGGATAGAGCTCTTAAGGATAGCGGAGTGAGGGGGTATGGGGAGAAGGCAGGAATGGGGTACTGATTGAGAGTGATCAGCCATGATCGCATTGAATGGCGGTGCTGGCTCGAAGGGCTGAATGGCCTACTCCTGCACCTATTGTCTATTGTCTATTGTCTAAGACATTTCTGCACCAATCCTCAAAGCAAGACTTACAGAGTAAATGGTAGAATCCTGAAAGGTTGTTACAGAACAGAGAGACGGATGCATGGATCCCTGAAATGGCGAGTCAGGTGGACAGTGTAGTGAAGGAAGCGCTTGGCATGCTTACCTTCAATGGGATGGGTAATGAGTGCAAAAATTGAGGTATCATGATGCAGCTGTATAAATTGTTGGTGGGACCACACCTGGAGTTGCCTGAGGAAGCTGAGAAGCAGACACAATTATGACTTTTAAAAGCCTTTGGACAGATATAATGGTAGGAACTGTTTAGAGGGCTATGGGGCAAATGCAAGCAAATGGGACTTAGCCCCATGTGCCAATTTGCAGGGACAAGGGTAGGGCAGGGGGGAAGAGCCTGTTTCTGTGCTCTATGATCAATATTCTTTGATCAAAATAAAGTAAGAAATAGTTTTCTGCTTTATGACAACCACACATTTATTTTATTTTTACTCTTCCTGCTTTTTAGATTTACTCTTCCAAATATATTCCTGACTTTTGGAAGCTTAATGAATACTTTTATAATAAAAACTGAAAACATTAGAACCATGCAGTGGGTTATGCAGCATCAGTGGAAGAGGAACAGAGTTAATGTTTCTAATTAATAATCTTAACTTTCCCATACCAACTGCTTCACTAATGCCAATACTGCCCCAAGGTTGACCACGTAGAATAGCTGAGAGTCTAGGGCTAATTTTGCATTGCCAGTCTCACACACTGCATTATAAATATAATATTCCAAACATGCAATGATATTGTTGAGGAGAGTTTGTTCTGGAGGCACTCCTTATATTAAGGATCAAACATTCTAATCCCAAAATGTGCCAATTCCAGTTAATATTTAATGAAGTCTTGGAGGATCTGCTGAACACTTGCAGCATTTCACTTTTGATACAGTCATTTATCTGTTGCCATCAGAAGTTTCTTAATCATTTCCTGAAACTCAGTTATGATTGCCTTTGCGCAAATTTTCAGTCACATACAGCGATTCTATTTCTCAATTCCTCACTATTATATGAAAAAACAACTCCATTTTGTTGAAAAAATAATTTTTTGACCCTACTTGAACTATTCAGATTGTGCCTGTGAAAATAATTTGAAGTTATGCAAAATGTATTCGGAAAGATTAATTTACAAACCGCCAGACAAATGGTTTACATTGCAAGTGCACTAGTGCTGCTCCACTGTGCTCCTCGGTAGTGGGAATTAAGTTTTAACCTTTGAGTGCTGGGTTGGAAGATCCCGATCTCTGGCACGTGACCAATTTTTCTAATGCAAATTAGGAAAAGTGATTGAAACTCTCTACATCACAAGAATTTATGAAAATCTAATGAGTTCATATTTTTTGTGTGGAGGAAATCTCCTGCTCTGATTCAATGGAATGGTCCATATTCAAGGACACTGCAGCTAATCGAGATGACTATGCAGCTGCTGTCACAGACTTCATCAGCTAGTGTGTAGAGTAAAGCTTACCAAAGAAGATAATACATGTGATCCCCATCTGGAATTCATGGATAAACTGCAAAGACCACTCCCAAGTCAAGCCAAAGACTGTAGCATTCAAGTCAAATGATCCCGAGTGGTACAAGAAATCAGTCTACAACCTTAGCAAAGCCATTGGGATGCCGAGGGAATTCTGGATCAAGCTGGAGTCCCGAGGCAACAACATGGATGCCCCAGAGATTTAGGCAAGACTTTCATGTGGTAACAGGCTACAAAGTGAAGGCAGATCCCTCAATGTCAGCAAAATGAAGGAGCTAGTTATCAACTTTAGGAAATGTGTTGCAGTACATGCTCCAATCAGCATCAATGGTGCTGAAATGGAAATAGTTGAGAGTTTCAAGTTCGTTGGTGTAAGTATTACCAATGATCTGTTATGGACCAAACACATTCAAGATTTCAAGATTTCAAGATCAATTTATTGTCACATGTACCAATTAAGGTACAGTGAAATTTGAGTTACCATACAGACATACTAAGTGAAAAGCAACAAGACACACAGCCACATAAATAAAATTTAACATAAACGTCCACCACAGCGGATTCCACATTGCACACTGTGATGGAAGGTAATAAAGTTCAATCATCTTCCTCTTCGTTCACCCACGGTCGGGGCTGCTGAACCATCCACAGTCGCCGCAGCAGACGGCCCGATGTCCGAAGCCCTCTCATCGGGATGATCGAAACTCCCTGCGTCGGGACGGTTGAAACACTCTCTGCAGCATGGAGCTCCCGAGTTGGCCTCTTCTTACCAGAGACCGCAGACTTCACGATGCTAAAGTCCACAGACCCCGCGGTTGGAGCTCTCCACAGTCAATTCTTGACAAAGGATCGCAGCTCCACAATGTTAAAGTCTGCGCCGTGCCCGCGGCTTGCAGCGCCAGGCCGGTCTCCAGGAAAGACTGCCAACTCCTCGATGTTAGGCCGAAGAGGGGACGAAGATACGACACGGAGAAAAATCGCATCTCCGTCGTGGTAAGAGATTGAAAAAGAGTTTCCCCCAATTACCCCCCACCCCTCAACTCCCTACATAAAACAAACCAAGAAACACTAAAACATACTTTTAACACATACTTAAAATAATAAAAACAGTAGAAAGGACAGACAAACTGTTAGCGAGGCAGCCACTATAGTGGCGCCACCGGATGGAACAGCCCAGAAGGCACACCAACGCCTCTACTTCGTTACGAAATAAGAAATTCAGCGTGTCTCTAATGACTCTTATGAACCTCGGCAGATGCACCATAGAAAGCATACTCTCGAGTTGCATCACATCTCAGCTTGGGAACAGTTCTGCCCAACACTGCAAGAACTTGTTGAGAGTTGTGGAAGTAGCCCAGTCCCTCAAATAGGCCAGACCTCTCACTATTGACTCCATCCACACTGCATGCTTCTTCATGAAAACAGCCAATATAATCAAAGACCTTTCCCACCCTGGTCATTCGTTCCTCTCCCCTCTCCCATCAAGCAGAAGATACAGAAGCTTGAAAATGTGCATCTCCAGACTCAGGAAGAGCTTCTTTCCCTCTGTTATCAGGCTTCTGAACTGTTCTTCCATAAACTAGGATAGAGTCTAATTCTCTACTATCTCATTGCGAACATTGGACTTTGTCTCTGGAACTACAGCGATATAATGCTAAGAACTATATTCTGCACGCTACAACTTTCCATTCTAACTGTAGTACTTGAGTTTGGTTTAATTGTATTTATGTATTGTATTATCTGATTTGTTTGGATATCATGCAAAACAAATCTTTCACTTGATTTTGCTTGAAATCTTCAATTTTGGCACACGCGACCATAATGAACCTAATCCTAAACCTAAACCTCCTGTATTTGCCAAGTTATTTTCAGCTACAATATTTTGAGAAAAAGAATGAACATTGTTAGAATTATAAATGAAATCATGAAGGCTGGCAACTTCTTCACTAAAGGTAATCAAATATAAATTGATTTTCAGATTACATTGATATTTTATAGACTGAGGTGATATCTTTAGGTTAGTGTAGTTTTCAAGTATCTTTAACATGGTAATGAATTGGGTCTGTGATGTTATTAGACCACCAAAGAGTAGGACTGCACCACTATTGAAGCCAATGACTGGAACACATGCCAGCATAAAATACAAATCAGCTAAACCACAATAGATGACAATATGCACATTGTCAACATGTAACATAGATTAAAAAATCAATAGACCACCCCAGAAGTGAAGGTATGGGCAGCAGATTATGGTGGAAATTACAGTGAATGCTGCCCAGACCATCACCAAACCAACCTCCCTTCCATTGACTCCATTTATACCTCACACTGCCTCGGCAAGCCCAGCAGCATAATCAAGGATGAGTCGGACCCTGGCCACTTCCTCTTCTTCCCTCTCCCATTAGGCAAAAGCTGTAGAAGTGTGAAAATGCACACCTCCAGATTCAGGGACAGTTTGTTCCCAGCTGTTATCAGGCAACTGGATCTCCCACCACAATTAACAAGCAGTCCTGAATTACTATCTACCTCATTGGTGACCCTCGGACCATCTTTGATCGGGCTTTGCTTTACCTTGCACTAAACGTTATTCCTCTATCATCTATCTATACACTGTAAATGGCTCAATTGTAATCATGTATTCTCTTTCCGCTGACTGGTTAGCATGCACCTAAAGCTTTTCATTGTACCTCAGTACACTTGGTAATAAACTAAATTGAACTGAACTGAACCCCTCAAATTCAGAAAGTATCCCAAAGCCATGATTTATATTTGATTCTGTGCTGGTCTTGCACAGGCAGAGGTTTAAATTTGAAATTGTTTCAATCTCCAATGTGTGTAAATAAAGATAACATTTGATTGGGAGCAGAGCAGTTTATAATTTGATAAATTGAGAAAGTTATCAATTTCATATTAATAGAGGCACTTCATTTCCACCTCTGCCTCTATTTATATTAATAGAGGCACTCCACTCCACCCCAACCCCTCATCCAACACAAACAGAGGTCAGATAATCAAGGTATGTGTTAGCTTTAACAAAACCATGTAAATTAATTCACAAAAAGCTGGATTAACTCAGTGGGTCAGGCAACATCTCTGGAAAAAGGGATAGGTGACATTTTGAGACCCTTCTTCACACTGAGAGTTAGGAGAGAGGGAAATGTGAGATATACAAGGTATATTGAGCAAATGACTGAAAGATATGCAAAAAGTAACGATGATCAAGAAAAGATGAATCCCACAATGATCCATTGTTGCCTCTGGGGAAGGTGATAACAAGTGATATAAACAGGAAACTCAGCAGGATGACAGTGAAACTAGTACAATGATGGGTGTGGGAGGGATGGAGAGAGAGGGGATGCAAAGGTTACTTGCAGGTAGGGAAATCAATATTTATACCACTGGGTTGTAAGCCTCCCAAGCAAAATATGAGGTGTTGTTCCTCCAATTTGCATTTGGCCTCACTCTGACAATGGAGGAGCCCCAGGACAGGAAGGTCAATAAGGGAATGGGAGGGGACGTGAAAGTGTCCGGCAACCGGGAGATCACGAAGGTCAAGGTTGACTGAGCGGAGGTGTTCAGTGATACGATCGACCAATCTGCGCATGGTCTCGCCGATATATCAGAGCCCACACCTGGAACAGTGGATATAGTAGATGAGGTTGGAGGAGTTACAAGTTAACAACTGCCTCACCTGAAAGGACTGTCAAGGTCCCTGGACAGAGTGGAGGGAGGAGGTATAAGGACAGGTGTTACATCTCCTGCGATTGCAGGGGAAAATACCTGAGGAGGAGGTAGTTTGGGTGGGAAGGGTTTAGTTAATCAGGAAGTTGTGGAGGGAACGGTCTCTTCGGAAAGTGGAAAGGGGTAGAAAAGGGAAGATGTGACTAGTGGTGGGGTCCTGTCGGAGGTGGTAAAAATATCGGATTATGTGCTTTATGCAACAGCTGATGCGGTGAGAGATGAGGATGAGGACGAGGGGACTCTGTCCCTGTTATGGCGGGGGGGGGGGGGGGGGGGGGGGGAGGGGAAGCTAATTTCATTTATACATAAAAGCAATGCAGTCTTTCTTAAGTTAACAAGGCTGCCTTATCTCAGCCAGGATGAGTGAAGCAGGGGTCTACAAAGAGGGAATGCCATTTGCAAAATTATTTACTGTATGAGTGGGTGGGAAAACTGATAATTAAACTGCAGCTAATGGGTGCATCCATCATTTTAAATCTGGATTTATTTTCTTATCTTTAGGTAGTTCTCATGCAAGTAATATAAATTTAGAGAATTTTCTGTGGAACATTTTTTCTGTGTTACATGAACATAACAGAGATTTATAGCCTGTATGTCATTTATTTAGGACGTGACTGGTTGATGAGCACATCAATTTGATATATCTCAACAACCTGTTACGCCCTAAATAAAAATATAAATATAAAATAAAGGCATGTTTAGACCAATTGAAATGAAAAAAAAAACAAGCATTTACATATGTAGGAAAAAAACTGCAAATGCTGGTTAAAATCAAAGGTAGACACAAAATGCTGGAGTAACTCAGCGGGTCAGGCAGCATTTTGTGTCTACCAAGCATTTATATGATGCATTTCATTATCTAACAACTTCTTAAAACGCATTGTAGGTGCAGATGTTGGAAATATAGCAGGCAGTTTGCCTATAGAAAATTCCCATGAATAGGAATCAATTAATGAAAGATGAACTGAGATATTGTTCTAGTGATATTGATTGAGGGACAAAAAATAGCCAGAACACTTTCATATTTACAGCCCTCTGATTCAGAAAGAATCACAAAGCCACAACTGATGGTTAACAGCTGCTTCATCATAAGTGATAGAACTGTTTAGCATGGTTCAACCCTTCTTCCCTTTTCCTCTTTGCAAAGCCACTCTCCTCACTACCAAATCAATATAATCTCCTGGCAGAAGCAAGTTAAAAAAATAAGAAAATTGGTGCCATAATTACAAGTTGTTCATGAATCGAAGTCATAGTCCTGCTACTAGACGCAGAATCATCCATCACAGAAGTACACAAATTCAGCCCATCATGACCATGATGACCATCAAGTACCCATCTATACGAATCTAGTTTTCTAGGCCATTTACTTGTACCCTTCTATGCCTTGACAATTCAAGTGTTTGTGTACTTAATAAATGTACTTGCCTTCACTATTCCATCAGGTAATGTGTTCCAGATTGCAGCTAGGTGAATAAAATTACTTCAATTCTCTAATACTAAGATTAATACTACTAGTAAGGATGAGGGATGATCTTACAGAAATGTATAACATCATGAGTGGAATAAATAGGGTAAGAGGGAAAGGTTTAATAGCAACCCAAGGTGCACTTTTTCACACAGTGGTAGGTGGGTATATGGAATGACCTGTGTTGGAAGGAATGGCAGATGCTGGTTTAAACCAAAGATATACACGAAAAGCTGGAGTAGCTGACCGCATCTCTGGAGGAAAGGAATATGTGATGTTTCGGTTAGAGAGAAGGGTCTCGATCCGAAACGTTACCTATTCCTAGATGGAATGAGCTGTCAGAGGAGGTAGTTGAGACAGGTACCGTAACAACATTTAAAAGACATTTGGACAGGTACATGGATAGGAAATATTTAGACGGATATAGGCAAAGCACGGACAGGTGGGACTAGTGCAGATGGAGCATCTTGGTTGGGATGGGCAAGTTGGGCCAAAGGGTCTGTTTCCATGCTGTATGACTCTATGACTCTATGACTAAGATTTTAACTTTATAAAACATCCATGTGCCTTATAAAAATGGTTTATAAAAATGCTGTGATTTTGACAACAATGTATTCATACAGTTTGTTACCTGTATTTTTGTTTAATTTGATAGAAGAAAATATATAGTTCATAATGAGCATGCTACTACTCTATAGTAGAATAGAGGGATCTATGAAAACGAATATGGAGTTCTTTGAAAGATGGACCAGGGGATGAAGGCTTTTGGTAGACTGGTATTCATCATTGAATATAGAATTTGGGATTTTATGTTGCAGTTGTATGAGATGTTGGTCGGGGCTGTATTTGGAGTATTGTGTTCAGTTTTCGTCATTCTGCTACAGGAAAGGTACCACTGAGCTGGAAAGATGCCATTAAGCTGTAAAGAATGCAAAAAAGATATACAAAGATATTTAAAGGACTCATGGGGGAGGTTGGGCAGGCCAGGACTTAATTCTTTGGAGTGTGGGAGACTGAGGGAAGACCTTATAGAGGTGTATAAACACACGAGGGGCATAAAAAGGATAAATGCACAACATTTTCCTAGGATTAGGGAATCAAGAACGATGTCTTTTTCTAGTTGCATTATTTTATGACTCCATGTACTGCTTTACTTAAAAAGCCCATGTTGAGGATAGGGTTTCTGATAAATTATTAAAATCAATTCATAGCATAATCTTTTCAAATTAATGACAGTGGTAAGAAAAGCTGCAAATTCGGATACATACAGGAGATCCATGTCCTATTTTGTTTTGATCTTAAGGTGTCTATTAGATGAATGTTTTGAGAATAAAGAACGGAAAAAATACAAGATTTAAATTTAGCTCATGACTTACTGTAATTCACGACTTGATTAGTAAAGGTGTTCGAGGTTATGGAGAGAAGGCAGGAGAATGAGGTTAGGAGGGAGAGATAGATCAGCCATGATTGAATGGCAGAGTAGACTTGATGGGCCAAATGGCCTAATTCTACTCTATTCCTTATGACCTTATGACATTTAATTGTTATGCTTTTGGTCTTTTGGAGACAGGACCATATTTCAACAACCTTCATAACACGAATGATACCTGTGGCTAGTACTGTAGATGGTCCATTGAGTATTCTCTAATAAATATAAGATGGCCAATAAATGTTTACAGTTCCACGAGGTCCCAGACTGTTGAAAGAATCGAAAACTTTGAAACGATTATAAAGTCCAATGATGAGTTCGAAGATTTTGGTTTCGTCCCACTTCAGAGATGAGGACAAAAAAAAAGGATTCTGCAGTGGAAGAAGCTGTCTATCAGATGAGCAGTTAAATTGGGGCCCTGTCTACTCTCTCTCAGATCCTTTCCCATTATTTTGAAGAAGAGGATGGAAGAAATCTAGGGTACTGGTTTATATTTTTACTTAAATCAATATTTAAGTGGTGGCACAGTGGTAGAGCTGCTGTCTTACAGCCCCAGAGACCTGGGTTCGATCCTGACCATGGGTGATGTCTGTACGGTGTTTGTACATTCTCCCCGTGAAGTGCGTGGGTTTTCTCCGACATTTTCGGTTTCCTCCTACAGTCCAAAGACGTACAGGTTTGCAGGTTAATTGGCTAGGTATAAATGTAAATTGTCTCTTGTGTGTGAAGGATGGTGTTAATGTGCAGGGATAGCTGGTCGGTACGTACACGGTGGGCTAAAACGGATACGGAAACTAAACTAAACTAAACTAAACTAAACTAAACTAAACTAAACTAAACTAAACTAAACTAAACTAAACTAAACTAAACTAAATTAAACTAAACTAAACATAATACGAAAGCAAACAGAGTTACAAATCACTGTTCATGGGAGTTTGCTCCCAACAAGTTTGCTACCATGTTTCATACTTATAAGAGCTACTTCATTTCAAAAGTACTCGCTGATTGTAAAGGACAATCACCAGACCTGGCGATGATCTTTTGTCAAGATCAGTGAGAAACACCATCACTTCACCATTGATTCCAAATTTTCAGCCAATAATTATGTTTAAAATATGATTGTTTTTCGAATTGTTCAGTGTGCACATTTTTAAATAGAATTAAATCAATCTCAATACATATACATTAGAAGCTTCAGTGATGAGGATTGAGATCTGCCATATGCAGCAGTCATAACTACTGCCACAGAACTCTAAAAGGACTGTATTTCAGTGACAAGGGGCACAAATTTATTTGCCTTTGGATTTGTCCAGGTTGATGCTGGAATAATTGCAAATGATCGTAACTTGCAATCTGAAGCTTTGTTATGGATATGATGGTGGCAACTTCATCTTTTATCCTTGAATAAAGAGAGCAGAAGTGAGTAACTGCTTGTGCATTTACCAGAATCCTGAGTGACTCGAACATGCAGGTCTAAATATCTTAATGGTCAATGCCAGATATTTACATCAGCCCATTATCTTTTATCAATCCTGCTGTTTGAGACAGAGTCCATTCTTTATCGCCTGACCCCTAACACCACAATGGACTAGATGCACAACTGCCATCATTTCTTGGAGCTGCAACTAATAGAATGGATAAGGTAAAACCAGTGAATGTGGTTTATTTCATACTTGATACAGTACCACATGATAGATAAATGTACAAAATTAAAACACATTAAATTGGGAATAGTAACATGTAATGAGAAATGGATGATACCAGAAAACAGAAAACAAGAATAAATGTGTCTCTTTCCTGGAGGCAGACAGTAAATAGTGAGGTGCTGCAGAGATCAGTGTGCGGGCTCCAGCTATTCACAATATGTGTCAAAAATATGGATGAAGGAACTGAACATAACACCTTTAAGTTCAGTGGCTGGAGGGGAAAGTAAACATGCAACAAAACCTGCGTCTTTTTCCACCTGTGAAAGAACCTGGTATGTTGACCTTGATTGCAAGAAGAATTCAATACAGGAGCAAAGATGTCTTGCTGCACTGTGCAGAGCCTTGGTAAGATCACATCAGGTGTAGTTTTGGATCCTTATCTGAGGAAGAATGTTCTTTCTGTGGCGAGAACGTAACAAAGGTTAACTTGACATATTTCTACAATGTCAGTACTGATTACAAGGAGACATTGGGTTGGTTTGGCCTTTCTCCGCTGGAGTATGAAAGAAAGAGAGGGTCATCGAAAGGTATAAAATTCTGACAGGATTAGACAAAATAGACGCAGGAAGGATATTTACGGTGGCTGTACACTAGAATCGAGGGTCATACCCTCAGGTCAAGCTGAATTTATTATCATCTACACAAAAATGCTGAGGTACAGGTTCTATGAAAATCTTGTGTGCAGCAGCAACACAGGCACATAGATTCAGCCACCACATGAAAACATAAATTATTGATAATTAACTTAGGTTCTACAAGACAGTGAAAAGAAAATGACTGCAAAAGCAGGATATTAGTGCAAAACACAATTAGAAAACAAGTCCACAGTAGTGCAAGAATTCAGCATCTTCAATGAGAAGAGAGAGAAAGGGAATCAAAAGAATCAATCCAAAAGTGATAATGATTGATAAATGTTACTGAATTCATAGAAGACAAAACAATAGATAAGGACACTTCAAAGTAAAATTCTTGTATTTTCAAAATTCCTATGTGAAATATTCCAGCACAAGGCATGGGATTAAGAACCAATATCAGCAGAAATGTCTTTATCCCGAGAGTGGTGAATCAGTAGAATTCTCTACTATGGAAAGGTTTAGAGCCCAAATTATTGAATATATGCAGCAAAGAGGTAGACGTTACATAATGCCAAAGGGATCATGGAATAAGAGGAGGCAGCAGGGGTAAGATACTGATGTGGATGATTAGTCATGATCATGTTAAAGGGTGGAAAAGGCACAAGAGGTTCACATGGCTAATTTCTGCTCCCAGTTTTGATTTTTCTATGTTAGTCTATTTGTATGTTTAGGACTCCGACCACTGTGAAGAATCAAATCATATTGACCCACTGAGTTTCTCCAGCACTTTGTGTTCTTCTGTGTAAATCAGCAACTACCGTTTCCTTTTTCTATAACTGCCTGGATACAGAATAGACTTCAAGAAAAGGAGCTGAGGGTAGTGGTGGAAGGTTGTTTTTCCAACTGTAGGCCTGTGACTACCGATGTGCCTCAGGAATCACTGCTGGGCCCATTGTTGTTGGTGGTTTATATCAATGATTTGGATGAAAATGTACAAGACATGATTAGTAAGTTTGCAGATGACACTAAAGCAGGTGATATTGCCGACAGTGGCTAATCAAAAACTACAGCAGGATCTTGATCAGCTGGCCAAGTGTACTGAACAAATGATGATGGAATTATATGTAGATAAGTGTGAGGTGCTGAATTTTGCAAAGTGAACTGTGGGCAGGACCTTCACAGTGAATGGTAGGGCTCTGGGGAGTGTTGTGGAGCTGAGGGATCTAGTAGTGCAAGAACACAGTTCCTCGAACGTAGCACCACAGATTGAGAGGGTGGTTAATAAGGGCATTTTATACTTTAGACGTCTTCAGTCACGGTATTGAGTATAGAGGTTGGAATGTTATATTACAACTTTGCAACAGGTTGGTGAGGCCTCATTTGGAGTACCATGTTCCATTTTGGTCACCCTGCTATAGGAAGGTTATTATTAATCTGGAAAGAGTACAGAGATTTATGAGGATGGTGCCAGGACCCATGAGCCTGAACTATAGGGAGAGATTGAGCAACCTAGGACTTTATTCCTTGGAGCACAGGAGGCCAAGGGGTGATCTTATAGAGGTGAATCAAATTATGAAGGGAATTGATAGGGTGAATACTCAGAGTTTTTGACTCAGGGTAGGGGAATCAAGGAGACATAGGTTTAAGAGTGGCAGCTTTTTCACTCAGAGGTTGATGGATTTATGGAATGTGCTGCTGGAGGATGTAGTTAAGGGAAGTACAATAACAACATTTAAGACACTTGGGCGGGTGCTTGGTTCGGAAAGATTTGTAGGGGGCTGGGCCAATGAGACTAATTTAGATGGGGCATGGATGAGTTGGGCTGAATGATCTGTTTCCGTGCTGAGTGACTCCATGACTTTATGATGGTCAATTTTCTGTCTCCACAATAGACAGCAGGTGGCGCATTTGGCACTCGCTTATTAATGTAGCCAGGCTCCCTGAATGAATTGACACGGAGATTGGAAAATTACGACCAGAACCTTCAATTTGGAGGCGAGATTGCAGCAGATTTGTCGTGTTGTGTTCCAAGCCGCAGAGCAGATCGTGGTCTGCAGCAACAAAGAGGAGCAAGAGACAGAAAGTGACCAGGATTCTCAAGCCACGGGGAGTCCCTGCTGGATGTGACAATGGAAAGAGGTCGCGGTGTCGCGTGGGACGGTGCCACCTAAACTTGGCGAAATAGATCCAGGTAAAAAATGTTTTTGATTCCTTAATAAAAACTGATGCAAATCAAAATTACTTTAGCAGAAAAACTAAACTCACTTCGTTCTAAAAATAATAAAGCTGACGCGAGGGCCGTTGTTCCCAGTTTTAGGAATGACCTTTGTTCCTTTGATGTGATCGAACACCGGAACCGTTCGTGAAAATCTGCCCAGAGTCACACCCAGATCTATTCCACATTAACTAGTTAAATGAAAAGTCTAGGATAAGTATGGTTTCCGGTATAATTTAAAGGTTTAAAGGTCGCTGAGTTCAAAAGGTCCACATTTAATAGATTAACAAGTAAAAAAATAAAATTTATAAAACGAGGAAATTAACATTATATCACGTTTCCTCCAAATTAAATGATATTTTAAGAAAGTCTTATTGGAAATTAGGGTGGCCGTTTCCTTGCTTGCAACTATTGAAGGAAGGGCTGGCCTGTGTGGGCAAATCATTAGACACGGGGAGATTACAGTTAATGTTGTTCACTGCACTGTCCTAATACTTATTCTTTGTTTACTAGATCTCCACTCCTTTAATAAGGTGTGTGTTGGCTCTATTAAGTTTAAATCAACTCATATGTGATTCAATGTGTTTATTGGAACGCTTTGAACACGAGATAACCATTTAGAAAGTACAAACTGTTTGGCATTTGAAGGCCGTGTAGCATGTGGAACTGGCAGCTGCTTGACTCTGTTGACTACCGTCTTACTGGAAACCCATGGAGAGAAAGTCATCGCGGCACCTGTTGCGGAGTAGCAGAACGTCGAGACAACGATTAAAGTGCTGAGCTGCCCATTTGTGCTCAGCCCCCTTCCTCTCTTACATTCTGAAATCCGGGACCCGACTGGCTATTTTTACTTGCAGCAAATGTTGTTACTTGAAACAGTGAATTTGAACATTTTTTTCCTCAAGGGTAATCAGCGGTGAAATCAAGCTATTCATTTTAACAAAGCATTCAGAATGGTACAAATCCTAAATACAATAAACACGTTGAATATATCTGCTCAATACTAATTTATAAGCCTGATACCCTCACACAGCTGAAAGTACGAGCAATAAATGTATCTTGAACATAGTCATCATGTGGATCTAACGATCAGAACTAATTTTCCAGTCAAATAAAATGACGAGTTGGCTGAATACAGAGCACGTTGCCTTAATTGCGGATTATTTTGGATAACAAGATATATTTGAATGATACACACCGATTTATATATAACCGCAGATATTAGGCAACCATTAGTAACTATTTGCTGGAGTAATTCAGCGGGACAGGCAACATCTCTGGAGAAACTAGCTGTCACGCTGAGTTAGTTTAGCATTTTGTGTCTCTCTTCGGTATCTGCGGCATCTGCAGTTCCTTCCTATACATTGGTAACTACTTACCTTGCTACAATACAATAACTCGGGTGCCTGGTGGATAAACTGTGACTCTTTGCAATACCTAATAAAGTTTGAAACTATGTTCTTTTCCTCTCACGATGTTTATTTTTGCACAATCGAGATGAAGGGGAGCACCAAAAATTAGCAGGTTCGGTATTCGTGGTGGTAAAGGAAATAGTTACTCTCTTTCATGTCTAGTGTTCAAACCTGCGTCCGGAATTTGGCCAGATAAAAGAAGTGCTTACGTGATTTTGTAAAATCCACCATCAAGATTTGGATGAGGAAAGGATTCAAAGACTCACAACAACGGTTATAGTTAGCTTCTAAATACATGCTCAAGGTGACCTTTCAAAAATGGCAATATTTGAAATTGGGTATTATTTTTTTTAAATTAGATTTGGAATGGAGAACATTAAAATAATAATTTATATATTTCTATTTACGGTTAATTATTGTGCGGGTAAATATGTGTTTCACAAGTCATCCACATAACTAAATCTGTGTTTGCGCGATTCACTCGATGGATGGAGTTCTCAAGAGGAAGCACCCGGCAAAGCACAGTTTACCAATATTTCTCCCTCTCTGCCTCCCCCAAAATATAATCCTGAAGTTGAAGTATTTTGTGAGAACTCGCAAGAACAGTTGCGATGAAAAGTTCAAAGTGAACGGATATTGTCAATTTCCTTTAATACTCTGGGTCTCTTTCTTGTTTCGTGCTCTTTCGCATTTAAGTTACTCGCCTGCTCCCATTTCCCCCTGTTGTCTCTTGCTACCCTGGGACTCGGCAAGTTTGAAGTGATGAGCCTTTTGTGGTCATAAAATCTCAGACAGATACAGTATGCATTTCTGTTCTTCGGCCCACCGCGTCCGTGCAGACCCATTTCTACTCACCTTTCTCTACTGTCAAACCGAGTTACCACGGGCACCTGCTTCGATCCGCGAATTATTATTTGATAGTATATAACTATTACATGTTTTCTTCTGTTAATAGGGCGAATAATTTGAGGAAAGAATAGAAACAAGGAACTGCTGATGCTGGTTCACAAAAAGACACAAAGCGGTGGAGTAACTCAGCGGCCCAGGCAGTATCTCTGGCGGACAATCAGTCTGAAGAAGGGTCTCGGCCCAAAACGACACCTATCTGTGTTCTCCAGAGATGCTGCCTGCCCGCTGAGTTACTCCAGCATTTTGTTTCTTTTTTTTGGCGTAAACATTACTTGAGTACACATTACTGGAGCTACTTTCCACAGACAATGTCAAGAGCATTGTTTAATAAATTCTCCAGTGAGTGAAATGTGTGTTGTTGGATTGTCTGCGTAGGTTGAAAAAAATGCAAGCATCTTCTACCACACAGCACTCATTCCGAGGGTAAGGGAGGAGCTTTCAAACTTTTTGACGGGTTGACTCAACAAATATGCCTGATGAGTCTGGACCACCCGGTCAGTTGCTGAATGAGGCGTCACAATGTGAAAGGGTGAATGGTCGTGGGACAGTGTAGGGAGGAACTGCAGATGCTGGTTCAAACCGAAGATAGAGACAAAATGCTGGAGTAACTCAGCGAGACAGGCAGCATCTCTGGGTCGAAGAATGGGACGTCACCCATTCCTTCTCTCCAGAGATGCTGCCTGTCTAGCTGAACTACTTCAGCATTTGGTGTCGATCAATGGTCATGAGACAAGTGCGTTGTGGAAGACGTGATATTAACACACCCAGAGTTTAAAAAAAGAAACAAGCGCAGAAATTGTAGATCTAAAAATGTTAATTAAAGTGACCATCAACAGCACAGGTTTCGGGCTGAGCTGTGGGTAAAGTAGCAAGCGGCGGATTACCTCGGAGCGGAGCTGGTGGTTGCTGACGCATTGTTAGGGGGCGTGTGGGCTTGCCAGTGCGTCTCGCCGCTGACCCTGTCCGCTCTCGCTTTAAGAAGAGCCCGCAGCTGATCACCCAGAGAGAGCCCAGCTCCCCCGTACGTCACGGCCACGTGACGCCCCCTGTCGGATAAATGTCTATTGACAGCAGATTGAGGAGCAGAAAAGGCTTCCGCTGCCTGCCTCGGCTCTGCCAACTTGTCTTCGTTGTTCCTTTATATATAAACAAACTTTGCACCCAGCGTCAACCGGTCGGGCAACGATCTACGAGTCCGCCTGCACTAGTCCGCATCAGGGAGCGGCGAGGACAAATTAGGCCGAGTCTGCAAAGTGAATCTGCAAAGTTGTCGATGAGGATAAAAGAGAAGGAGGGACCCCCTTAGCAAGGAGTGCGGGCTCTCTGATACCGACTTCTGCTCCCCTTGGCCATTCTGAGCCGCACCACTAGGGGGTCTGAGAGACTGGAGAGTTGCTACCGACAGAGAGATTCAAGACACTGGGCCGATCACTTCAACAATGACTCTAGGTGCCGACATGTCTGATCACTCACTGCTCTCCGAGGATACGGATATAGATGTGGTCGGTGATATGAACGGCAAGGAAGGGAAATATGGTAACTTTCATTCTGACAACGATTCAGATGATAATTTAACCAGAAACGTTTCGGAGAACGTTGAGTCGCCGGACATGTCCGGCGTGTCTGATCCAAGTACAAACAGGGCAAGTGACAAACCGTGTAAGAGTACCCTGGTCAAACCTCCTTATTCTTACATTGCTCTGATCACTATGTCCATTCTCCAGAGTCCCAAGAAGAGGCTGACACTGAGTGAAATCTGCGAGTTTATCAGTAATCGGTTTCCTTACTACAGGGAAAAGTTTCCTGCCTGGCAAAACTCCATCCGCCACAATTTGTCTCTCAACGACTGCTTTGTGAAAATACCTCGGGAGCCCGGGAATCCCGGCAAGGGCAACTACTGGACCCTCGACCCCGATTCTGCAGATATGTTTGACAACGGCAGCTTTCTTCGGAGGAGGAAACGGTTCAAAAGGCAGCAACCGTCCGAGATCTTGAGAGATCACGGCAGTTTCATGCCAAGTTTTGGATATGGACCTTATGGCTGCGGTTACGGCATCCAGCTACAAAATTTCCACCACCCCCATCACCATGCCTCACCGAACACCTTCCCATTCCAGCCTCCACACTGTACGGTACCATCTCCAGCGTCAATGTTCCCGACTTCAGCCATCCCCTCGCTTTTGCACAGCAACGACCTAACCAGGAAATCCTTCTACCCGCAGCTGAGTCCCACTCTACCAAACCTGCAAGGATTGAAAGCAGACCCCAGCCAGTCCAGGCCTTCCTTCTCTATAGACAACATCATTGGGGCTGCTCCGTCAAATGGCCCCGGGTCACCTTACTCAGCTCCGCCTGGAAGCCAAGCCCAGGTTCTGGCAATGTTAACTCCGGCACTCACGCAGTCCCAGAACCCTCTAAACTTAACGCACGAAAATGTTCTACAGTCTGGACAGACCTTTTCAAGTAAACTCACAAATCTTAACACCTGTCACTATTAAATTTCTCGCCCCGTGTAAGGTAGGAATTATACCTTTTGAATATTTGGAACCACAAAAGTATGCTTCTGCTCTGGAAGAAAGACAATATATATTTATCGTATGTATATATGTAAAGATACATGGGGACTATTGAATTATCATTGTCATGTTTCCTAGTGCTGTCTGTACTGAATGTCATTGTTTTCCAACAATATGATCCACTATGCTGTGTGAGCACTGTTGAAGGACGACCAGGGACCCTCGGAATGATTGAAATAATTTTGATGTAAAATTCGCGAATCAGGAAGAAACCGGTGAAAGGGGAATTAAACGAATCTTCTAATATTTCTGTTGCCTTTCATCCCTAACTGTCTGGTTTTATGGGTTTTTGGTAATTATTTGTATATAGGTATAGGAAAGATGTACAACTTTCACACTTCCTGCCTGCTGCCTCGTTGGTTGTACATCGATCTATTTTACGAGAAAAGTCTGTGACAATACAGTGCTATATGTTTAAAATATCCACCGGGTCGTTTGGTGTAATTTAATAAATGTTTTTAACACTGAAAACATGCCTTCCCATGTATTTGTGCATAAAAATACTGCTCTTAAAACTTAAACCGTAGTTTATTGTAAATATTTGCAGCCTATGGTCTGTAACATGTCGGTAATACAAGGCCATTCTGTTATTCTTTTACATATATTCTTCCAAATGCGATCACATTCGGGTAACATTTCATTCTAACAAAATTAATGTATCCTGTTTACTCGAATATTATATATTTTTGTCGTAAATAGCACTGTTGTGGATATAGCGTCTCGTGAAAATTCAGGCTTCAATTTAGTTCCACGGGGTTTTGGTATTGTTAAAACCAGGGAGCAAAATGTGCAAAAGATAAAGATTTAGAAAAAAAAACCTGCAATTGATTACACTGGTATTTGCTCGATTTTTAAAATCCTATATTCCAATTTAGAAGTGAAACCAATCGAACAGGCAGGGTGTCCACTGATAATGGAGTGTTCGGGTTATTTTCTTCTTGCCAGTTTGTTTAATCAGATGTGCTGAACACGTTTCAGAAAATATTTGTGCAGAGCAGCAAATGGTTGGAACGTTTTTTTAAAGTAAATGAGCCACAGAGCACAAGTGGAAAGTTTCATACGTTTTGTAAAACACTTTATCCTCTCCAAACACTGTTTAATTGGAAATTGTCTTCATCAATTCACCTGTGCGTCGGTTATTATGCTCTTCGAAGATGGAGATAGTTTTGTTGCCTGACTGGTACTTGTTAATTTGAAGGTATTGTTTGGAACAGCTTCTTCCCAGCACCTCATAAATGGTCTTGTTGGCAGCTCTCGCCTTGGATGCAATTTTCTGGACACCGCTAATTTGCAGAAGCGTTGTATCTGCTGTAATCCACATAAAGGCCGTCTAGTTTGTTTATGTTGCTGATAATGCCTCGTCCTGAATACATGACTCCCAGTGAGCGGTCTCAGGCCCAGCTCACACATTCGCTTTTGAAAAGCGATCTTCTCTCAGACAGTTGGTTGTCTTTTATCTTTGTGCTTCGTCGCCTGCACAAAGGTTGTTTAAGACTCGAAGATCCGCTCCACGGGATAAAATAGACGGGCAATGAATCTATTTTAAAGCTTTGCCAACTACCATGTTTTACTTAGCATAGTAAAACTATTTCATTTGCTGGAGTTGTGTACTAGTTGCTATTTTACTGCATGGGGGTTTTCTGACACGCTCATTACCCGAAGCTAGACCTTTTTGAAGCATTTGATGATGGTAAAATGTGGTTCAGTTCTCAAGATGTCAGTGGGACTGTCTTTAATTATTGGCGTAAACCTGTACATTGAGGCCGCATAATTTGGACTAATTGGCAAAGGAATGAAGACAGTCTACAAGGATCAACCACAGGATAAAAAGAACACACCTAATGGAAATGCGTACTGTTCGACCTGCCTAGGCCGGAATTCAAAATCAAAATCAAAATCAAATCTATGTTTTTTAATAGTTCTTATTTATTTAGTTTTTCTGCTGTCATTGTCATCGTATTGTTTTTAAAAGGCTAATACAGGACATCAAAATAACCAAGCCAGTTTAAAAAATACTTTTGGATTTTTTATTTAAAGCTCCCCTTTTAAGCAAATAGTTTATTTAGGTGGTTCTGGTCATGCAGATTTCCTTGTCAAAAAATTGGAGCGATTGTATTTTTGTTGGGTAGCGAAACTGACCTGACCTGACATTTTATGGAGTGAAAATACAATGAAAACGATAACAATGTGGCACGGAAACGATTTTCCGTTTTATTTCAGATTTCCATCATCTACACTATTTTATTTTTATATTTGGAGCCAAAGCGATTGATAGTTTGTCTTTAT